>NC_050583.1:30015932-30332182 GCF_013368585.1 Megalops cyprinoides
TAGCCAGCCAGTCAGCTAGCAAGCAAGCTCGCAACCTTACCGAGTAAAGTCCTCGCTTGTTAGCTAGTCCAGTTTGCTAGCTATCTGTCTTAGATGGCTTTCAAACTAGTTGCCGGTTGGCTTTGTAAACGGGCGTTTTGAATGAAATTAGGTACCAATATACTGTTATTTTAACGTTATTGTCTACATGTTTAGGACATGCATATAAGGGTATTCCGAAACACACCATAAGCCATTTGCTAGTTTCATTATTTCATCGTCTAACTGGCGGGCATCCACAGATGTTGCTAATTTATCCAGCTACGTTAGCAAATTATAGCTATAGTAGCTAGGTAGCCAGTGACGTTTCCAGCTGGTTAGCTAACGATTGCTGCCTGAAAATGCAAGTAATGTTCATAACCATACCTACCGTTTCTGCGTACTGGAAGATGCGTGCTTGCTCTGTTGTATAATTTGCTAAAATAAATTTTGCTGCTTTCATGTAGCTACTGCTAGCTAAGGCTAATATTTTGGAATGTTAGCTTACGCAGCCTAAGTTAGCAAGTTTGCCGGTGTTGGTTCCCTCTCAGTTTTGGTTCAGTTCAGGATGTTTGTTTTGCGCACTCTCCTTCTTGAGTTATGTCGTTCTCAATACTGTCGCAGTATAATATAAACACAGAGGGAACCTATTTTGATATGAGGAACCCGATTTGATGAGACCGGAGAAACTCGGTAGCGGAAAAGCTAGGTACAAGTTATGTTCAGTCCAAGAGTGGTCGCCTCAGCAATGAGAAGTGTGTGCTCGGCGTAGTATAAAAAGGACGGTGCAGTCATATTTTCTTGTTTTCCAACTTTGTTAGATTTGAGGAAACCTTGTAACCACAATGTCTCTGCACCAGTTTCTCTTGGAACCTATCACCTGTCATGCGTGGAACCGGGACAGAACTCGTAAGTAAAATCTCAAGGTACTGTGAGACTTCACATTCTTTTCAGAGCCTTTATGTGACAGCACTTAAAAAAATCTCCATTTTTAACAATTTCCTATGCAGAAATTGCAATCAGCCCCAATAATCACGAAGTCCACATTTATAAGAAGAGTGGAAACCAGTGGATGAAAACCCATGAACTAAAAGAACACAATGGACACATCACAGGTATGGCTAATCTCTACCCACTGACGGGTTGTAAACAAATGTGGGAGTTTTGTTAATGCGTAGAAGACGCAGTCAGTAGGGGCAGTGCCACTGACTAAGAGTTTGCGGTGTAGGAATAATTTGTTCTTTTTGGACCTTAATCTGATTTTTCTCACCAGAATTGTAATCATTTCTAAAAGTTAAAGTGCTTAATTTGGCTTTCCGTATGAGTTTTCATTTTTTTGACATGTTAAAAAGGAGAAAGTACCTTATTTCATGGGATGTAAATAAGTGTTTAACTTCTTCCTGCTGAAGATATAAAACTGAGTTGGTGTTGTATTTGTAAAGGTGAACATACCATTTTGTCTGCATTGACATAACACTGAAATACTGTACTTAAAGATCCCAGACCCTGTTATGCTTCACCGTCAGTTGCAAAACTTTTAATTCAAGGGTTTAAGTTACAGGTTTCCCAATAAAATGCACTTGATTCTGGCATTTACAGGCATTGACTGGGCCCCCAAGAGTGACCGCATCGTGACCTGTGGTGCTGATCGCAATGCCTACGTGTGGAGCCAGAAGGATGGTGTTTGGAAACCCACCTTGGTGATTCTGAGGATCAACCGTGCTGCAACCTTTGTGAAGTGGTCTCCTCTTGAGAACAAGTTTGCTGTAGGCAGTGGAGCTCGACTCATCTCTGTCTGTTATTTTGAGTCAGAAAACGACTGGTAAGCCTTAGTGAATATTTAGGTTTGCACCTTTCAAGAGACAATTTTCAGCTGTGCAAATTAAAAACTTTGAGTGGCTGTGTACGGAATTCAGTTGGTCTTGCATGTTGTCATGTGTTGCATAACACATAAGCGTTAGTTAGCTAAGAGTTAGCTCTTTGGTATGAAGAAAGTATTTGGTGTCAACGATGTGTTTTGTTTCTTGCTTTTTATTAGGTGGGTTAGCAAACATATCAAGAAACCGATTCGTTCAACGGTCCTGAGTTTAGACTGGCATCCAAACAATGTCCTCCTGGCAGCGGGGTCATGTGACTTTAAATGCAGGTGAGAGCACCTTGGAGTGTGGATGAATATTTGGAAAGGTCTTTTGAATTTATTGATTTTTTAAATTTAAGTGACTATTATTATGTATTAATTCTGTGATATACTGCTTTGAGGTTGAAATAACTTTTTAGTTGTAAATTAAATTAAGATAATTCACTTTGTGCACATGCCTCTTGTGAAAATCTTCCAAAAAAGTGTTGATTTATCCAAAATTCCATGGCACTCATAGAAAATGATGTTCAAGCTGAAGAAATTAACAAGAAGAAATTAAAAAGCCCCTAAACCTATGCGCTGACACTGTTGAAGGCTTCATCAGGGTTATTTTTATTGACTGGAAAAGAATAAAGTCGTGCTTTTATGCTGATGAAAATTATCATGATCAGTTGAGCTACATTTCTCTTGCTCAACTGATGCTGAAAAATGAATGCTAGGCTAAAAAGTAATATCTAATGTGTGCTGAATATTATTTGTTTTGATCGTTTTCATAGGGTGTTCTCCGCATACATAAAAGAGGTTGACGAGAAGCCAGCGGCAACTCCATGGGGTTCCAAGATGCCGTTTGGGCAGGTTATGGCAGAGTTTGGGGGTGCAGGCAGTGGGGGATGGGTCCACAGCGTCTCCTTCTCTGCCAGCGGGAACCGTCTGGCCTGGGTCAGCCATGACAGCACCGTGACTGTGGTGGACGCGACCAAAGGCTCCACGTGAGTAGAAACAAAGCCTTGTGTCACCATGCACTCAGTTAGATGTCCATACAGCAGCAGTTCTCTGAGGTGATGGAAAGCCAGTTTAAATTTAGTTTCAGATTTGGATTTATCCAAATATATTTCCCATCACACAAACAGATGTCATCCTCACAGGGAAATAAAGGTGGAATCTCTATAACTCTTTTCATAGAAAGAGAGTTATTCCCCCATACTTCCTCTAATTTGAGCTGATTTTGTAAGGCTTTATGTGGTGTTCATGTGTTTTTCTGTAAACTTTAGAAAGCTGGTCCGTGTACTGTGTACTTTGTTTCAGGCTTTCCCAGCTGAAGACAGAATTCCTTCCACTTCTGAGTGTCACATTTGTCTCAGAAAACAATGTTGTTGCAGCGGTAAGAAACTTTTTATCAAACCTAAAACATGCTTTTTGAAGTCACAAGCTTGTCTGACTCACTTTTAAGAGTAATTTCCCTCTAAATTGAAACATACATGTTATTCTACCTAGTTCAGGAGATGTGTGTGTTAACAAGCGCTGTCACAAGTCTCACAGAGGAGATGTCTCCCTTTCCTTAAACAAATTTTAACAGTTGGATATGAGTGCTAAAGATTCCACCTCTGTAATGCATAGACCATAGACTGTTGCTTACTATTAATCACTGTGGCATTAATGCAGTGTGCACCTTAGAATGGCATGGCAGCTACAGAACCCATGAGGGAAGAGAGACGAAGTAATCCATTCAGGGCTTGGATCTGAGGTTTAGATTGCTATGCTTGTGTTTGTAGCGATTAAAACAAATTAAGTTTTTTGGTATGAATACCTACTATAGAAAAGGTAAGGAAAAACATTAACTCTTAGGAGGCATTCACATGCGCAGAACCAAGTTGAATTCAATGCTGCCTTCAAAGTAAGAGGTACTTTTGCTGCACTGCCTACATGACGGCTGGCCTGAATGTAAACACACGGAGAGGAGCTCAGAAAGAGCCAGACTAGAAGCGATCTTCTACAAGTGACCATCTGTTTATTATTTAATGCCTGAGACACTGAATCATGGAGCCCAGTTTGATGCAATATAAAGTTGATTGAAGTATGTTACTGAACTCGACAGATAGTGTAAATAAATGGAATCTCTTGAAAAAAAACATATAAAGAGATCATAGTCTCACTTGATTTATCACAAGATCTCATACACTTTATACTTTGTATAAATTATATAGGGAGGGTTTAGCACGGCTGAGGTCAAATTGTAAACCACCCTTTGCATTTTGCAAACTGTCCCACTGCCTCCTCTGAGAAGGACAGGTGTAAGCTGTGCCACAGTATTTAAAGACAAAACACCAGTCAGTTCCTTCAAAGCAATCTTTCGTATGTCAGCACATCCACATGCTCGGGGGTAAGTTAGCAGTACTTTACCATACTAACATGGGTTGTTATACATACATACATTTGATGTTGAAATTCAGTTTCCATTTTTTAGATAACCATTATCTGAACTTTGTTTACACTGTCTCCCAGCACCTGCTCCCAATAACGCCGTGCTGCTCTTTCCCCCTCAGGGCCACGATTGCTGCCCAATGCTGTTCAGCTGTGATGACCGTGGGACCCTGAGCTTCATCTCAAAGTTAGACATTCCAAAGCAGAGCATCCAGCGCAATATCTCTGCCATGGAGCGCTTCCGCAACATGGACAAGAGGGCCACCACTGAGGACCGCAACACCACCCTGGAGACACTGCACCAGAATAGCATCACGTAAGAGTCCAGCAGCAGCTCCTGCTTGGCCTGTTTTTAAGAGATCGTTCACATTCTGTTGGTTGATTTAGAGACATTGCATAATGAAACTAAAATATACATAATATTCTCTTCATTTACAGCCAAGTGTCTATATATGAAGGAGACAAAAGAGATTGTCGTAAATTCTGCACTACAGGAATTGATGGAGCTATGACCATTTGGGATTTCAAGGTAAACATGTCTTATTTTGTATTTTACAGAACAGCCCACAACAAGAATAAAAATATAGTTTTCAATGTATTAAAATGAGCTTTAGCTATGGCAAGAATCATTTAAGTCTTGGTATTAATCCAATATTATGACATCCTGACAGTACAACTGAATCTCTGCATTGAGTTTAAAATAATGTAAGTAAATAGACATCATACGAGCAGTTGTAAGATAAAAACTCAGCATTTACGTTCTGTATTTTGTATTCTGTAAATACACAATATTCAATTGTTTTCTAGAGTCTAGAGTCTTCAGTCCAAGGCTTACGGATCATGTGAAGGACAAGACAGTGAACTGGCATGACACAGCTCACAAGCAATGCAACTCCAAGACTGTCAAATCCATTTCTGAAAACACTTTTGGATGTGTCAACTTAAAAGAAGCACTGAAATTGGGAACTGACATGTGACATCACTGTATATTTAAAAATGCAAAAAAGAGGAAAGAAGCAGATGAAATAATGTGTGGAATGTTTGTTTTTTAACTTCAGCTGTGATTTTCTTGATTCTATACCAAAGCTGGTACCCCAGTGGGTATGGCTGCTCAGCTCCTCTGGAGGCATTGTGAAACAGTAACTTAAAGGGGGATTTTATGTAAATGGTCTGAGAGAAATAAATGAAATACATATACACTACACTCTCGGCATGGTTCCATTGTTTTCATTTTATTTTGTGCACTACATGACAATCTTCTGTGTTCATGCATTGCATCAAGGATAGATTTTATACAGGGTGTCCACAACCATAAGAATGGTGTTTCATGTTAATTGTTGTCTTAAAACTTTTTTTTTATTTAGTTTGCATTAAAGTTCTCTCAGACAATAAGATATGGCTGTCAGTGATTTTATCAAAAAACATGTTATTGGTATATTTTTAGATTTAATACTGATTTTGTTTAGTTCGTTGCCCTTCCGCTCTGATAATTTCACTGATTACTCTGCCTTCCCAGCTCTGTCTTGAAGGCTAGAGTGGAAACATGCCAGCACATCTTTGACACTGATGGAAAAACAGTGGAAAAGCCCAGCCATTCTAAGTCATTATAACAGGAGTTATGTGGATCTCAAGGGGTTGTGTCAGTGGGAACAGGAACAGTACATTAGGAATTATGTGCTTTAACAACATGTAGGAGTTCAGTATATCATTTGATACCATGCAGTACAGATGTGTAGTATTTATGATGAATAACCCTGTGTACACTCTGCAAATAGGACTTTATGTCCTTTATGTATGGAAGTTATGATTTGTCCTTGTGCTGTTCCCTGTTAGCCCACACATTGTTTAATGCTACCTGACTTACACTCTTGCAGGGAAAACAATTCAGCAAATCCTACGTCACCCAAAAAAATCAGTAAGAGTTGAACTGGAATGTTTGGTAACAGGACTGCACTTGAATGTACCTTCAGGGCAAAGGCTAATATGTACTGTTAAAGAGCTAAAGCGTAGTTATTTCTGGCCATGTGCTCATTCACTTACTGGATTCTATGTTGGGGGGAGTTCGCTTTGCATAATGCTTGAGTGGCAAGCTTTTGATTTTCATTTCTGTAGGGGACTTTAATTATTACTGCGAAGGAAATGTATTCAGATTCAGAATAAATTGGTGAAATGGTAGTATTATGAACGTCATGAACAGTGTATATCATATGAAGGAGTAAAAAGCCATCCATTTCAAAAGCATATCAATAGCCATGGTTTGTCAGAATGAATACATACCAGCTGTTGACAAAACGTGTTTTTCAAAAATGGATCAAAGTCAGTTTGACAAAAGTGCCTCCAAACGTTCTTCACCAAGTAAAGAATGCCTCATCTATAATTTTTTGAAACATCCAGCCTCACAAGGTCAGTGTTATTGAAGTTCAGCTTCTTCAGGGAGTTGCCACTGTGAAAACAGCTTTACCTTGTTTAAAGATGCTGACAAAGAAAGGCCTGTGCTGTACAGCAGCTGCTCTGGGGAGTCTCCACAAACATCTGAGCACTAGGCGCCAGTCTCTGCAGTGAGCATGGCCAGACTGAAGTGGCATTAATGCACCTCTGATAGGCTCAGCATGGGGAAGACTTCCCACTGAGCAAATTCACTAAAGGCTCAGCTAAGGACAAAAACTTTATTCAGACCAGTTCCACTTTAAAAATCTGGTTGCGTTCATCTTCATTTCAAAGCCACAAAATGGCAGCGCTCCAATGTCTTGTATAATGATTGATCTGTGATCTAAATGACTTTACTCTGGGGAATATCAGCATCAATATCAACGATGCTCAGAGTTTGATGTTGTCTTCTATGATGTGCTATGATACGTATCATACATTTAGGTTAGCTGGTTTTCTGTTTCAAATTAGCTTCAGAGCAAGATAAATGCAAGCTTTGAATCATCTAAATGATCGCTATTTGCAATTAGAGAGGTAGAATCTGCACTTAGAAGTCATGACATGTCGTAACTTGCATATTGGTAAATAAACTGAAATTAAATTTCAAGAAAAAGTCATCATGTTTGAAATTTTGTTGAAAAGCATTGAGGCATTAAGTCATCCAGTCATGTGCATGAAAGCAAAACATTTTATTTGCAATATTTGACTCCATGATTTTGGCCACAATGTCTAGATCTAGTTTAATGTCTCTAAAGTATATACACCATAGCTGATACAGACCAGAAAGCCAAGCCTTTAGATCAAGCATCCAGTTAAGGATCCAGGCAAAAGGGTCTGCATGAATTATACACTGAGGCCAGGGGTTACATTTTTGCTGACATGAAGGTATGAGGAGTTAAACTACTGGCCCTCCTCGCCGGCTGAAAGCCGCCCACACAAGGAAGTGGTTCCATGTCTCAGGCAGGAAAAGGGAAGTGGAGCAGTTTGGAGAAGTTTTCTTCAGTTCATTCAGAGCTCAGCCAGTGTTCGTGTGGACTGCTCAGAGTCCATGAACAGAGGCTCCTGTTTCACATCTCATCTAGCCTGTTTTCCACCTCAGCTTTCTGTAGTTTGAAGGGTAAGTTTGCTTCTCTCTCTGTATTCCTTCAGATACACTGTTGTGCACAGTGCTATGCATGATACATGTTTACAGTATGAGAACTTAGAAGTGCAAGACATTTGTAAAATGCCTCATGAAGCTTCTTCCTCAAAGTGCTTTCATCATTTTTTAAACTATGTACTCTGAAAGACAAAAAATCTTTTGTTTACATTTTAGCCTATTTTATCCATTTAAAACTGAAACTTTGTTAGTAGTTAGTACTCTGTTAGTAAAAAATGGAATTGAAATATTTAATGCTCGCTAATATACAACTCCAAGGTCTGCACTGTTAGATGCTTATGATTGGACATGACAGTAGACTGCTGATGTGTTCACTTGGCAGAAACAGTAATGAGCATTACTGAAACATGCCAGAGGCACAGCAATTCATTTAAATGTGAATGTGTAGTATATGTACAAGTCACGCTTACTATTAGTGAAACAATGGCAGTTTCACACACAAAAATGATTAACAAAGCAGACAAATCATAAAAGTTTGGATTGATCTGCAATGTGTTGATGCTGGTGTGAATATCTATGACTTACTTTTGACATGTCACATTCCAGGCTGATCTGGTTTTAATTAAGCGGGCAAGTGGAAAATGCAGACCTGAACATTGTGGCATGTTTATTACCCATACCAGGAAGAGTTCAGAATTTGTTTTATTCGAGACACTTTACTTTAGACACAAATGCATTTGCTTTACAGTCTGTCACATTCACAACTTCTGCTTTCGACATCGGCTTATGGAAGTGCTTTTGCACAACCCATTTGGTGTCGAAACTACGGTAAATTACCATAATTGCACTTCATACCATCAGGGTTTTGAGGGGTTTACTAAATGATTCCTTTTTTTCTATAGCTATAGAAATTCTTTTATAATAATGATCTCAGGGAACAAGCATTTGGATTTTCAGTTAAAGCTGTAAAAATTTGAAATATTCTTATGGGGTTATTCACTATGATGTGGCTATGTCATATTGTGCAGCCTATCTGATGAAAGCAGGACAGCCCAGACCCTCACCAAAGATTGCAATCATTTCAATGCTATATTAAATGTCCATTAATTGAACTGAAATATCATCAGCAACAATAAAGTGGGATTTAGAATTTAGGGTCAATGTTTTTCTGGTTTCAGTCATTCAGCTTCTCATATTTCAAAAAATATGTCCTCTGTGTAAAATAAACATTCAGCCATCATTAATGCCTCGCTTTCTGATAATTGTATGCTGATCATTAATGAAGCCATAATTAATGCTGGTAATTGTATTTCAAAGCATTGTATTACAGAGTTTCATTTAGCTGTCTTTAATCCACAGTGTCATCGACCATGGCTTACCACAGTTTTCTGTTGGAACCTATCAGCTGCCATGCCTGGAGCAAAGACAGAACCCGTGAGTGTACACATGACCGTGCTCAGAAAAGTTGCTTTCTGATTGGTATGAAAGGTTTCAGAGGTGACCAAACAGCATGATTTCTCTCAACATGTCAATGTCAGCAGGCAACTATTACATCAGACACAGCGTTAAATATAGTCTGGGGGACAGCCATGTAGTTTGAGGTATTTCCTCTGGAACGGCATGCAGATACGGGCAAGGAGTCAGCTTTTTATGGAGTTTTCCTACATTTCCTTGTTGCTGGAGCCTTGGGACTGGAACAAATCAAGTGCAATAGACTGGAATCTCTTTTCATGCCTGCGCTGTGGTATATGCCCAGATCAAGGTCTTTCCGTTTGTCCCCTCCTTAAAATGTCAAAAGAGCCAGCATCAGAGGTAAACACGGCTCTTTGTTTGAGGGGAAAAACACATTGCAGTGAAGCAACTGTTCTGAAGCAGTCAGTTACATCAGAGCCACTTTTTCTACCTTTTCCTCTGCATATTTTCCTAACTTACATAATGGTACAAAGAAATGGTAGGATTCTCAAGTGAGGTTTGGAGGCAGACAGGCATCTGAAGAACTGTAAAATGAGTTGGTTTATGTAAGTCATATTCCCTCATATTCTGCCATCTGGCGTGCAGTGTCTCTCGCATGCCTGGTTATCTGTGTTGAGCAGATTTCTGCTGATGGACGCATGTGTTTTCACTCTGGCCGGAGTTGGAGGATCACAGAGCTACCTCCAGCTCCTTCTCTGCTCTTCTTTGCAACACATCTGGGATCCACCCAGAAAGCCAAGATACATACCTTTCCCCTGAGCTGTAGTCTCAGCTCCATTACACACTCTGGGTGTGGAACAGAAGAAAGGAAACAAACAACAAGCAAAGAAGAGTCAAGTGATTTTTTTATGGTTTTCAGGACAGACTCTTCCCAAATGAACACCAGTCCCTGAGGTGCCTGAGAGTCTGTTCATGAAATAATGTAAATAAACTGGCTCTGGAACAAGGTCCCCAGCATGTGAGCTTGCCTTTGTTGCAGTATTTGGTTGTAGTTGCACAAAGTGGGGCTTTCTTTTCTTGAAAATGTGTTTGGATCCAGCAATGCATCAAATTCCAAAAACAGCAAACCAATAGTCAAAGTCAAAATATACTTTTAGTTGGCAGAAAAATTAAAGTTTATCACATTAGAGAGACATCTGATGTGGTAAATCTTGGCCAAAACAAAATGCTTCTTTTTTAAATAGGGGAGTGAGTATCTTTACTGCATTATCCTGAATTTATTGAAGATCTAAAGATTTCTAAAGTTATATTGTTTTGTTAGACTCTAAAAGCAACTTGTAAAAGAGCTCTTTGTCTGATTGTGTGTATTGATTTTGAAGCTGCTATGCTGGGAGCAAGGTCATGTTTTCTCATCCTCTGTTTAAATACTTAGTTTTCTTTAGTTTGGAAACTTGATTTTTCCCAGAATCACATTTGTATATGTGAAATAAATCTCCACTACTAGCAAAATGCTAACCTTTAAATGCATTGCTGTATTTATACCTTCAAGAAATTGCACTGTGTCCTAACAACCATGAAGTCCATATCTACAAGAAGGAGGGAGCCAAGTGGAGGAAGATCCATGAGCTGAAGGAGCACAATGGCCAGGTTACAGGTAAAGACACACTGGCTGCTGACACAGGACAGCGTGAGGTCCTGCTGAAGCACCTGACAGCGCATAAATCAGTGTGTCTTCTCCTCTGTCCTAGGCATCGACTGGGCTCCAGAGAGCAACCGAATTGTCACCTGCGGCACCGACCGCAACGCCTACGTGTGGACGCTGAAGGGCGACACATGGAAGCCCACCCTGGTCATCCTCAGGATCAACCGTGCTGCCCGCTGCGTCAAGTGGTCTCCCCAGGAGAACAAGTTCGCTGTGGGCAGTGGCTCCCGTCTCATCTCAGTCTGCTATTTTGAGCAGGAGAATGACTGGTGAGCACAGCGCACAAGAGGTTCACGCTCAGCCAGAGTAACCCATGAAGGGTTAAAGGCACATCATTTTGCTGGTGGTCTTCTGAAGAACTAATGTGCTTCAGGACTGCTGATGTGCTTTGCAGCCACAGGTAGTCTCTTTCCCCTCTCAGTCTCGCCAACCGCAAATGCAATACTGCCATCTGTTACCCAATCTGTGTCATACCCAGGGTGTATATCTGATTTCAAAGGCATTTCATTACCATTATTTCCTGTAATGTACAAACTAGATGACATCCTATTCTAAGATACGTATTTTAATAGATCATAACAGGAATGCCGTATACTGTAATATGAGTAAATTCTTTCTTTAAGTGCCTCATAAATACTACATTATTTTCTTCCAAAATGACCTATCAACATTTGTGTTATATATGTGTGCAAACCCAAAATTATGTGGCATAAAGGTGTTTTATGCTGAGATTTGGTGCTAAAGAAGTACATATTGGAGATGCACTCCAGGAGCCCATGGAGCTATCATGGGCTCCTCTCCAGGGGTCCTATTACATGTGGGATTATGTGTCAGGTAATACAGTGTATTTACACCCTGTATTTATACAATGTGAACTCAGCACAGTGTATAACTTGTGGCATCAGTGTCATGTAATCCCCTTGCTCAATCATTACTGTTCATCACAGCTTAATGCAATGCCATTTGCTATGTTTGCACCTCATCCTATATGACCTTTGAATAAATTATACATGAGCTGCATTAAAAACGTTTTTCTGTTCTTTGGATCCAGGTGGGTTTGTAAGCACATCAAAAAGCCAATCCGCTCCACAGTGCTCAGTTTAGACTGGCATCCCAACAATGTGCTTCTGGCTGCTGGATCCTGTGACTTCAAGTGCAGGTAAACTTAGACTCACTGAGCATGTCACAAAATAATGGACCAGTTTAGAGGATGCCCTTGAAGGAAATAAAACAACATGGACTGAAAACTGCAGACTTTGGATGTGTGGTCTTTCATCTTGAGATATTGTGACTCCTCTGTTTCCAGGATTTTCTCCGCCTACATCAAAGAGGTGGAGGAGAAGCCCGCCCCCACACCTTGGGGTTCTAAGATGCCTTTTGGGGAGGTGATGTTTGAGTCCAGTGGCACACTTGGCTGGGTCCACAGCGTGTGCTTCTCTGACAGTGGGAACCGTGTGGCCTGGGTCAGCCATGACAGCACTGTGGCTGTGGCTGATGGTGGGAAGACCACTGTGTGAGTTCCTTGGGAGCAATAGTAAGATATACAAGATATACCAGCTATAAATTTACAGATATAAAATTTTAATTAAAAAAATTCAGTACTTTTTGTAATGTTAGTCCCCAATCTACAATCTACAGTTCCCACAGAATTAAGTCATGATACCTACTTTGCATGCATTCCTTGGAAGATGTTGATGTACTTACTGATATTCCAGACGAGTGGTCCAGAATATCCAGAATAAATGAAGTATAAAGTACTTCATTTCCCAGTTAATTTCAGTCCATAATAGTGATTTAGGCCACACCATGACATTAGCAAGATATATTCTAAATCCTAAATTCTAAATGTAACTATTTTTCTCAAATACAAACTTTTGTGGAAATATTTACTAGACACAAAAGGGTGGTCCACATAGCCATTTTAAATTTAAATATTAGATATAATATTTTAATGTCCCATTTAAACAATTTTACCCAAGCTTCGAGCTCTTGTGTAATATTGAGATGTGAATGTTTCTGCTGCTTATTATTTTTTAACCCTTTCTCTACAAAGTGTTTTTTTTTTTTGTTTGTTTGTTTCTGCTCCATCAGTGTCAACAGTCTGACCTCAGAGACGCTTCCCCTCCTGTGTGTGACATTCATCACTGAAAACAGCTTGGTGGCAGCGGTAACCACAAGCCTGCTGGTCCCTTCCCTTCTTGGTTCATTAGACCAGCTGCAGTGCCTCTGTGATTTCAACACTGCTGCATGTGTTCCAGGGCCATGACTGCTATCCCGTGCTCTTCGTCTATGATGCTGACAAGGGGACCATCACTTATGGTGGGAAGCTGGATGTGCCAAAGCAGAGTGCCCAGCGAGGGATAACCGCTAGGGAGCGCTTCCAGAACCTGGACAAGAAAGCCACCTCTGAAACCAAGGAGACTATGCTGGAGTCTGTGCACAAGAACAGCATCAGGCAAGGGCCTCTAAAAATTACATTATTCTGTGGTCAGACGTTTCCTATCAAAATACAAAAGACTAAAACTAAGTCTCTACCTTAACCCCTAAGCCTGTCAATATTATTGAAATGAAAACTTCATATGGAATTTCATAAGGACAACATATGAGAACTAGCTGAAATTTCTTTGTGTAAGAATATGGTATATGAACATTTTTACCTATGGATCTAGAGGTTTTGAAAGGCTTGAACCATAGCTCATAAAAAATACAGCTGATGTCTGTGGACCATGTAATGTTTTACTAACCATTATTGTATGGGACTTCAGCCAAATCTCTGTTCTCGAGGGTGGGAAAGCTAAGTGTGCTAAATTCTGCACCACTGGCATGGATGGAGGGATGGCTATTTGGGATGTCAAGGTAAGACCTGATGTGATGCCTTGGAATTTTTTTTAATAAATCACCATTACTTTGATTAAAGTAAAAGTATAAAATTTATGTAAGCTATATGTTAATTACATTTTCAGTTTTAATCTACTTCATGCATACTATAAATGTTGTAGTGACACAAACCTGGCTGGAAATTGGAGGTAATAGTTTAAGGCTACACACCCTCTGACAGCACTTACTTGCAATGTGGCAGTGTTTCCCACAATGGCCCTGGCACTAATGATTTAGTATCTGTGTAGCTAATTGCCTAATCCTATTTAAAGTACTTTTGTGAGTCACTTTGGATAAGAGCTCTAGTCAAATGAATAAAAGTAAAATGTTTTTTTTTTTCTGTTTCAGACTCTGGAATCTGCCATGAAAGATCTGAAGATAGTTTGACTCAGGTGTGTTCAAATGCAAAATAGTATATAAGTGCCTATTTGTATACTGATGCAATAGAGTCACAACACAGTTTTGCACAGTTGGGGAATAAACCAAATCCAAGTAAGAAAAAGTAACATTATATCTGAATATCTCTGTGACAGAATCATAATAAGGATGCATATTTATGAATCATTTTGAAGAGGCTAGGTCTGTCAACACCTCCAGATACACTTCAGACTACAACCAAGAGGTTTGAAACCAAGATCTTCCAAGCCCACACTTAATCTTCTTGAATATGACTGAGGTCAAGGCAAACTTGAAGACGCAGCATCAAAACTGTTGCCACTTTAAAAAGATATTATAATTTGAAATATAACTTAGTTTATTAAACCTTGATCCCATTGAAGCTGTTTATAATTGTGATATGCAGATTTATTAATCCTGAGACATATATGATTGTTCAAGTCAATGCCATGTTAGTTTGTCCATGTGTTACTAAAGAAAAATCTTCAAGGAGAGCGGATATATATTCTAAGTAGCTATTAGATGCTGAAGTTGATTTTTCAATGCAAATACTGTATGCTGGACATAGTTTTCAATAAAATAGTGTTCAGTTAACTGTAAATAATGAGTCCTGCTTTCCATGAATTTCATTTTTATTTTATTTATCTTTAAAACCCCATGATGCTAAGCTGTGTACTTAATGGTAGAATTGCACCTCTTGTGTGATCCATATGCATAATATGGGAGTGTGCCTCCACAGAAATCATCAAACAGGATGTCAAAAGCAGAAATAATGAGAGGTAAAGCACAAGGATTTAACAGACCAAGTGTTTCAGCATTTGAGCCTTAATTACATTATTTACTTTGAAAAGCAGTCTTTAACTACTGAAGCAATAACAGACTTCAACCCTTTCAGCTTTGGCTTTTTTTCCAATGTGTAATAAGTGGACACTGTCAAAACTTTGAAGAAACCAAGGCCTTTCACATACATGGAATTGTTTATTTTCCACAGAAAATTCCCTCTGCATCAGTTTCAGGGAACAATTCACATTTTTGTACAGAAAGCATTAGAAAACAGTTATGTAAGCTTAGGGCTGGATAATCCATTGGGTGCTTTGGGGTGGAGGGATAACTTAGGTCAGTCATTCTATGACTTCAGAACATACCTAAGTGAACCGCTTCTATTGAAACAGGCAAACAGGCAACACACATTCTCACTCTATCATTTGTCGGCAGTACTAGTCTATAAATTAATGCAATTAAACAGTTTCTGAAGGAATATGTGTGACAATTAATGAATTTACCCAATTCAAAACACCCAGGTCCACATTCAGTCTGGTCTAATAAATGTAACAAAATACAAAGATAGTGGAAATGTACAAAACCAGATTTACAAAACCTGCCTTGAGCAAATTAGAAAAATGAACATTTTTCAATACCTGTCAACTGTGCTACATCGCTGAATACATACAGTGTTACGTCTCATGAAGGATTTATGACTGTGGTATTATCTTATTCAATCCACTCTCATAGCTTCTGCCCACAGCAAAATGCTCCAAAAGTGTTTTCCATGCAAGCCACTCACATTTCAACAGTTTTGATGATTAATGCTTACACAGAAGCAGAAGTTATATTTGAGAAAATATAGAATAAAAACATTCTAACAGAATTTAAGAGGAGGCAGCACTTTTCTCTTTTTCAGTATTTTTCTCTTTTTTTGAAGCACCTGTTTCTCAGCAATAATTTGTTAATAAGATTCCCAATAGCACTAGAGATAAACTAGCTATATTTTCACATTTGAATGCAGTTTTTCTACCCACTGCAAATTTGGTGGAAGATTGGACAGATCACTAATGCAAGTTTCATTTCCAGATTAACACACAGCATATGATTTACCACATTTTGACTGTGACATAACACCAGTATGTGCAGAATAAGAGCTTCTACATACCTGCACAGGGATATTACCAACATGCTCTTCAACTACAGGCCGCCTAGGCTTTTAAAACTTCTATACCTCTTGACCATTCCAAGAACCCTGAGATTAAGTATGAATATCCATGTGTTAATATGAATATTTGACATGTTGTCTACCTGCTGTGAGCATAATCCACCAATACTTTAAGAGCAGACTATTCCCAGGGATTGCAATTGTAATATTACCCCTTCACAACATGTCCTTTCGCATAAGACACTTCTCTACCTTGGCTCTACTTAATGACTAAATGTGCCTATGCCAAAGTTTAGATCTTGCCGTACTGAAAATTACAATCACTGCATGTGTGCTTACCAAAACAAGATCTTCCAAAGTAATCTTAGGCTTAAACAAGGCATATAATTAGGCTAATACTTTTTTTTTTTCTTTTCATTTCAAGGAAGCTGGCGTAATCACCCACTGAATTCCTTCAGATGGGTTATGGTCAATTTACGTTACATCATTTGCATCACAGCCTTATCAAATCAGAATTAAAGTAACATGATCATATCAGAACAATAAAAGGCAACAGTTATTCTTACATACTGGACATGTATACGAATTAATGCCAAAGAATAAACTTATCATGTAACTCATACCATGAAGTAACTTACACATCACTTTTTTTCAGTGTGAATTCTTTTTTGGTATTAGTGTAATATTGTGGAAATCACTGGCAAAAAATCACAACTGGAAGCTTCATCATGGGAAGAATCATCACTGGCTACATGATGTGAGCCATCAGATCTCAGATTTCATTGCAGAAACAGACCTGCTGTTCTCAAGTCACTTCACAGAAGGTCATCAAAAAAAAAAAAAAAAAAAAAAAAACAGGATCACGCTCTGCCAAACGGCAGGCCTGTACCTGCATCTCTGATTTCCATAATCATAGCCCTCTAAATTGTAGTCACCATTCTAAGCAGTTCAACCACTAAGTCACCTAACACCTGCAATATTAACATCACAAACAGAATATGAAACTAAAGAAAGGCAGATGCCTGGTGATTATCTTTCCAGACTGCAGTCTGAAGCCATTTCTCCAAGATGAGTCATGTAAGGGGTGCAGTAAGTCAGTGACATTTACTGCTGTGTAAAAGAACAGAGGGATGTGAGGTTTCCTCAGACCGAGGAGGGCAGTATGGAACTGCACATCAGAAGTGGTCTTCTCCGGGCTCAGTGGCACCGTGCCTGGTCTTTCTGCTTCTCGTGGTTGACACATCTACCCCACTTCTCTCTGAATGATATCCACATACGTTTAAGAAGTTATTTCCTATCTGAGCATTCGCCTGAAGCATTTGCCTGAAATTTACCATTGCGCTGCAGCCACACTGGATTTTCAGTGGGATTTTCCAGTCAAATTTACACATTGGACTCCTGACATCACTGAAGAGAAAGGCTCACTGTACACATCGGAACCATCCACATATATGCAAATAAATCAGTTTCTAGCTATTCTGTACTTGGCACGTATGCATGCTAAGCTAGGAGACTTACTTATAAGCAGCATCATTTTCTTCTATTTTATGCAACAAAGGATACAGATAGGCATATATTTTGCAAGATTTAAAAGCCACTGGAAAGAAAAAAAAACATTTTAGATATATAATTTATAAATATGGACAAGATTGGGTTACAGCTCGGCTTATTAAAACTTCCATTCACTGAATGTCTCTTCCACTTCGTTACAAGTTTATAGCAGCACCGCGGGAGAATTCCCCTTGTGCAATGTCACACAGTTGTCCATTTCCTCTCCACAGGAAACCCGGCTGCAACTCAGTCTGTCTGCAGTATCATGGGGGGCTGCTCATTTTCCTCCTCCAGACGCAGAGAGCTCACGTCATCCTCCACGCTCACGCCTCCACCCGCACCCTGATCCTCAGACAAACCTATTGCGTCAAAAACACAACATGACATTCAAGGCACGTCGCCCAGTTTCACACCAGGGGCCTCGCTTTCAACCCTACACAACAGGTAGATGCAGCTGTGAGAGGTGTCCTGTTATTTTAATGGACAAAATCTGGGACACGCACATCAACAAACAGTCTGAGCCCAACTGCAAATGTGTGGTTTTATCAGCTTTGCGCCAACTCCCTAGAAAGCAGCAATATTTCTACTGTGAAGACTATCCTTGCTAAATGAATAAGATGGATGAATGAATGAATGAATGACTGAATGAACTTAGCATTTTTTTCTGCTTGTGGTAAATGCTTACTGAAATTGTAATGCTGTTTTAATTTTTACATATAATTTACTTGATTTGACATTTTGTATATTTACTTCAAATAAAAACAATGACATAAACAACTACATTTTAATCAAGGTATTTGCTTATTAATAAGATATGATATGCATTGCAAACTTGTCATAGGCTATTCAACTTATGAAGCACAAATTATAACTGATACCTTTTTCTTTTCCACTCAAAATATCTAATTACAGTTACAGACATTTGAATGAATGAATGACACAGGTGACAGCAACAGTCAATCACTTGGATTGCCAGAAAACACACATTAATAATCACTCAGTCTCCCTTTCTTTCCAAGATCAGTGCCTGTATCTTCTAAAAAACCTTTCAATATGAAGGCTGACCAACCACCAGTTATACCCATGAAATGAATCAGTTCATTATACATACTCTCATTTAACTCTTCTCACAACTGCAAGATGTATCTGTAAAAATGTGTCCATCTCACATCACCTCCAAGCAGATCTAATGAACTGTATGCATGGAAGAACACTAACACTAACACAAGTATTATAATTATAAACTAGCCAGTCATCAGAAACTGGA
Organism: Megalops cyprinoides; assembly: GCF_013368585.1. Lineage (NCBI taxonomy): Eukaryota > Metazoa > Chordata > Actinopteri > Elopiformes > Megalopidae > Megalops > Megalops cyprinoides. The sequence continues at coordinate 30,034,892 of NC_050583.1, forward strand.
GCAAACACCAACCATTACACTGGTATATTGACAAAACTGTATTATCTATGTGCTTCTTTTTATATGAAATTTAAAAAAGTAAAATGAGGAAAAGCAATGCCAAATGAAGGAAAGGAATGTGAAATGAAAGAAATGTCAAGGTGGGAAGAGACATGTCACAATAAAAAAAAAATACAAAAAGGAAAATCTGAACTGAAAATGTTTGATGTTGCTCATCTGACATTGGTTTTTGAATGTATTTTCTATTCTCTCACTTGATATTCTTTTTTGTGAATTTTCATTCTCTTTCCTCATAGAAATTTCTGTCTCTGCAACTAGCTTTGTGGGTGTCCAGTGATAACCCAAGTGTAACCAAAGTTAACTTGATTGCAATGAAAAAAGATGTAGTGCAAGGTTTAGTTAAGTCAATTCCCAGCTTGTAACATTTTACCATGCTACTGATGATTGCATGTCTGTTCATGCATTTAGGTTGTAAACAAGAAAGGGGACTGGATCTCCCAGTACACATACCCCTCCTACCCTAAAGTTACCTACATTTAAATTTTTTAAATTTATTGCAAAATACATTTAAACATTAATTTAATAGTATCAATCCTGAGATATAAATCTCACAATTGCTCATTGTGTACTGACAAACCATTCATTGCAAATTGCTGTCTCGACTGTTTGTAAATTCAGCTGATTGTAAATGTACAGAAAAATGGCATCTAACCAATAATCAATTCACCACTTGTATTTTCTGTTATTTCTGTTACATAGCATGTTTTACCATGTTTCCAGCCACATGTTCAGCAATACATAACAGTCTCATTCATCATCTGTATTAAAACTGTGAAAATCAGGCTTGGGTACATTACAGTGTGAACCAGGCTATCAGGTACCTTTGGCCACAGCGGCACCGTAGGTTTGTGCCACAAGTGGACGGTCATGGTTTGTCTGCTCCACAATTTCACTGGGTGGATCCACACTGCCATCCAACCTGAGCGAGGCAAGTAAGATGAGTAACAACTCGTTAATAAAAATTACACTTCATTTTGATAAAAATAATTGTGGTAACGAGTCTTAAATCTCACTGGCGCTTCCTCTCTACACCTGGGTCCTCAATGCTTCCAATGACCTCTACTCATAATGCATACAAATGCAGTCATTTCCCCTGATGTTGCCCTTCCTATTTACATTTCAATCAGTCAACACCTGACCACAATCTCATCTCCTTCTGTTGATCTCACCATTTTTTGCAGTATATTGCTCTCTTTATTTTTATGGAATATAATATGGACTGAATACATAAAAGTCTTGCTTATGTAATAACTTGTACTCCATTCATTTACTTGATTTCCGTTGAAAGCTTATGCTGTACACATTACCATACAATGGCATAATGAATCACAGTATAGGTAAAAAACCAGGTCAACATGCTACACCCATAAGATCAGCTTCCTTTCTGGAGGCAAGGGCCTAGCCTTGTATATCACATTAACCATCCCCCTGGGAGTCTTGTACAACAGGGCAGAGGGCTTTTAACTCCTGTTGCATTCCACCAAAATCTTATTTTCTATCTTTACTCCACAGCATTTTCTTGAATGACAGCATTAACTGAACTGAGGTTACCTCCATAATCATCAGTTTGAATTAAGTTTATTCAACACATCTATAAGGTCAAGTGTACGGCAAATGGGTCAAGAGGTGTAGAGCAAAGAACTGCAGAAAAAGGAGGGCCACTGGTCCTGTAGCTGCAAAGACAAACTAGGTAACTAGCAAGTCTTAATCCCTTTTTCCATTCAGCTTTTCCGTTTTTTCAGAATAAGCACTCGTCCAAGAGAACACCTGGGCTAGTGCTCTCAATTACAAAAAAGAATTGCTTTTGTTCTGAAAAAACTTTGAACAAAATAAGCCATGTACAGGTCCCCCCTAGGGGGCTTCTTAATATTATACACAACCTCTGACATTCAGACAGAAAGCTGAACTCACAGGTGTGGCATGTTGACAGAACAACAGATTTTTTTGGGAAACAGGAATCACTGGCCCCACAACACAGGATAATAAGTGAACGCAAAGGAAAAAAATGGAAGATTTTGGGAAATGAAGATTGTGTACAAAAGATTGTGTCTTGTAAAGAACAGACGTATTACTGGAGTTTTGCTATCTAACCTAAGCCTGATGGGTTCCGATAGGAGGGGGCAAGTTTGGGCCAGGTTTGCCCAATAATTTCCATCAAGACTCAAAGGAGTTGGATTGTGCTTCATTTAAAAATGCATACCTAACAAGCAAATACACAACAAATAACTGTTCTTACTTTCTGCTATCAAATGTGTGCGAGCTAATGTTCTACTCTATTTTGCACCAAAGAATTTAAAAGTTGCATTGACACTGGGCAGGTAGGCAGATTTTGTTTAATGTTTAGGCATACACAGCCCCTGAGCACAATGGGTTAGGACCATAGAGGTCTTACATGTGTTGCTTCATTAGTGTGCACTCTCCCCCCTCTTGTGGGTCCAGGTTGTACAGGTACAGATATCCATCTGCTGCTGCCACGAGAAGGCGAGGGATCTTCTGGATTCTGATACAAGAGAGAAAATCAGATAGTAGTAATAGTGCAGTCTTCAGATAGTAGTAATAGTGCAGTCTTCAGATTTTAAAGAACTGTACAAGAAAGAGTTCACACAAATTCAGTGATTTTTTGGTGCACTGAGCTACATATTAACTTATTTAACCTCTTCTGGACCATTTCTGTCAGTGTACTGAATTACTTAGCCATTTGCAACATTATCTATATATGCTTAACTGTTATTGTGCCATAATTAAGGTAATATCATATATTGTTTGTGTTAAAATGCAACATTGAACGAACTGTTCTCACACGTTCACAAATGTTGTCCTAGTAGGAAATGTAGTATTTATACTGAATTTACTACTATTTGTGTTTGTAACTGCAGGTCAATTTCTTGCTAACTCTCCCTCCACCCCCCTGACTGCTCCTTGCACATGGAACTTACATTCGTTTTTTTGCACATTGCACAACACTGCACGTTCTTCCCTTGCACATTTCTATTTTGCACAGTAGTGTCACTATACTGCCTGTCACTGCACTGCAGTTGATCTCTATGCATTAAGTTTTTACTGCTCCTACCTCACTCATATACTTCATATCTTGCACTTTATACATACCAGTTTTATATATATATATATATATATATATATATTGCTGTTTATTTATGCTTGCTATTTATATATGCTTTTTGCACTTCTGGTTTAAATGCTAACTGTATTTTATTGGCTCTGGACCTGTATTCTGCACAATGACAATAAAATCGAATCTAATCTAATCTAATCTAATTTAGCTTCATAAAAATTAAATTATGTCACATAAAATGCTACTTGATGTAAGAAAAAATTCAGTTTGTTCTCACGTGGCGAGAGCGCAGACGTTCTTGTGCCCTGAAAATGGCAGTCTGACTGTGGCAAAGGCCCTGCCCTGGGTGAACATTTCTGTCACTTGGGATGGTAAGTAGCTTTTAGACGCCATCAGCACTTTTCCAAAGTAACCAGTCCATGTAGTGGGATCCTCCTGTGGCCTACAAAGACAACCAGGTATGAGACACAAGTTTTCTAGACCCTCTGATACTAGACCAATTCTGTTTTTTTTTTTCCATTTCAAAGCTCAATAATCTAAATGAATTTGTTCTGTAGCCAGGAAGACAAATTACCTATAGTAGAAGGTCTCATGAGTTGCTCATTAAAATCTAATTTAAACAAAAAAACAATTCCACCCTTATAATACAGAAATTCCAGCCACTGGCCTATTAAGAAATGTCTAAGCAACCTTCTGTATTCTGTGAAGATGCACAATCCTTTGCTTTTCACTGATTAAGAGGAATTATTCATTTATTTAATACAAATACTATACCTTCACAGAAAAGACTAACGTGTAATACTAGCCTACCAACCAACAAAGATTCCTTTAGATTCTGGTATTATTTAAGACCACCTGGGGCTTTCAGTTGCTCTGAGAGAAATGCACAGGATGCTGCCAGATGTCCACACTGCCTTTGATGTAACCATGCCAAATGCATGACTGGATGACATTATCACAGAGCCACCTGTGATGGAATTCTGGGAACTTTTATTCCGGAAAAGTATGCTGAGGTCTCACTGAAGACAACATTCCTAAAAGATGAACATCGGCTCAACATACTCTGCTAAACCAAAAACAGACTAGGGCTGCACGATATAGCCGTCGCAATATATCGAATAGCTATTATCGAACAGCACAATAACAGCTATCCCCAGTATGTGGTGTTAGGTTTCTTCCTGTATTTTTTCCCTTTAGTCAGGACCACACCTCCAGTTTTCCGAGGCCATGTGAAATGCTTCCGGGGGAAAACCCACCACTCATATCTATTCAATGTTGATATCACAGCAGCAGCACTATGCTGCTTCCATGTGGTAGATAGAAACACATGGCCACAAAGTCAGAGTGAAAACATACACTATGTGTTTTTCAAAGCTAATAGGTAAGCTAGCCAACATATAGATACAAGTGATATTTTTCTGCCCTGGAAGCATTTCACTGAACTTTGGAGGTGTGCTCCTGCATTAGGTATGACTAAAGGGAAAGAAATATGGGAAGAAACCTAAAACCACACACCGGGGATAGCTGTTATTGCGCTAAAAATAGCTATTCAATACATCACGACGGCTATATCATGCAGCCCTAAAACAGACTTACTTTTCTTTTGGTATTTCCAGCTTGAAGATGTGAACCGTCTCAGTATTACTGGATGCAGACAGGTACAGTCCTTCCATACTGAATGCAAGAGAACAGATGCTGACACATCTGTTGGGCGAAAACCAAGTACAGCACATTATTTTCATTGTGAACTGTGTTTGATAACATTTAGGAGACAGGTATACATCAAGACCAACCCCTTTCACTTTTCTATAATTTTCCATAATAGAGTTAGCTATTTGAAAAAAAAATGACAAGATGTGAAACACCAGCCAAGTCGAGCCAAGTCAGAGTCAAACCTACCGCTTCACTCCCCTCCTGAACTCAAAGAGCTTCTGTCCTTCTGGAATGGTGAATACTCGAATCACAGTCCCCTGGAATAGAAAACAGGTTTAGAAAAATCATGACTTTAAATTCCATTCATTGCACTTCTTAACAGAAACTGCAGAATGAACAAAACCACCGTACCTTCTCTGAGGCTGTGGCAAGTTTAGTGCCGCTTGCATCGAATGCCAGGGCTGCTAATGGGCTGTCGTGGGCTGGAATCATGTTAGCAGCACGCTATAGAGGAAAGACATTGAGAGATATATCTAAATAGCTGACACCTTAATATATACGGATAGTTTACACCTAAAGGATGCAAATTATTACACAAAAGACAAAGCATACCAGATTGATCGTGTCAAAAACTTGGACCTCTCCTATCGTTGCACTCCCAGGGTATGCCAGATAGCAATTGTCATTACTAATTGAAAGCGCACATAGTCCTGTGAGAAATAAATACAAATGTTTTGCAACAGGCATGACAGAATATGCTGTTCTAAACAGAACTAAATGGCTAAATGCATCTGATGCAACTATATATAATTTAGCTTCAATTTTCATGACTTCTCTGGAATTGCAAAGAAAACAGAAAGAACTTCCATGTACAAAAATATGAGAGAAAAATGTACCTGAGGGGTTGGGAGGAGTGTCCCTAATGGTGTGTAGCACCTTCATGTCTCTGATATTGTGGATATAAAGTGACTCCTCCAGGCATACAATTAACCTCTGTAGAAACAGACGTGATACAACAATCAGAATAAACAATCAGAATAAAATATATTCCAATGCAACATTCATCATACATAATCCTTTCTATAAAACCACTCACTACTAGTGTCCTACACTACTGTCGTTGGGTATTTGTTGTTGTCATACGGACGTTGTATGCAAGCACTACAACACTGGAAACGGAGTCAAATTCCTTGTATGTGTAAAAGCACATCTGCTGCACATTTGAAATCAAGGCTCATCACAATAAATATATAGTGCATGGACAAAAGACATAAGTTTACCTGTCTGTTGAGTTTCACAGCAAGAATAGTGTTGGAGTAGCTGTAGTTACAGATCTCTGTCCCTTTCTTAAAGTGACAGACTTTCAGCTTCCTGGGTGCTTTAAGGCTAACAATGGCAACGAGACTGCTGGAGAACAGCCTTTCCACAATGCACACATCTTCAGTTTCAGCTGGTGGAAGAATTACAAAACAATTATTTAGGTTCATTTAGCGCTGCCCGACACCTCAGTCAGAGCACAGAAATGTTCCATAATTTTTCTGATTCCCAATCATAATATAGTGATATTGTTGATTATTCACAGATTTACAATACAGAATATTCTTTAGAGTAAAGATACAGATACAGATACTCTTTTTGGACTTGTTTTGCAATTGGATCCTTGAGCTCTTTTAAGACAGGGAGATATAGACTAACACATACCAGGACATTTTGGCTTAAAACCTAATCCACTGAGCCCGGAAGCTCAAACTGAATCTCATCTGAAAATGGACATTCCAGCATAACAGTGAAAGTATTCGTTCAAATTTGCAAACAAATGGTTAACTTAGCATGAAATAAACATTCTCAACTGATCACTTCAATCTCTAAACCTCAATCCAATTGAACAACTGTGGTTTGGACTCAACAAAGAAGTTAAAAATATAAACCAATTCTGCCAGGGACAATGGTTAAAACCCTATTCAGTGCCAGGACGTCATAAAGCACAACAGAAAGCCTCTGCTGTTATCAGTGTTATCCATTCCGAGAGGTGATCTACAAAATACTAGATGCAGGGATGTAAATAAATGTGACCCTTGTGTTTTCTGGAATAAAATTTGTGCATTATATGAATTTGTTTCATGAAATGCTAATAAGATTTAAGTATAACATTTAAAACAGTTTAACTAAGAAAAATAATCTAATATGCACATTTTTTTCTTTCACTGCAAATTGTATTTTATTCCTATTTAGGCGGGTGGATGACTACAAATGAAGAGAACTGTCTCAAACTTCAATATCCAGATGGACATTCATAAGCCTCCCTTGCATGTATTTTGTTTGAATTTTGTAATGTAAGAAGGGGTACTTACTGCATTCATAAATTTGTTCTAATTTATCAACTGAAGACAAGGAGAAAAATTTGTAGCCAGACTTGGTACCAACTGCTAAAGACCTGTAAAGGGAAATACAGCAACTGAGCAAAAACCAGATCTAAAATCACACCAGCCTTATACAAAATAATGCAGATTACAAAATATTTACTACAAAAGCCCCAAACAAGAAAGATGGACAGAAACATTTTTAGCAGCCTAAGAATAGTAAAAATGTTACCACTGATTCAACCACCTCCCAGATATGTTCAAATGATTAAAAGTCAATATTGACTTCTGGAAACAGCCAAATATATTCTATTCAAAACTGATTCTGTTGTTGTTATAACTGGCTAAATACATTACATTGCAAAAATGTACACGATGAAACACATTAAATGAAAGATGACATTAAAAATGTCATTTGGATTTCAGTCGACCTCCATCCAGAGTACTCTGGCATGGAAAGGTAGAGACATGCATCCCATCTTTTTAAAGTTGTGTTTCCCAGTAAGTTGTGGAGCAGTACAATCTGAAATCGGTGCCAAATTGTTCATACCACAGAAATTGTCACAGTTTGGAGCCTTTAATTTACAGTACGATGAGCAACTAGTTACTGCCTTCAACGCAGTTCTTCCTTCTAGTTTGGGGTAGCATGCGGTACTTTTGTAGCAAGAATTTTGTAAGAAGCAAGAGAGAAACAAAAGTAATCTATATTGTCCATCACACTGATATCCTTAAGAGCACATCAACACAATCAAAGAGTTAACAGAAATACAGCCAGCTACCACAACTACAGCTAGTTGCGACATCTATTGATGTCGCACAAATCTCTGCTGTACAGCTAGCTAGTTAAGCGTAAAATCGTGTTTGTTTCCTATCTGGCACAACCTCACCGACTGTTACGAGCAAACTGATGCATTGACGTCACGCAGAATTCCTTCACCGTATTCAAATATCTCTTACATACCTAACGTTACTTAGCTAATAACTTGTTGCATGTTCCTGATTGATGCCGTCTCTTAGATAGGTTAACGTTTCCCAGCTAAATCTTGTTTTACAGCTACATAACTAGCTTGCTTGCTAGCTAAATAACGATGTTAACTAGCTAGGTAACCATGACATTGGTCTGATTTCTTTTCTGCAGCGCATGTAGCTAACTCGTTCTAGCCAGCTAGCCATATAAGATTTCCGACATGATTAACTGTCTAGCTAGCTAATAAGGTAAACAATGCTGGAAACATCCTGATTCGCCTGTCCCATCATCGGACAATCTCAATCATAGCTATAAGGCTACATAGCTACTTGGCTAATCTTCAGCTACCTGGATGCGTCTGGGAATAGCTAGCTGGCTACCTAAGGAAGTGACGGAGTCATGTTTTGAAGTTAGCTAGCTAGTTAGCCATGCAGCTCTGTTGTTATTGGAACACGTGAATGAACCCGTTACTTTAAAGCATTTAAGCTTACGAGTTAGCATCAGGCACGTGTCTCATAAATATAGCTACCCTCGTGATTTGACCATAGACATACAAAGTTAACATATAGTTTATCTTTCATTTCCTTGGAGATCTCTGGCTAGGCCACCAAATCCTCGATCTTTCTGTGACCCCCTCCCCTGATTTCTCCTTACGTGTTGTCCTGGTTGAAATTGGCGAAGAGAAGCTGGCTGCAGCCAGCCTCTCCGCTCTGACTGGCCAGGTTCATGGGCTCGGCACCATCTACAAGTGTAACATCAGTAAAGATAACGACAGTCGGGGATAAGGTATTGATAATGTTGCCTCTGGTTAGCCGACGTTCCTCAATGCCGCAACCTTATCCACTTGCTCCTTGTTGTTGTTGTTTTGCTGAGGTGCTGTGCCCTCCCGGCGCGCCTGCGCAGTTGGGAAAGTGTGATGGCGACTCATACTGTCTCCGCCAGATGGCGAAAGTTAGCGGTTGTGTAACATCTACCGACTAAAGTAATTATGTTATGGGTCTGAAAGCAATGGGGGACCCAGCGACACATGAAAGGGGAATATTGTTTATTAAGTTACTTACCAAATGCATACGTTATATTTAATCACGTTTTTGGAGCTGATGATCTTTTCTCCAACAATTGGCGTCTACGCCTGTGAAACTGCATTTCTTTTTAGCCAGATGGGTTGTTTGGTGCATCTTCACGATCAGCTGGTTAGCTCGTTAACTAACGCTAGCTACGAAGTTTCCGGTTAATATTAAGTCCCTTTGTAATTAACGGATGAGTCTGTGGAATAGTGGATCAGACCCCCCGGATAATTACTTTGTACGATATAGTTTTGCCATCAGAAAGGAAGTAGCTATTGTCCCTTTCGGGACTGTTATCCCGTCCTTCCACACTGGCAAAGTTGAAATTGATGTAGTTATTTATCAGTTTGGCCCTTTGCACTGACTTGCGGGATAGAAGAGGCAACTGTCATTCACATAGAAGCATACAATGTTGAGTCTCACTGTCTAGCCAGGAGAACGTATCGTACGAATTCAGTTAGCACTGTCCTTTGGAATATGTCAAACGTTGCGCAATTTATTTTTTGTTTTGGCGTCGTAGCGGTGAGCTTTTAGTAATTGTGGTTTACAGATTAGAGTTCATATCCGATTTCTGCAGTACTTTGTGGTCACTGCAGCCCTAGTGAACCCACTAAATTCAGAAGTCAACGTAATATTAGCCAGGCTGACCCATAGGGTGATGGTCTCAGAGCACACCCCACCTAACACACAACGTTGCAGCAACGTCGCCAGTATAAGTGCTCATTTGGTCACCGCGACATTACCTTCTAACGTTTTTAAGAGAATGTTGCCATTTGGTCCCGTGGATAACTTTGTCGCGACGAAGTACATTGGTTGGTTGCTATGGCAAGCCGTTTTAACATGTAATAAAAACGGCTTGCCATAGGTTGCTGACGTCATGGTACCGTGGATTACGTTGGCGTGACGTCGTGCCTTGGTCACTTGCAAACGTTCTCATTCGGTACCGTGAAAAACGTTGCCGCAACGTCGTACCCACTACCCTGCAGGGGTATGGTCGGATATAGTATTTCCGGAAATGACCGATCAACCTTTGTTTTTAAAAAAAAAAAAAAAAAACCCGCAGGTGACAACTGTACATGTAGGCTACATGAATTTCAATCTAGCTCTTATATTAAATGTTGCATCCCAGCACTTATAAACACAGGCAATCTCATTCATTTGCAACTCAGGCATGTCATACATCTGTCTAAATGGCTGTTTTATTGGAATTATGAACAGGTGGTGTACAAGTCAACAAAAACCACAATAGGAAAATGCAATGAATATCTGTCTAGTATTAGTGTTTCAAAATTGGGGTACAGCTCATGCCTCCCAGAGTGTCTGCAAGCTTTTCAAATGTCACGGCTACATCTAGATATAAAATTAGTCTGCAGACAGCACTTTATTCGCAATCCGCATTGTGAAAAAAGTGCTGTCTGCACTACTGCATTACACTGTAAAAATAGAAAATCACCTCCATGAAACTGCAGTTTGCAGGACAATGCTTTAATAGAACAATTTATTTAACCCATGAGACATTTTATTTAGGTTAGAGGTTAAGAACATTGCATTTCCTCTAGCCATAAAATGCAATGAGATTGCGACAAACTATATAAACAACATATCAATTTAGAAATATATATAGAGATGCACCATGCATGCAATCCACTTTTTTCTGTTCCGATCCGATTCCGATACCTGAATTGGGATATCTGCTGATACTGACACCATACCAATACCATACCAAATGTGAGATTGGGATTTTTCAGCCCCCACCTCACTTAAGGGATGGGTGTGACCAAAAAGCTCCTGGTGGTAAAAGAGGGTGGAAAAACAGTAGGCTGCTCAAAGTTGTCATTGGTGAGAAATTGTTTATTTACTGTGCTCAAAAGTGCAGTATATGAAAAATATGTGTTTGAACAATATTTCATATATGACCCATGTGACTTTGACCTTTGACCCTGTGACCTTGACTACGTACTCAGTTCATCTAGCCTTTAGATTAACTATGCCAGGTTTGATGAAGATCCTTCAACTTGCTTGGGAGATATTGTGCAAACACTGTGCTGTAACGGACAGAATCACAGACGCACGCACAGACAGACAACTGGAAAACAGTACAGTGCTGCTCCCCTTATCAGCAGGACCCCCTGCAGGTAACCCGAGGCACAGGCTCACCCCCAAGGACGGCCCCCAGGTGACCATTTGCCCTCTGACCTGTCCGTATCCTTTGGCCACCAATAAGAACCCCAATAGGGCCAAGGATAGGGACAATATAAAAGTAGTGGTGCCCTCCCCCACCTTAGAACTGCACCAATACCTGTGGTATGAGAAACAAGGAGACCAAGCCCTTGGGGACCAAATAGCCTATTGTGTTGTTGTGTGCATCTGTGCCTAAGTAAGTACTATACCTGAGTTCAACTGGTTGTATTACAATTGTCTGTAGAGAGAGAAGAGTGATGTCAATTGTGGTTCAATGTTTGTGTGTGCACGGTAGTTATGATCGTGTTCGTCTGCAATTTGTACTGAAACGAAGTGTTTGTTTTCGTAAGACAACGCGTTAGCATCGCGAATTGTTTTGACGATAAATTACACTGTTGCAGAGCAAATGGCAGGCGAAATGATTATGCTACCGCCAGTCGAGCTAGCTAGCGTCATCAGTTCCTCTGCATGCACGCGGTGCAATATACTGAGAGCCCTACACACCTAGGACATCGGGCGGTTGTAAACAGAACCGCGTCCCTCTCGCGCATGCGCAGTAGTATAAGGTGCCGGCCCCTAAGTGTTAGCAACCTAGCCGCTGCTAGCGCACAACCGGATTGCGTTTACGGGTGAAACTGCCCCCTCAATTTCAAAGTTATTCTCAATCATCTTTATAATCGAGGCTACACTCTGCTTCATTCATTATATCAACACATTTCAAATCAGTTGTTTTTGTGCATTTTGCAAAATGCTTCCAACTGTATATAAAATGCCTGAATTTCTGACAGTGAGAGCAAAAATTGCCCCAGAAAACCTACCTACCCTGCATGTGTTTATACTTTTCTTTTTTACTTATTTGCATCACAGATAATTTCCTCCAACCCTTGCTGTCCCTGCTCCTGTCAAGTATGTAATACAGTGGTATCAACAACACTGACTTCAATTGCAACTTTTACTATAAAAGTCAATACACACATACTCTTTCACAGAATGAATGAGGAGAAGCAAGCACGAACAAGGCAGTACCTCTGATCATGGAGATCAGCTAAACGTGTCCTGAAGAGGATATCTGAGAGCAACACAGACAGTCTGGTTGATGCCAGTGACTCTAGTGGTCCATCGGGTGCCGTGTGGAGGACATCATGGAGGTAGAATTAGAGGATGACCTGGAGGACTCCTTCGAGGATGATGCTTTGGAGGATGACCTGGAGGACGCCTTGCGGGATGACCTGGAGGAATCTCACCAGGAAGTCACGGTGGGCAAATCGCTCGCATCTGATTTGGGCATCTCAGTTTCAGGTCAAACACAACGCTATTGATGACCTGTTAAAAATTCTGAGAGGCCATGGCCATACTGAACTGCCATCCTCCTCTAGAACACTCTTAAAAACACCAAGGGAGGTAAAGACTGCACATAAATCTGGCATGGAGTAGGTGCATTTCCCGCTCAAAGAGAGGTTTATGGACAACCTCCTGAGGTACCCCTCGGAATAAGTCTCTGACTGTATTGACCTATCCGTTAACATTGATGGCCTGCCTTTATTTAAGAGCTCTGGGAGAACAATGTGGCCCGTCCTGTGTGCTGTCCACCTGAAGCCCACCTCTGTCTTTCCCATCACACTGACATGTGGAGGTATGAAGCCAAATGACCTGCACTTCCTGGACGACATGGTCACAGATATCAACAACCTGCTGTCCAATGGTATGCAATACAGGGACAAAACAGTGACCTTTAACATCCTCTGCATTGTGTGTGATGCTCCAGCAAAAGCTTTTGTGAAGAATGTGAAGCTGTGCACTGGGTACTATGGATGTAATAGGTGTGACCAAAGGGGAGAATGGTACAACAGAGTCACCTTTCAAAAAACAAAGAACTCACCAAAACACAAAACAAAGTACAGACACCTCCTTCAGACAGCAGAGGCAGAGAGAGCACCATCATGGCAGCACTCCACTGTTGGATTTGCCTATCGACATGGTCAGAGCTTTCCCAGTGGACTACATGCACCAGGCATGCTTGGGGGTCATGCAGAGGCTTCTCTTCATTTCGAGCAAATGAGAAAAAGGTTGCAGAATGTCTGCATCACAAATTGATGAGGTCAGCAGTAGGCTTGCTAACCTTAAGACATACATCCCCTCCACTTTTACTTGAAAGCCGAGAGGTCTGCAGGAGCTGGAGGGAAGATGGAAGGCCACAGAGTTCAGGCAGTTCATGCTATACACAGGCAAGGTTGTCCTGAAAGGGATACTAAGAGATGATCTCTATGGCCACTTTATGGCTTTCAGTGTGGCTATGTGTATTTTTGTTAGTCCCATGCTTGTTCAGCGGTACTCACAATATGCAGCCGACCTGCTGAAGTGGCTGCAACATCCCAATGTACGTTATTCAAGAATCTCAATACTCAACAGTAATTGCAAATGGAACACATAAACAATACTATCAATATACTAATACTATGTACGTTAACTACATTCCACTTTCATTTCTGTACAGATTATCCTATCATTGTCACATGGCCTAGCTCTGTGCCCCTGGCAAATGATGGTAAAATGGTGAATGGGAATGATGGTTAAAAACAAATGGCAATTATTGTATGAGCCATGGCCACCCTGAAAGCTGTGGTTTGAAACAAAAGCATGACTTGAACTCTTGCATCACCAGGTGCCAATGGTCCGGTGGAGGAGAACCCATTGGGTGCCCTTGAAAATAGCAGGCAGCCAGGTGAGTGCAAATAAAAGACACTCCAAAAACACTCAAAGCTTTTCAATATCATTGCCAACTCATTTTTAATGCATAATTAAGTTGTTCTGTTCATGGCAGACTGAAACAAATATATCTTTGTAAACACAGAACAAATGCTGTCATACTAATGCTTTGTATACCCTATTCAGCTGACAGGACAGAAAAAAATTATGACTTGAGCAAAAATCATTCAAGGTAATACTTGCTATTTTAAAATATTAAAGCTAATCCAGAAGAACCACAGTGTATCCCAATTATGCCGATTCTTATAAACTCTAAAAAAAATCTTCTTACATGTCTTTAATTACAGACACGTTACAAGGTCTTCTGAGGAAGATGGAGACCTTGGAGGAGAACCAGAGAGAGCAACGTGACTGTGTTAGCTGGGACATCTGCCATGGGACACAACAGCAACTAGTGCAACCATTTGCTAGATAAAAACAACAAAATCTAAGAGTTAGGATTAAGAAGATGGGAGGAAGTTCAACTTGACTGTTTTTCTGGCATTGTTTGGTCTATAACATTAGATTATGTAGTGTCTCCCTGTGTTTTTTTTTTCTTTTCGTTTATTTGCCTGTAGATGTAGCTACTGTATGCCCGCCGAAAAAACTCTTGTATGAGTAAAATGAAAATCAGTATTTCACATACAGCAAAGCATAATGTCACGAAATGGCTGGACAAGTTCAATGTTTCAGTTTTATCTGCTGATTTAGTAGTTTATTTTGTGGGTGATTTATAGTGCTTTCTATTTATGTAAGGCTGCTTCCTCTTACATGGGTTATAAACCGTACTTCAGTGTCACAACTGTGAATGGAAACAGCATTTTCAACTTTTCAACCATATTGAAATGTACCTATATAGCACCCCCTGAGTCATCTAAGTTAATTAATTATCACTAGCTAATTGAGCACAAATGACAATGAGGTTTAGATTGGACACTGTCATGTGTTGAACTCAGTCAGAGTGTTTAGAACCATGGACATGTGAAATGTTGTGCAACATCATGTTGTCAACAAGCATCAGAGATGTCATTATATATCTTTAACATACAGGCTAACATACAGGCTGACACAAATATTGTCACAACTCCTGTGAGAATTTATTAATGTCATCTGCAGCTGAAGAGTAATTCTCAGCAGTAAGGTATGCTGTGTCAGCAAGGATGGCTTTCAAGTTCTGAGTGATAGATTTTCCTTTCAGAGCAAATACCATATGTAAAACATAATAGTCTTTCCCATCTGTTGATTCATCTGCAACTGAATACCATCAAATGTTTCGATCAGCTATTTAATTTTTTTTCATTCATGCAAGTTGGAGGATGTCCACGTAAGTTAACTCTGTCAAAGTTTATTAGCTAATGGAATTGCCCTGCTATTTTATATATTCTTGTTCAAAAATCTACACAATTTGGGATTATTCACTTTTTCAAGAGGAGTCAAAGTTTCTGTTAGGATACATTTTCCTGAGCTACTATAACAGATGAGGCTGAAAGTATCCATCATTGTTGAATTTTGTCCATCAGCATTGATAAGCACTTCACCAGATGAATAAAGTATCACCAGAAAGACAGCATGATACAGATATATTTTCAAACCCTGTGCAAGTCAGCCAAATTTACACGCACAATGAATATTTTAGGCTATGGCCAAAACATTCATTTAAGTTTGCAATGAGTTTTGCAGTGCAGCTCTGGAATGCATAAAACAATAATTAAACATCAATAGGCCTACCTGAATATTACAGGGACATTAAATGCTAAGTCTATTTTACATCATTTGTGATGTTGTGCATCCGATAGCAGTCACCTTAAATATTATCTGCTTTGCAATGTTTAATGTATTGAATCTATCACAGTCTCTTTGATCAAATCATGCAAGGCTGTTGTAAGATGATAAAGTCATTGTCCTCCATATGTCTGAACAAGTTTCATAACCTGTTGGTCCATGTTGCAGACTGTTTGTAATAATCATAGACTGTATGCAATGTTTGGTTTCAGATAGTGCTGTTCTGTGACTGTACATGGTTGCATAAATAATAGGGTGACAGACCACATGTATAGGTGTTTTTGCCTGTCAAAATGACAAATTTCCTGTCAAAGACTGCAAAATTCAGTAAATGTGGGGTGATTGTTGGTTAAAGGAAGATATGCAGAATGTTTGCATTTAGGAACGCTGTATCAGAATATCTGCTAAATGAATGTAATGTAATGAATGATAGTGGATACTGTGGCACTTTTTTGCTCGAAGATATTATCTTTGCTGTGGAAGTTCTAGACATTCCCACTATCCCCTTTCCTTTCCTCCTCTCCATAGGCCAAATTACTGTTTTTTAAGAATGTTGCAATCGGCCATTAATTGTACAATTAGTCAGGTAAATGTGCCAATTGTTTGAACATTACTGATAATTGAGTGCCTACAGTGACTGCTGGAAGGCAGCAATTGAAATACAAATTTAAATCCCTGCGGGTCACATGGTCGAGAAGAACAGAGGGCCCTAGCCTACCTATGAAGCAAAGATGTCTTCATATAGCATGCCAAAATAAAACAATAAGTGGTGTGAGTGTATATCACCTGAAATGAGAGTGTGCATGCCTTATGCAGACCATAACTCTGTTGGTTACCTGTTGAGATCATAAAGTATGTTTATGTTCTAACTCATCCGATGCAAAAGGACTTTCTCCTCAACTGCTGTAATGTCAGTCAAGCTTCTGATTTTGTTGTTTCAGTTCTCTGGCAGTTACTTAGGCAAACAAAATCCCTGTAGTGAATTACAAAAGGAAAAATTATTTAGGTAGCAGCAAGTAGACAGCATCTACACATCAAAGCACATCTTCCACAATATACATTTTGTAATCCAGTGGGTTTGTTGAAATAACACCACTGTATGGAAATTGCTTGGTTTCTGTATAAATTATTCTAAGAAATTAGGAGGTAGTGCATAACATGGCTGGTAGCTTTGCAGGTTCATCTCCAAGATAAATGTTTTCTTCAACCAGGTTACATTTTACAATTATTTTTTTAAATTGACTGAACTAGTAAAATCTGCCTTTATAGTAATGATACGTAAACGTGCATAAACTGTGACAAATGCTAACACGTCCACAGATACTTTAACTTTCTATCTGAATATGGTCAAATTTCCAAACGTGTATTTCTCTCGTACGTTGTGGGTAAGTCTCAGTGGGATTACAGTTTCAAATAAAACAAATTCTACTGGATTCTAAATCGTTAAGTAGGGCGCTTCACACCCTTTGTTACCATTGACTTGGCAATGCAAAAATACAGCTAGTGCAGCCCCTGTCGACAGTGACTGTTGACAGCGGCGGATACTCACTTAGAACCACCATAAAATATGCCTCTACCTCCTTTTCATCGCGTTTTAATTTTTATATGAAGGACCTCAGTCTTGGGTGTGCAATGTTCTTGTAATCAAAGGAAGAGCTCGGATACCAGAGGGAAAGACTATATCGTATAGACTTCCGGATTGTTGCTGTATTTTTAGTGATTTTAAATCGATGATCATCTATTGTGGCCAGCTTTTGTAGGCACAGGCAGTCAGACCTACACGAATCGAGATACAAGGAGTACAAGCTTACCCGCGTTCTCGTAATCGTCATCACCATTAACTGTTGCATTGCAATTGCACTTTTTTAAATGAATCTTGTAAGGTAAGTGTTTTTCTCTTTTCCATCCCCAAACGAGTGAAAGTGTGTTGAACGTTGTTCAGATGATTTTATTCAGTTTCGTTTTATCAAATGAATGTGTCTTTCGTAACTGTGCTGAATGTAACATTATGGATGCATGTGAAAGCAGCATACAATCACAAACCACGTAGCTAACCAGCTGAATATCAACCAAAATCATTTTGAGTTTGACATGATTGAGAAAAACAATTCAACAGATTACGACGGTTCCCTTCTCTTTTTCTTTGTTTGAGTAAGGCATTACTCTGTTTGCATGAGCGTAGACTACGTTGAAATGCATCCTATCTGTTGCGTGTAGCTGTGTTTCAGTGATTGAAGCGATAATGAGGTGCTGCCCATCTGTAGCATTAGGAAACCTTCGTTTGAGTGGGCAGCCTTTTTCCCCTCAGAATAACTAGCTATGCGTTTGGGAGGGGATTTAAAACGGCACTGTAGACTTCTTGCGTTTTCAGGAGTTAAATATTGGAGATATACGCGACAGTATAGTTACTGGTGACGGTTTCTTTGATTTTCCTGTTCTGTTTTTAAATCTAAACAATCTGGGGCAGACGACATGGAAGTTTCTGTCTCATTATCACCTCTTTTACGTAGCCTAGTGTTAGGAGATTATGGGGATATTCGGAGTTGGGAACCGTAACGCACAAAGACTTTTGGATGTTTAAATGCCTACAAGTCTACAACATGGATTTTAAGAAGACCAAGTATGGAAGGTATGGCAAGGATCACAGTAGAATGCACTGTATATAAAGGAGCTTATAGTGACATGCCACGTTCTTGACACCTCCAGACCTAGAAAGTGAAAGAAGAGTTCACCATGTAAAACATGTGGCAACATCTGTAAGGGAAAGATTGACATGGAAGATTATGCATATGCTGTAGTGATTGTCTGTAGAATATCATATGAGAATTTGCTGGGCTTTTAGGGAAAGTTGAAATCTGGGACAGATATTTTTGGACACTGTTTCCTGTGCTTCCTAATTTCATTGTCTGTAATATTCGCTTTAATTGTATTGTATCCCCTTGGGTTTCTCACTTAGTCCTGAAGAGCATATCCTTTTCCTGCATGTTTGATTTTTGCTTTTTTTCATGATTGGCAATGTATGATTGTTGAGACATTCTTTTTTTGCTTTACTGTTTGCTGTGTTTGAGTTGACTTATTTAAAATGATAAGGTTAATGTTGTTCTAGGGCCATCATGTCTCAGGGTCTTTTTTACTTTTAATTTCCATTGTGCATGTTTTCTTTGTTTAAAATACTAGCATTGCAATGTAGTATATAGGAACATTGACCTGTATATAGAATGATGTTCATGCTGTTCTCATCTTATTTTTGTAAGTCATTTTGATTTGTAAAGATGACCACTGTATTAAAAAAAAGATTACTTAAGTCATGCTTTGGCTGTGACACTTTTACAAGACCCCTTTAAAAATAAAAGGCAAATCAAAGCAAAAATGAAGTACAGTCAACATAATATGAATTTATTATTTCTACTCACATAAAATAGACTTATTTAATAGGCGTTAATTTTGTTTGAAAACACACACACACACACACATATATATATATACATATATATATATATATATATATATATATATATATATATATATATATATATATATATATATATAATATACACACACGCACACATATATATATATATATATGTTATGTATATATGTATAGTATATAGAGCATGCATCAGTGACTAAGTGGGATCAGGGCATACATACTGAGTGTAGGGCAAGGTAGTAGAAGGATAAAGGATAAGCTGGCACAGGGGCAACATACTGCCTCTTTGACTCACTCTTGCCACTGTAACTTCATGCAATACTGTAACCTCCCTCTATAGATTCCTTACTTTCCCAAAATGTGTTCTAGAAATTTCCTCATCCATCCAGTTTTGTCTTGATTGCTGTAAATCTTGCTTCC
Source organism: Megalops cyprinoides (assembly GCF_013368585.1). NCBI lineage: Eukaryota > Metazoa > Chordata > Actinopteri > Elopiformes > Megalopidae > Megalops > Megalops cyprinoides. Next base: position 30,054,630 of record NC_050583.1, read on the forward strand.
CTGTCCTCTCTTACGGTCATTGTCTTCAGAATAGAGAATACTGCTTGTCTGCTCTTCTCTAGTCTGCTTTGGTGTGCTGTTCGCTCCTCCAGCTTCCTCTTACTGCTCAAATTAGCTTCAAAACCCAAGTTCTTGCTTACTACTATCTGCCACTTATCACTATCTGTCATTTCCGTCTGCACCCTTTCTCATCTCTTGAGTTCATCGTCTAACTTATACATCTCTTTGCTCTTCAGTGGCGGTCCTTATTCTTTCTCTTCTCTAGCTGCTGGAAATGAATCTTCTGCCAACATTAAGACTATGCAGTCTCTTATTACTTTTTGTTGTCTCCTAAAGGCATACTGCATTACACAAGCATTTCCCTACTCGTACTGCCTCCACCACTGATAGTTGAAGCATATGTCATGTGATCTACCTTTTTTGTTTTTTCGTTTGACTAGCTGTGAAAAAAAAGTGGAAAGGAAGAAATTATTTGATTTTTGGGCAGATGGGATGTCTTCAGGGTGGGCACACAATTAATGCATCTAAATTTAGTTTCATAGTTTTTTTAATTTCATAGATTTCATGTGTCTTTTTTAATTTCATAGATTTCATGTGTCAAAACCCATTATTCTAAGTCTCCCCCATACTTTTTTCCCCCTCTTCCAAACATTGTTTGTGGCATGTCTTTTGTCTGAACTGTAAATTAAATTGTATGCTGTTTGTATAACTGTGACAGGCATCCAAATGAATGAATGAAGCACGAGTTTTCAATGCTTACTAAAATGACCTATGTAACTGAGGAACGTAAAGGCTCCAATAATCTACACATTCGAGATGAAGGTGGAGAGAATGCAATAACATAACATGACCAAAGTATAAGCACCTTAATGTGTGGAATTTTCCTTCATCACTTGTTTTCCCTTAAAACAATCAGCTCATGTTCAAAGGTGATCAGCTTTTGAATCTGGAGATTTAGTAGGAAATAAGGACCTACAACAAAGCAGTGTTATACTGTATATCTCTGACCTGTGCATGATTTACAGTGAGGAGTTGAAAGGTGGGGGTGCCAGAGACTTCTGCATATTTACACCAATACAGTTACTGAACTTTGGCACGGAGCTGATGACATTTCCGAGAACTGAAGTTTGTACTTTTATCACCAATCAGAACTGTGTGTCCTTTTGTGGAGGACGTGCTGTAGTTGCTGTGGAGAGGTTTAGAAAAGCTGAGATAGCCATTTATCACTTTTATTTCTTAAAAATGGAAGAAATTTTACCCGGCCCTCAGCACTACTTTGCCTACCGGTCAGGAGCAAAAGAGGGTCGTCTCTTCATTATGGAAGTTACTTAAAAATTTTATGACAGCCTGAACAGGGATTTTCTGTTAATGAAGAGGGGCTCTAATTAAGCTGTGGTAAGCTGAGAAACATCAAATTGTTGATATGAGTTGTGAAATTAAGTGTTGTACTGGTAACTGAAAATGATAGAGGGAAATGCATTTACCTTTTTGAGAGTATCAACATTAAAAGAATTTTAATAAGGAAAATGAGTAGTGAGACTGGCCATCCATTTTTCCTTCAGACAAGCCAGGCTTTGTTTTTGTAACCAAAGAGACGTTCTCTCTGGGCTGGACAATAGGGTGAGCATGTGAAAGTATTTAAAACAGAAGGCCTCTGATGTAACTGCTCTGGAAGCTCTCTCAGATGCAGTCAGCCGCACTAATGCCCCTCTGCAAACATTTGTCCCCTTTTGGATATTTAATTTCCTTTGCACCTCAATGAAATTAGAGTTTTTATTTTTTTTTATTTTTTTAAATCGTGAACTATCACAATTCTTTGGAGTGATTGCTCAGTTAGTACCTATCATTTATGTTGATGCCCGGAAATGCCTTCAAAAAGCAGTGTTGAACTGCAGCATGCTTTCAAATTCATATTTGTATAATAGTGGTTTGGTTTCACATTAGGGAAGTAGCTCAGTAATCGTATGTGTGTGTGATGTCCATGTTAGTAAAAATAAAACAGAAACCCCTTTTTTCCCATGCATGTCAGATGTTACCTCACTGGCCATGGTGTGATGGGGATGGAATGCTTTGTAACTTGGCAACGATGAACGCAACCAAAAGGGAACACTTTTATTTTCGGAGAGAAAGGTTGTGCATACAGCCATGGTGAGCGCTCATTGGATGTGTGACAGTGCTTTGTGAGACTGTTCTTGGCTCTGTCCCCAGGCTGGATGAGATGCAGACGGAGGGGGAGCGTTCTACACTTGCTGTCCCCTCTGCTGTCGGGAGCCGGTCTTTACTGCCATCCACTCCATACCAGCTTGCCACAGCACGCCTGTGAGGACAGGAGCACACTGCAGTCATTTCCTGTCTCTTTTCATCAGTCTTCACATTAAAAGGCAGCAAATGTTGTCTGAAAGTATTTAACCCTGGTTAGAGATACCAAGAGGAGGTATTCTGGCCCCAAGCACTGACCATGGATCAGTTTCACCTTTTATTTTTCAGATAATGAAGTGGTTGAGGTAAACTGATCCTACCTCAGTTGTTAGGACAGAAAGTATGCTGGATAGCTACTTAATACAGCCGTCTGTATAACCATTTAATCAGACACTTTCATTATGCTGAAATGTCAACTTTTACTTTTTCTATCCAGTTAATAATTTGAAATGAATTCCATTCTCCTCATTGTTGTGTTAACAATTAAAATGTGCTTGTTATGTGTATTGTATTATGAACTAAAACAACAGCCTTTTTCAATGTATGCATGTAGTTTCAGGTGTCCTGACTTGATATACCGGTATTTTAAAATATATCATTGAATATGTGAGTAATGCCTGTCCATGCCCTACAGTTAGGGCTCTAATGTCACGATATCCTGTTTTAATGTGAAATTAGATTGAATAAGGTTGTCTCTGTCTCTGTGCTGCCTCTAAGAATAACTGCACACAAGCTTTGATGAATGGGCCAAAGAGACATAGAGAGGGAAAGGTGGATGAATACAGTGGTTATGTTTGCAGCTAGTTCAGCTGCTATAAATAATAATCTATTTTAGTATGACCTCGGAGCAACAACAAAAAAAAAAAAATTCTAGGCAGTGTGATCATCACAGTCGGAGAGAAAAGTTGACTTAAGAGAGAATTGACTTAAGCCAATGGTTTAATCTCGCTGTTTTATTGAGGTTCAGCAAGCTTTAGTTCGACTGCCTTCATCTTATCTTAATAAACTCCTTTTGTGTTTGATTATCTCCTCATTTGTGATTGGATGTGGTATGGTGCTAAGTGGGAGTCAGGGTGTCTCGGTGTTGTGTGAAAGCAATGAAGGGATAATCGTGCAGCAGTCAGGATCTACTTGTGTGTAGTAGGGCCATTACAGGGGTTACGCTGCGGTTTTGCTGGAACAGTGTGAGAGTACGCATGTGCCCCTGTTTGAATGCACACTTTGATTAGAGTCTCTGCTGAGTTGGACAGGGCAACCTGGCCACTGTCATCCGTGATTAGCAAACAGCTTGATAAGATAATTAACTGTAATTGCCAGCTCCAGGGGGAGCAGGCCTGTTGTGCCAGGCCAGAACAGGCTGATGAGGGCCCCTGGGATACTGGTGCCCCTGGGGCGATGGGTTCATCAGCCAGCCGGGGGCTGAATGTATTTTTGTGCATTGTTTCACTTTTGTTTTACTGCAGAAATGGTGTACGCAGTGACAGTAAATCATATGGCAGCCTCACCTTTTTTTTTTTTACCTTATATGGAGTGTTTTGCTTGGGTTACAATGTGGGAAATGGTCTGAGAAAAGTATGATATTCAGCGCAAGTATTGACTGGAATGCATTAGTACTCACCCTACCGTAAAAATGTGTAATTAATCTTAGATCAACATCAGGAATCCTGCTGCTAATGCTTTGTGAGGAGGGTGAAGAACGCTGCAACATCCTGATAGTTCTTCATTTAAGTAGTCTGTCACACAAGCAATATACTGCTTCCAGTTTCAGGCGAAAGCGATATGGCTCAATATGAGAAGCTGCCAACCTTCTTATGCTTCATTCAGGCTGTTTTGTGGGAAAATAGTTCATCATTGACCAGTAACTGATGGAGAGGATGCCATTTTACCCCCCCTAGACCACTGGGGGACCTATTCTGGAAATATTTTACCTCTGATAATAAGCTCAAGTGAGTGTGAATCATTCAGGAACATATTAGACCATTGGAAGGCCTCTGTGATGTCATTGCTAAATGACCATGTAGTGTGCTCGGTGATGAAAGTGGCAGAGTAAATCTCAGTCCAGTCTCAGTCGGACTGTCTCCTTTACAGTTTCTTTCAAACGTCACAATTTTGCATCTTATGTAAGTGACGCGGCTGTTTGGATTTGATCAATTGAATCATTCATACAGGAGTATTTTTTTGTCCACATAATCACTTGGTGTGTAATCAGGCGGTGGACAGGATTTTAAAGGCATTTTGTAGTTTCCTCTTGCCCAGTGGTGCCATTGAACATTGACAGAACACCCTCTTAAAAAAAAAAAAAGAAAATACGCACAGGGTAGTGGGGTGTACACATGCTTGGGGTGTTGGGTCTTTGCATCACCGCTCATTAAAACACTGTTCAGTCAGTGCAGTTGATGCCCTAGATTAGAAATCATCTTTCATAACAAATCCAGCGTGAGGAGCCAGTTCAGCGCAAAGGGCTGCCAAGAGCAGGAAAAACATGCCAGACTTTCTGTACCGGCGCTGCACAGCTCCGGGGTCACGTGCCCAGATCATCACTGTCTGTCGGCAGTAACGGACCGCTTTTCTGTGGCGTGCTGAGCAGAACATGCTGATGTGAGATGCACTGTCACTTCCTTCAATTGCAAGCTCAAGATTTGATCCTCTTCTTTTCACTACCCAGGCCAGTGTCAGTGGTTTATCGATAATAATGGATTTCTGTTTGGCTTAGACCCACCCTAGCTTGTTTGATTAATTGAAACATCCCTTAATCTGTCTGATTCTATTTTGCGTAAAGCTGTGAACATACACCTTCAGGTTCAGTGCTGCAGGCTTTGAGGGTCTGACTGATGGAGCTGAAATTTCTCTCCCCTGAAGCAGCTTGTCAAACAGCGCTGTTCAGAGCTCAACTCTCGGTTTATGTGGGCAGTTCTTGTATCCTGCTATTAATAGAAAGCTGAATTGGTGTCAGCAGTTAAATTAGGGACATCTGAGTAAAAGTGCAACTATAATAAGAGAGGGCTGCAGCCCAGTTCTTTGTGTGCCAGTTTAGTGAACACAGCTAGCATGCCTGGTGCTATAGGTTACAAATTTAAGCCAGACAGCACTGGATAAAAATTATTCAATACCTCTTAGAGCATAGCTCCACTGTAATTTGTTTTGCATATAACTGTTAATTGCTGTGATTACATTCTGAGTCTATACATCTGTATTCAGAATAAGGACTGAGGTTTAAATGGGTCAGAATTGGTCTTTTTCACTTGAAATGTTTCTGTTGGCTAGGGGACTTATGATTATGGGGGATTGTGCCGTAATATGATGAACAAAAGTAATGAGCTCAGTCATTTATTTTTAATTAGTTTATAATGAAGTAGAAAACTATTGAGGATTGGCAAAACTGTGTAATTACTGTAAGTTCACATAGCGCTTCAGTCATTGTAGAGCAGAGCAAAATGCCACACAAATCAAATGGGTTCCCAGCTACCTCAGAAAGACTGAGGAGGTCTTGGCAGATTTCAGAGCTGCAGGTGCTATACATGTGAATCTTTTTATATGTTCACCCAAAGATTTTCTTGTGCTGGATATCAGCTTCAGTTACTACTGTGTGCAGTGCAGTGGTGGGCTGGTTTGTTGTTATTGCAGCTTCTAGTACTGCTATTTGTAGTAATGACAGTGGGATAATTACAATAACAATGCATCAAGATTTATATATAATAAAAGATAAACATGCACTGCTGGTTTATACCACTTTATTAAGCTGTGTTTGTTGCCCGAGTCTCGCCAGTGCCTTTGCTTTGTTTAATTAGTGTAATACACGGATGATTGTTTTTGCTCTTTGGACACCTGGAGCCTGGATCTATGTATTCTTTAATGACGCTCACATTTTAAGGCTTTATTATTTAATACCCTGTTATGCTCAGGCTTTTCAGTCAGCACAGATTCAGTGTATTGTCTGAATCATTTACATTACATAATTTACATTTACATCGCGCACCTCCTCAACTGGCATCAGCTGGCATGTCCTGCAACTTTTAAAAGCCTGGAGCTTTACCTATTATAAATAATGCCCTTAGTGTATAGAAGTGCTGTGTGTAAGCCAGCACATTTACCTTTATTATTCAAAAATATGTTAAAATAACACTTGTGTCCAGTGCCTGTTTCCCCTACAGGTGGGATGTAGTTAAAAGGGTTTTTTATTTCTAAAAGGTTTTCTTGCTGCTGTCCTCTTATGGGCATGATTGCTGGTGCCCCGCCCTGTTCTTCTCTTCAGCCATAAAGCATGTGCTCCTTATAATTGTGAAATCTGCAAGTAACATTATTATGGGGAATGAATAAACAGGGTGTCGTACATACATTTATGTTTCTGTGATAGCTGTTAACATGGCATTGCAGTTTGTTTTGTACATAATTTAATACAATAGGTGAAATAAAATGATCCATACCTCACCATAAAAGCAATATTGATTTTGATATTTGATGGAGCTATGTAAAGAAAGAGAGGAATCTTACAAAACATGAAGTCATAACAGACCCATATATGTGCTCCTTTTTATGTGACCAGTGGGATGTGGGTTTGTAGATGATCAGAATGTCTCATTTTACTAGATCGACTGTGTTGATAGTGTCAATCAATATACTGCAGTGAATAAAATGTATATCTGCGTCTATGCGTGTGCGTGTGTCTGTGTATTAAATGGGAACATTTTGTGTATGTAAGACATGTCCAGTATACGTTCATCTGCATCTTCCTGACATGAATGTTTTAATTTGATCATAGAGAAAAAATGAGTTTTGGTGTGGAAAAACACAATCCCCCAGCCTCAGGTTGCCATGGCTACAGTGACATCATCACTCTAGCTCTTATGCTTCAGCTGCTGGATATATGTGGTGTAAAAAACCTCAGATTCCAGGCTGGATTGGGTTGTAGTTGCCAGCTGTTGCCAGGCAACCACAAAGTACAGCTACATGCAATAACGTGATATGGATTAGAATGACTTTCAAGAGGTACAGGATAAATTCCAGTGTTCAGATGACACAAGCCAGTGTTGGGGGGAAAAAATGAAATCACGTTGCTTGGACTGAATAAATGCACAGTAGCGCTGAACGTGTGTATTCGCATTTTATTGCAGTGCTTTATTTAGCCTCCATGTTTAAATGAAAGGAGGCAGTCATTTTCAGTGCACATCCCCCACCTGTGTCGTTCTTCAATGATTTATCAGAAGGCTTTGTTTGTCAGTTGGTCCGTTGGGAGCAGGTTGAGTCAGAGAGTCATTAGATTGATTGGAATACCTGACAGCTCTCTGTGTAGATGCCTGATCAGTTGGGGAAACTGCCCCCCTGACTCTTCCCTCAGCATCGCGTCACACATGGACCGCCAGACCAAACGCAGATGCATACTCGGTGGAATACATCATTTTGTCGGGGAGCTAAACATACTCATTTACTGTCAGAATTAAACCTCTGATCTTTGAAGATTTGCTCAGTTGATTCAAGCCATCATGCAAGCTAACATCCTTTGTAAAGTGTCTCATTGTTTCAAGCAGGGTTATTTGACTGATTTCCAGTTTGCACATAAATATTGCATGGGAGTTATTGCGGCAGGAAGGCTGTGCTCCGCTTGTCTCTGAGATTGCCACCACTGCCATCTGTCTTGTCCTGCTAAGTAGGAGTAATGTTGGCTGTATATAGCAAGGAAAATGAAAGGGAGAGAACCAACGTAAATGTCGTGTAACAAAGCAGAAGTGAGACCCCAGTAATGTTTTTTTTTTCCCCTCATGTTTTCATAATAGTTTTGCCTTATTGCATGGAAAGAAATGTGTTTCAAATGTCCAGTTAACATGCTGTTCAGGAATGAATGGCATATTTAGCTTCTGTCACTTGCCAGCATAGAGGTGAAAATAGGTTTAACAATCTGTTGTTGTACTGTACACTTTCCGGATTCTTTGAAATTACAGATCCTTTAGTCTGAATATGATAAAACGTCTTAATATTTTGTGGAAAATTAATGCAAGTGTTAAGAGGTAATATTTTCACCTAAAATGTGTTCCTTTAGTAGGGTGTAATGCAGATGTTGAACTGTTTGTCCTTAATCACATGCCATGAAAAAGCAGCTGCAGAAGGAGCAGTAGACGACTGTCTCAGGCTTTCCTGCTGATTGAGAGTGAAAATGCTTTGTTACCACAGTTTATGATGCCACAAACCCCCCAGAGGTGAGGCAGAGTTTATGTGAAACCACACATGTTTGAGAACATTAACGTGAATGCTTTTTTTGCATTTTCTTTTCAGATTTATGAATAACAGAGTTCCACCCAACAAAAGATATCAACCAACAGAGTACGAACATGCAGCCAACTGCGCCACACATGCGGTGAGTGCGCCCTTATTTAGCCTGCACCTTTAACTTCAGGTGAATTTCATCCAGTCTGTAATCTACTGAAGTTTACAGTACAGCTGCACTCACAGAGTCTGCAGTAACTTAAACACCACAACCAAGAAAGACGGGAAAAGACATAGCTCAAGCACACAGACACAGAAGAGCGGAAGGAAGTGGTGCCGTGTGGGGGTCAGGGTAGCCTAGAGGCGAGGGGGGTGGGGAGACTTCCTTTAGATGGTGGGTTCACAGTTCCAAACTGTGTAGAAAAACAGTTTTCCTTTGCTGCACATTTAAGTCTTATCCTATAATTATCTTAGTCCTGAAAAGAGTTATTTTTGTTTTGTTTTAAAATTCATTTTCAGCCAGTTTCTGCTGTTTTTTTGTCCTTGCTCTCTTTGGGCAGTTTGTCACATTCTTTCTCAGCCGTCTTATTTACGAGTCTGCCTGTGGGTGTCCTGCTGTGCTGCTGTTGGTCAGATAACATCCTGTGCAGAACCTCGCTGCGTGTTATTGAAGCACATCTGGTATGCTGTTTAACAGCGGGGAGGAGTGGAAGTGTGGAAACGTGACCATGAGCAACACCCTCTGTGGTGTCGGGATTAATATCTGAGCATCACTGCTGTGTGTCATAGAAATCGACCATGTAATGTGAAGAATGCAGACAAAAAAGACATTTATCGTATGGCACTGACCATTGACAGTCACCATACATGGTGCTGTTCCAGTAATTTTAGGGAATTTTATTCTGTCAATCCCCTCTGAGTTTGAACTATAATACAAGTGGCTGTGAAGACTGATCAGTATGAGGCACAATACATACATAGAAGAAGCAAATCTATTCAATGATCAATGAAGCTCTGAGTATGGAGGCAATGTGTTGTTTGATTATGGGGGCCAGAGAGCTTTCAGATTGGATCACCTACATTTGTAGATTAAATTCCTGTTTTTCCCCACTTCACTCATAATGCAGATTTAATGCTTTACTTCTGGGTTTATGGAAGTGTTTGACTATTGTGAGATGAGCTATAGTAGATACATATAGCATTTTCACCATGAGTTCCTCTGAATTGCTGTAAATGTTCAATGTTCTGCCGTTACACAGCTCTGGATAATACCCAGCATCATCGGCAGCTCCCTCCTGCACTTCCTGTCTGATGACCAATGGGAGACGATCTCCGCCTGGATCTATGGCTTCGGGTTGTCCGGCCTTTTCATCGTGTCTACGGTGTTCCATACAATCTCCTGGAAAAAGAGTCATCTCCGGTAGGTATCTCCAAAGGGGACAGGGACCGGCCAGAGTGTTTTACCTCAAACCAGTGTGACTAGATGGATGTAGTCAGTTGCAGTATAATTGTCTCCGTTTAGCATGTGTGCTGTTACACTGACCTTACTTGCGTTGTAAGTTGTAAGTTGCGTTGTGACTGTGCACCTTCTTTAAAATTGTGTCAGTTTATTGCTTGGATGAATCTGCTGGGGTGACGACATTTGGTCATACTCATGAATGTTCCCAGTAACTCCAAATATACATCTGTTCTTTTTTTTCAAAAGGATTTATGATATTATGATATTAGTCAACGTCTTAGCATCTCATTCACTTCCATTTATAACATATTAAATGCATTGTGTAATTAAGTTAGATCTCATTTCAGACAGACGTTTGTATACAAAATGCAGTAATGACTATTGTTTGGGAGCGATAAACAGAATATTTGTTTACATTTTCCTATATTAGAATCAAACTAAATGAAGTTGAGTACACATCTGTGTGAACCTAGATATACAGACCTGTATTTCATGTTGTGTGGCTGGGTTTACAGTTTCAGTTTATTCCAGTCTCAGGTTTCTGATATCAACAGCCCTCTATTGCCATGTTGCATAATTGTTTTTGGCACCGAGTTCCCAGTAATAAAAAGAAAGATACCCTCAGTATCTTTAAATATGCACCCCCCTAATGGATCTTATAGTAGCCAGATCCCAGCATGCTAACCTGGTGTCGGAAATCTGGGTGCTACACACAGACTTTGCTTGCTTTGCCTCCTGTTTGAAGGTATTTGCTAGAAGCTCTCAACAGTGTCCATTAATAGGCCATCTCATTAAAACAGCTTCACCTCCCTCAGGGAGAAATTTGCACTTCTACTTGGTTACTCACTCCCACTGCAATTAAAACATATCTGATAGTTTAAAAAGCCTCCTGTTATGAAAGGAACTCATATTTTAAATGTTAATGCAAACTGTCAGTTTTTTGGTGGAAAAGTTGGGTGCTTCTCATCATTCATCAGGAATCAGTGCAATACTTATTTCTTCTCTCCAGTGGCAAACATTTTTACTAGACAAGGCAGAACTCCTAACATGTGTGTTTGGATGTAGCTGCTTTTTTTCCTAATTTCCCCGTGTTATAATGTTAGGCTTCATTGATTTATTGACAAGTTACTTTAAGATAACATATTGTCTCTGCCCCAGGTGGCAGAGGTTCATTATTGACATAACACTAAAAATAGGCTTTTGCATATAATTTTAACTTAAACGTCATTACCAGATACTGTGTCTCTTTATGCTTTCTTATCATTATGGATAAGGTCATGAAACCATATACAAATGGAGAAATCACTTCTGAATGCATTCAGTTTGTGAAACAAATGTTTCATGTGAGCCTTGGATAGACAGTCACAAACCAAAGACACTCTGAAAAGGATGCTTTCTGAATAAGAGCTTCCATTCTGTGATGGTGGTAAGAGTTCTTGAGATCCCTTATGGTTCCTGAGTGCTGATGCTTGTATGGATTTATGGAGCTGTTTATTTTCCCCCTCCATGCAGCAGAGAGAGAGAGAGAGAGAGACAGAGAGAGAGAGAGAGAGAGAGAGAGAAGGGAGTGGAAGAATGACGTGAAAGCATGTATGTCTCACTCCATATCTGCTAAATCTTTAATTTATATACAGTATATATAAGTTGTGTAACTTATTACTATCTTTTTAAATACCATGGCCACATTTTTGCTGTTGTTCAGACATTAACCACTTCCATTTTACATGCATATAGCAGATATCCAGTGTGGAAATCAAGCAACACTTGCTCACAGAACCTAAGCCTACAGAAATGTTATTTATTTTTATAAACATATCACAGATGTACAACATGAATATCTAACATGAATGACTATAGGCAATTTAAAAATTCTATGATAACCCTGCAAATGACATTTACCACCGTTACTTTTTCTTTTGTTTGTTTTGGCAAGCCCATACCTTCACAGTGAACCACAAGAGAGCGATCATGAATGGGACTAAAGGCCGTAAACTATAGACTGTAGTTTGCTCCAAGTGTGTCAGATGTCTCTTGCGTCATTCCATTATTAGCTGAGTATTTTTGTAGGATCTTTGCAGTAACTTGCATTTCATACGTAGCCTTTTTTGTAATGCTTTTAACACTTTGATAACTTTCATTTTAGTTTCAGAACACATGGTCATTGGTTCATCTGTCTATGCTGTTTGTCTGAATCAATGCTTTTTGTTTTAATACGCCATAAAATTCACACACTGACTGGGATTTGACATGTTTTCAAAAGTTAATAGTTACTATGTAAAATCCATGTGGAAGAAATGTGTTGTTGGCATTTGTGCTCAAAGACATGAATGGAAATATTTCCATAGTTACATTCTGTTTGTTTGTACCTGTTAAAGTAATTAGTAATAGGTGGAGGTGACACTTATTTCATTAAAGCTGATTTCATTTTTTCTATCTGTTCCTTACTACAAAACATTGAAAAGTGAGTTGAACGACCAATTATACTTAAATCATTTGAGGTAGCTACTATAAATATCTTAAAATGGCAGATACTAACAAAAATATTTGAAAGACTGTTCTCTTTATTTCCCCAAATACGGATGTCAGATTGAGATTAGTCTTCAGTTGACAGCTCAATTATCCAAATGTAAATTAATGAAAGCCAGCTCATTAAAAAAAAATGTACAAAGTAGTTGTAGATTAAAGTGTGTCTAGCATGGAACTTTAGGCTGAACCTCACTGTTTCTCCTCTTGTGATTAAGTTTATTGTGGGAAGTGCAGTCATTAGGCCAGTCATTTTGCCTGTCTCTGAGCTTGTCAGTGCACAGTGTTTCTCTTCAGTCTCCCAGAGGAATGAGCACTGGCCTGTCCTCGGCCAAGCGTTTTTCCCTATGACGACAATCTCTGTAACCACGCATAATTAGTTCTGTGTGTCCTTACAATTCATCAAATTTATCCCCACCGAGGGCTGTCTTTTGGAGTCTTTGGTGACGCTGGTTGGTGCTCTGCGTCGGTTTCAGATTGTGCTGCACGATTGTTTGCTGTTGCTTCCATTCATCAGTTGCTGATCAGGCAAATTGCTGTCATACCCTGAAGTGTATGATGTGGTAAATGATCTAAGTGGAAAATGAAATTATTGCCATTAGCCACAGTAGTTAGAAAGATGGACCTCTTATCAGACAGCTGCTTCACTGTATCCTTGATGGGACAGTGCTGATGAATTCTTAACCTGCATTGCTTTAGTGCATATCCAGCAAGAACTACAAAGAGGTAATATCATCACCTAAGATGGTTAATGTATCTCAGGGGTTGGGTAAGGTTAAGGGCATCTGACAGACAAATGGAACCTTATCGCGAACATAATTGCAGTAACTGTTACAAGTCGTGAATGACACAGAGTTGGCACAGGATCCACCCAGTTCACTCAGATTAGACAGCAAATTAAGCCAACTGTATTTAGTTGTTGTTTTAAGTGTAGAAAGTGTTACCTTATAATGAACGAAGCCAATCATGCTTAAACCTGGGTTTGTGTCAATGTCAAGATCAGTGTGGTTATAGGGTGTCAGCGAAGCAATCATCAGGAATGGTAGAGCAGTAGAGCAGTTGGGAGCAGTCCTTCTTTGGAGCCTTGGACAGCCTTTTCTCTCTCTCTCTTTCTTATTGTGACAGGACAGTCGAGCACTGTTTCCACATGTGCGACAGGATGGTGATCTACTTTTTCATTGCAGCCTCCTACGCCCCCTGGTGAGTGCAGACTGTATGTGTGCCAGAGGACAATACCCATATACAGCTCTATGAATACAGCCCGGTCTGTCTGAGTGGCCTCCTTGCATGCTCTCTGCTTAGATCACTTTCACCTGAAGTCACATGTCTGAAACCATTCCCTCCCACATTCACTAAGGTTTTTCTGGGACAATAGCTGGAAAATGTGGAACTGGAGCACACAATTCTGACCTTCAGACGTTTACAATCATGTTAAACAGATCATAGCACACTGAAACAGCATGCATTGCATTGTGATTTTTTTAGGTCAAATGTTTTAACTCATGCTTCTCCTTACCATGATAACATTGTTTTCTCACTCTTAATTTCCATGTTTAGGGCTTTCACTGATGAACCAACTTAATGCTTCTTTTGAGGAAACCTGAAATAAAGTAGTTAGCGGGCCACAATGTTATTTATTGCAATCCACATTGTGATCCAGTGAGTCTCTAAGAAAACAGGATAAAATGGAAGTTTTAATGACATTGATTTTGGGATTATTCATGAATGTAATACTCCAATTATTGTCTGTATTTGAGCAGAACTGCTGCTGGGAATGAAAAATTCTTTTAGGAATGCTTTTTTATCCAGCAGCAGTCAATATTTAGAAATTTAATCTTATCACTCATTACTGTAAACATTGTCAAAAATCCTTTTATGCTCTTCCTATCCATTATATTGAAACAAGTTGGTCCATTAATTGAGTTATTCCATGTTGCTGGAGTTTGATATTTTTAAGATCCATCAATGAAGTCTTTGATCCAGAATGCCTCTCCACTAAAAAGGAATGCACAAAAATATTGCTCTATTTTTAACACATTTTGAGCTCTAATCCATTGTAGAGTTTTGTTTACTAAAAGTGTGACCATTCCAAGAGTTTTTCACACTGTGTTGCCAGGAAACACTTGCTGACATGAAAGACATAATATGCCCATGCTTTGTATTTATGTTATAAAACTAATTATTTGCAATATTAAAAATACTACAGTTTTCTTCCTGTTCCCAGTCTTGCTCTCTGCTGCATGACCGTTTCTAAAATGCAGAGCTACGTGTCTTTCCCAGGCTGAACCTGAGGGAGCTGGGGCCGTGGGCCTGCCACATGAGGTGGATCATCTGGATCATGGCGAGCGTGGGCACTGCGTACGTGTTCTTCTTCCACGAGAGGTACGTGCTGGATCAAGGGCTCCGCTCTGGGGTCACACCCATGTGCACGTCAGCAGCCAGCACACCCAGACTTCAGACCTTTGTCTGGTCAGGATGTCCTCAGGGGACCCTTATGTTTTACCATCTTTAAACAACAGGAAACAGGGCATGGCATAAGCAGGTCAATTACATATGCATGTCCTGTGGCATATGAAGAGACATTTATTTCAATGTATTGATTTCTTTATGAATGAGAGAGAGAGAGCGTAAAGGACACCAGTTTCCGCTATTGCATCCAACATGTAGGAAATGCATAATTCATCGCCTAGTATCTGTAATGCACATAAAACATGCCCCCTGGTGGTGATGGAACTTACCGCAAATTAGGAAGTCTTAGAATAAATGTGTCTGTGAAATATACCGTTGGATCAGATTTGATTTAATTCAGAATGTTGGGAAGCATACAGTGTATCACAGATCTTTCGGGCTCATGTTGACAGCACTTTCAACAGTCAGTATTTATGAATACAACATGGGGTTTATCTGAATGGTTTCTAAAGACAATATCTGTATCTGTATTTTTCTGAGTAGCCTAGTCTTTTACCCTTTTAAACTATCACCAATACTTGTGAAATTCTGACTGGCAGTACTATTGGTTGATCAAGGGTGTAAAGCACAGCAGGTGAGTTGGCATCTAAACATGATTTCTTTGTTATTTCTCAGGTACAAGATTGTTGAGCTTATATGCTACACAGTCATGGGTGTCTTTCCTGCATTAGTGATCCTCTCAATGGTAAGAAACACTGACATGTGTTCAGCAGTGCTCAATAGTGTTCAGCAGTGTTTAGCAGTGTGCTGGAGAAAACCCCCACAGGCAGAGAAGCAGCCCACTGCAGCTTGTCTTGGAGCTGTAATTGGCAGACAGCAAGATGGCTGTCATCAAAGCTGCCAGCACTGCTGTAGAACAGCAACACCTTCATAGTATGATAATGGTGAAGGCACTAAAATACACTGGGACATAGAATTAAAGCTATTGGAGCTGTAGTTGTGAAAAAATGAATATTGTACTCATTATTTTATAATAGTTAAAATGTGACTGACCATAAATTTGAATTAAACTGAAAACAAAGGGTAAATGTGAGACTGTGTTTCTTGCAGTCCCAGTATTTTCCCCATTTTTTAAAAGATCATTGATGTGGAAAAAGGAGATTGTGCTTATGTTGCCTCTGGGAACAGTTCTAATAAGAGGAGAGAAGAGCGATTCCCAGTAGTGGTGTTAAATGCAAGTGTTAACACGCGGTGTTGCTCTGTGACTGTTACAGGCGGACAGAGATGGCCTATTTGAGCTGATTGTGGGTGGCATGTTCTACTGCCTGGGCATGTTGTTCTTCAAGAGCGACGGCCTCATCCCGTTTGCCCATGCCATCTGGCACCTCTTTGTGGCCATAGGAGCCGGCATCCATTACTATGCTATCTGGAGGTATCTCTACACAACGGGGACCAGTGAGATGAAGACGTCCAGATGACACACAAGGACCACATGACCCTGACTATAGCCCCTCTCTGAGCCCCTCAAACACCAGGCTGAGAGAGAGAAAGAGAGAAGGGTCTCTTGAGAAGTGTCTCCAACTGGTCTCGTTACACCCATTCATTCATTTTTCTTCTCATGATGATGTCATGTCTGCTTGCAGAATGTCGCTGAACAGTTTCAGTCAGTATTGGGCATACAGCAGGCTGAAACAATATTTCAAAACAGAAAAGAAATGAGGTTGCCTTGCATATTGATGTTTTGATCTATTATTCAGCAAAGGTGGTGTCCATCATATTTCAATCTTCCTTTTTGATATTAAAGGGTTTACCTTGGAGCATTGAAAAACAAGTTAGAGGTTACTAAAGCATTTCCAAGAGCAGAAATAGTGTTCTACTTGTGATGCTCTCTATAGTCTGCAGTGTTTACAACTAAGATTTATGCAAGACAAACCGAGTCTTGCAAAGTATCATTGTGTTTATTTTAATTTGTGATTCTGTTGAATCCTAGGTGCCACTTAATGTAAAGGGGAATTACATCCAAAATCTTTCAGATAACATGTAGAATCACTTAAGATTTGTTACTCATTCCAGTTAGGGGGAAACTGGTAATTGTGAATTTTCTGACATCAGTATTTTGTGGGCACAGATTTCAAGTTTCGGCCTTGCCTCGCTAAAAGATGGATTATTTTGGTAGTCTGGGCTCGAATTCCAAAAGGATTTATTGTACTGTAGACCAAAAGGCTGTGACATGATCAGAATGCAGTAATGTATAGTTGGTATCTGGGTGAAGTATACAAAGTAGCACATCCGCTAATGTGAGGTCTTTTGGTTTTGTTGGAGTTCCCCCTTATGACTACATATGTTCAATGCGGATTGAAGATTGAAGAAGCTGAAAGATTTTAATTTAACAGCGCTGAATCACCTAACATCTTCTGAACGTCTGCTTGAAACGTGAAATCCTCTTTTGTTTATTAATGAACAACAATTGGATGCGATCTGTGTTTTTGAAATTCAAAAAGTATTCATGTCAGAAGTATTTTTTCTTTTTTTGTTTGAAAATTATTCGAGTACATGAACCCACAAATGTCAGTTACAGACGTGCCGTGTACTGTTCCTTTTTGGGTTTTTTTCCCAGATAATGTTTTGCTCTGTCACTTGGTTTCTGAATGTGTACATGCAAACATGAACCTGACAAACCTCAGCAAAACACAGAGCTGCTCAGATATCCACCGTAGTGTCTGTTCTACAGTGTAACACTCTGAAGTAACAGATGAGTATTGTCTTTTTGTCAGGTGTGTCAGCACATCAAAGAGGTATATCAAAGGGACTTTAACCTTAAAGAGTAGCATGCATTGTACACTCTCAGCTGTGTGCAAAGTGATAGTAACACACTGAGGTAAAAGGATTGACACTTCTTTGTTTGTTCATTTTAAACTACAAGTGTGAGTTGAACTGCATTGGGTATGATATGGCCAAGAACCCAAGAACTATATGTTGTAGGGAGCCTATTGTGACAGTGATGAAAAATCCTTTGAAAACTTGAAATCATTCCAAGGCCCTATTAGGCCTGCAGGCACTGGAGCTCATGCTAGCCACTAACAGTACTGTATACATTCCTGTAAGTCTGGGTGCTCTGTTCTCTCCTTCGGCTTACATTTTTGGTCTTAGCTACAAAAACATCTATATGCTTATAAGCACCATGTAAGTTCATTTTGCTTAGTTTCTGCATTTAAAGTATTATTTCTGTTATGGCTATGGTAGAATAAGACCTTGTTCAGACAGTTAACTGAAAGTGGACCTTTTCTAGGTATTGTGGTCATGAATAGCCTGTACACTATGGTGGGTTTCTAATTTCCCTCCAGAAATGAACATGTTCCATGTTCATTGAAGTGCCCATCTTGTATGTTCACAGTGCTCACTCTGAAATGATGTACTGCATGTCACTTACTTGTCATTTTCTAATGTCTGTGGTGCAGCACGCACATTGAATCAACATTCAATTGTTTTTGTTTTCTGTTTTGTGTACTAATCGTTTCATTAATTTGCTTACTCGCTGCATGACAATGTCTTCATTGGATTGATCTCACAGGGTTCAAATAATTCATGACAGAAGGTCCTCAACAGGATAGTGGTATAGATAAGTCAGATCTTCTGAATACTTCCATTAACTGAACAATACACTGCCAAGCTTCAAAAAGAGAAGCTACATTTACATTCACAATGATCGAAAGAAAGCAGAAATATATGAATGTAAAAACTGAGTTTTTAATTTTTAAATTCCAATGAGTTCTTTCAGCAACCCTGATGAAAACATCCCATACCTCCTTAGCCACAGAAATGGCATTGCACAGTACACTTCATGTGATCTGGAAATGTCAAAATGAAAATGGTGTGGAGTTAGACCTTTCTTAAATTTTCCTTTGAAATTGGTGGTCTCACACGAATGGCTTCACTGTGTAACATTTTGGCTGCATTCCATTGTTTTCTCACATGACTAGAATAGTATTACTGTCTCATTAAGAATGCAGAGGAAATTCCACAATGTATTTATACTGATTCATAACAGAGCATAATTTATGTTTAACAGTTCTAGACTGCTTTTCTAATGTAAGGCTGATTTTTACTAAATGTTCACCAACTATTTGAACTCATCTGTCAATTTAAGGATGCTTAAGAAACAGCACTGCTTTAGTTCTTTGATTTCAGTAGTATGTTTACCTAGTGAAGGGGTTTCTAGTGCAGTATAAAATGATACTGTAAGTTCTAGAATGCATCAAACTATGAAGTTGAACCAGCCTTAGGAGTTCATTGTTTGAATAGAATTGCACTGAAAGTTAAGAGCTTTCCTCTTTATTAAGAGGAAACAAAATTAAGTCTTACACAGAATGTTACTCAAAGCATTTCAATCAAACGTACATTTTATCAGTTTATGACCAACATGCCTACATCTAATGCTGTAACAGAAATGAACCATGGGAAGTTCCTTCTCCTAGCAAAACAGAACACTCATTGAAAAATAAAATTCCAGACTGATTCCTTGTCGTCATGAGAGGGACAATGAATGGGAAAGCAATGGCAATTTCCTCTTTTCCTTATCTGTTTATGTTACATCATAAATTTAATTATTTATGAATTGTTCTACATTCCCTTTTGAAAAGGAAACCAAGATGTTAATGTATTATTGCATTTTTACATTCATAATTAGGCACCCATCCTTCTTTCAGGTTGATTTTAATATGTAAGTATTTCCAACTTTTCAAGAGCACCACAGGGTGTATTAAAATTTCCAAAACCATGAGCAATGAGCAAATATACATGAAATATGGCCATTTTAATAAAATTCTAACCACTTGCAAGATGAAAACTTTCAAAGTCAGTCTTATTACAAAAATGGTGCAATCTTAGATTAGACCTCATTATTTTCCACAAGACAGTGTTTCACAAAAAAAAAAAACAAAAAAAAAAAAAATATATATATATATATTACTTGTGTAGTATCTTCAGACACCACACTTTGAAGTGTGCTGATATTACACCAAAAGCAAGCTCAAGTTTTCCCAGACTTTTGCCACAAATTCAGGCCTTAACTCAGAATGTAGACTGTGTGTATTTATATTTGAGGCTTTTGGTGCCATAGCTCTTAATATAATTAAATTAAATAGATTACTACTGAGGTAAAGGTTAACTATCCAGAGATTTATTTACATATTCTTCTAGAAAAGTTCACAAAAATCATTCTGACAGGTTGGGCTCAGTTTGGATGTGTTTTGGACCAAACCTATAATACTTCATTTATAATGACTAGTTGAAATCCACCACAAACTTGCCTTCATTGATTATAATTAATGTAACTGAAAAACAGAGGAAAAACTACAGTGAGGCATGCAATGGTTAAGTTTTTCTGCAAATGTGTATCCTGTTCTAATGGGGTTTTGCTTTGTGCAAGGTGCTCCCCTAATTAGTTTTTGTTTGTTTTCTTTATGGGCACACCCAAGTGCTAGTGAACTTCCTAAAGATGTTAACATAATTTTTGCAGATTAGCACCCCTGATATTCCTGTGTGTGATGGGTCTGGGGTGTGAAGTGAAATAGATGGCAGTTCACTTGCACTGATAAAACACTCTTCAGCTATAGTGCTCCCAATGCCCCTAGTTCTGTTTTTTTTTATCATAACCACACTGCCTATAACTTTCAAAATGATGTTTTTCTAATGTACATAGGAATGGCGACTTTGTATCTCTGTAGTTTTTAATACTGTGACTATAATGTACTATTCTGTGGAGCTCGCCATGGTCTTAAAGCTGTAACCGGTGGCTTTTACTGTGAGGTTTGCGAATGTTATCTTGAGTGTCGTTTTCAAACCGACGACTGTAATTTTCGTGGTAATTCTTGTATTTTATATGTTTTATTGTTATTTAATAACAATCATTTATAACAATTTCCTGTGCACTGTGACTTTTGGGGTTGGGTTTACTTTTTTTTTCCCAAACACAAAGCAGAAACATACGCCTCATCCAATCTTAGATTTTCACAGGAACGCTGGGATTGCTTGTGAAGTGTCATAACAATTCACATGCACGGGTGCTGGTCACAGGTACTCTTTTCTTTGTTGTAGTTACTAAAATTGTCACTCGTACACTGCTTTTTTCATTCACGAGACACTGACTCTGTAGCTAGTTTCCACTTACGTGTGCACCTGTTAGCCTATTCAACTGACAGTGGCATTTCTCCAGGTGCACTACCGTCTGCATTTTTGCTCGCGCCGCATTTACAGAAAAAGACCGTTCTCACCTGGCCATTGCGTCATCTTTATATGTCCAGCTGCTCCTTTTTAATGCTGTGCAACATTATGTAATTTCAAATCATTCATTCATATTTCATATTCCAGCGTTGAAACAATTAGTATTTATTAGCCAGCAGTAGGGAAAAAATACGTCGATGTGTCACTAGGATCAGGTAATGGGCACAGTTTTTTTCTGTGATAGGCTATGCACACCGTCAGCTGCGACAAATCGGGTGTTTCTTTATTGTGACAACATAGTTGCTTTCCATAACAGTTTAAATTCATCGTTGACCTCACGCTGACTGCGACCTCAGTGTAACAGCATATTATTGCGCTGCGCAACGCTTAACACCCACTTTAGTAAATCTAGCCTGTCTGTGCAAGGTGAATTAAATTACATTCAGAAGTGGCACTCTAGCTCTCCGATACACTACGATTTGACAGCTTAACTATTGTAGTTACGTTTATAATCTTTTCATTTCTCAATAAACGGGGATCATGAAGGAAAGACAAATATGGTTGAATCGATGTTTTATACAGCGGAATTAAAAACGGTTCCAAAAATGTCCAGCAGATGGAGACATAACCTCTAGTGGAGAGGTGTAGCCGATATCCTAAATGCTGCCTGAACACGAGCCGAAAGCTTACTCACAGTTCGCATATCTCCGGTGAGACTCGGTCCCAGAGAATGCAGATATAGAAGCCCGTGGATTGAAAGGGTAGCCCGGAGAGACGCGCAAATAAAGGAAAACGGGAGCGTGGAAGACCGAGCAAGTTCTGGGGCACAAGAAAATAGCAATACCGCTATATATTGGAAGAGGACATATTTGATACGATTCGCTCAACATACAACGTCAAGAATACCATGAAGATCATGACAATGCCAACAGCATGGGTACTGCCACTGCAGACAACGTGAGTATTCGTACCTGCTGTCCATGTAGCCAATATTGGAGTGTTTATTACAGAAAAAATATAATACTATTTATATACTGATGCAGTGCTTTCAAGTAGTTTTTTTTAAAAATACATAATTCAGATCAGAATGATAACACATTTCAGCTACTAAATGAGTCTACATGTTTGCTAACAGGGTGGTCTTGAATGATTGTAAGTCAATATTTGATAACTGTTTCCAAAAAAAAAACTCTTGCTGAAGTTTATTGATATAATAGTGAACGCTAGAGCAACTTGTTTTGAAATACTAATTACATTTCAGGGTACCCTGTAACAGAGTTTTGAACAATTAAATGTTTAGCAGGTGTTTTTCTGTTGGCGGTTGGTTGCTACTGGAGACCTAACTGTCTGAACTACACAAAGGCTGCTCCCTCTGAATAAATTCAATTTTATTTTTCAGCTAGCAAATTTGTTTCAACAGCATTATTTTTTTTATCTCAAAATATTACGTCTTGTATCGCTTTTATCATGACGTTCCTGGGGAAGATTTTGTTTTGCAATAAGGATAAGGTATCTGAGTAATTTAACCGGTTTTACTTGAGCTCTGCTTTGTGTGTTCAGTGTTACATTATTTTTAAGTCTTTTGTTTATGCTAGGAGTTAATAATCAGAATCCTTGGCCCTTCTCATCCGTTTGCACAACAAAGCCTGATGTAGGATAAGCAGTGGTTTTTAATGATACAATATGGAAAACAAAATAACATTTCAGACAGGTTTTTAGCCTATGAATTCTCAGGTATGACAGGATTCTTCAGCTGTCAAACTTGGCTGTATATGATTTTTTGCAAGCATGGGTAACAAGGAGCATTTATGCATCATGTGTTTAACTAATGAAATCAAGCAGATAGATAACCCATATGTTGCTAGATTCTAAGGCTTTAATGTCTCCTTGTTGGCTCCCTCACCTGGAGTCTTAATCGATACAGCACGCTGCCTACATCTCCCTCCCTGTCCACAGGGCTTCTGTGCCGTCACACGCGTAGTCAAGTGGCAGATAATTCACAGGTATGACCAGTCTCCTTTGCCTCCCTGTGAAAATGTTACGTCCCCTATGTGCAAAGAACAAGGGATGGCACATTCTGGTAAAGAGCAAAGGGTAGCCAATGGCTGCTGAACTAATTTAGATTGTCTCTGCCGCCAGCCCTTCAGAGATTCAGGTCTGCCGGTGTATCTGTGTCACTGAGCCCTCCTCCTCTCTGCACCCCACTATTGTATCCTCCACACAAAAGGGAGCAGAAAGGTTTTAGTGGAAAAGGGGGACATGGAACATTAATGTAATACCATCATTTTTAGAGTCTGGGCACCATGCCTGCCTCAGAGTCCATGTGCATTCTGTTCAGCCAATGCCGTTATCCCCTTTGTCCTTTTGCAGCTTGAGTGGAGGGCGTCTGCGATGAAGGGGAGCTGCAGGGAGACAGCGCTTTACCTCTGTCATACGCTGCACACCCCGCGCTGGCTGGATGCAGGGGAGAAGGCACTCTGCAGTAAGGTAGCTAAGCACACACTGAAGCACGCTCCCTCACTCTGTCTGCAGCTGAAAGATACCACTGCACCACCACAGGACCTACCAGCAAACCAGTTAAAACAACGGCTACAAAAAAAGGACATGTTCACCCCTCACCACATACACACCTCCCCCCCCCCCCCCCCCCACTTGCAAATGGCACAGGAGCGGCTTTTGATGCAAGACTACAGCTGGGTGTAGTTTTTTTTTCCAAGCCTGTCTTCAGAATATCCTCTGGGCAGTGCAATTTATTCCTTTGATTTAGTCATTGCAATTCAATCATCATACTCCATACAAAACTCCATGAATTCATATGCTGCAGAGGGATTACTTTCTTACTATAGCACTTCCATTATATGGTTTTTTTTCACTGAGATCCTGAAGTAGTCCCTCCTAGTTCCATAAGCCCACAAGAGTGCCCAGAATAAAGATGCTGTTGCTGTTTATCAAGGCAGGTGGAGTGTGGCTCTTAAAACATTAACTGCAATACAAGCATATTTTATCAACCCTCAGAGCCTACAGCTGTGTTGCAAAAGCAGATTAAGAATACTGTTTTTTTTTGCTCAGGTGTTCAACATATTAACTGGTGATTGTTTGGTAATATGTCAGAAATTATTCCACGGTCCTAATCTAATAAAGTGCCACTGAGTTTTTTTATCCCCAGGGACTATTTTTTTTAAACAATCTTTCCTCTATATTGTATTTGTACACGCCTGTGTTTGCTTTACTGAGATAAATGGTCCAGGCCCATCCTGTCCACAGTAGGGTCTGTGGGGTGCTGACAGGAGACAGAGGCAGTTTCTTTTCACAGCTGTCACTGACGGTTGCCTGCTGATGATGATAAAGGGATTTGTTAGGGGAATTAGGTAAAATAAAGAGTCCCTAAAGTTTACTTGCTATGTTATATATGATCAGCTTCAGTAAAAGGCATGTTTAGTAAGCTCTGTCTGCTGTATACGTGGAGCTGTCATGGACTGCTTCTGAGTGACTTCAGAGTATTGTTCGTCTCTGCTCTTACAGTTCTAGATTGCGGTGTAGCGTGAGCCCGAGCGTGATGTTTTATGGGTCCTCAGCCAGCATGTCTCTGCCCTCCAAGAGCAAGCTGAAGAGACAGAGCCGAACCTTCACCCAGGTGCTGTACCGCACCCTGAGCTACAGGGACCGCCGCTCCGTCACCGATCTGCCTGAGCAGGTGACCGATGACCCGGCCGAGCTCTCCACACAGACGTCCGCCCCAGGGGTGCTCAAGATTTTCGGGGATGAGATCTGTGCCGGGGCCAACTACAAGAGCGTGCTGGCCACGCCCCGCTCCAGCGCCCAGGAGCTCATCAAGGAGGCCCTGGAGCGCTACTCCCTCAACAAGACCTCTGCCAGCAGTTACGTGCTCTGTGACGTCATTGGTAAGTTTGAGGGGCCGGAGAAGCGCTGGCGGACAGAGTGCCTCAGGGCCCTGGGGGACAACGAGAAGCCGCTTCTGCTACAGGACCTGTGGAAGCCCAAGGAGGGCTTCGCCCGGAGGTTCGAACTGCGCAGGAGGGCGGAGGTGGAGGAGCTGGCTGCCAAGGAGAAGGACACAGTCACCGCAGGTGAGCGCCATGCCGCCTCTGTTATTCTCTTTGCTCGTTGTTGTGCCTGAAGACTTTAACCAGCTTTGAGGTGAAACCTCCTTCTCTCATGCTGCACTGTTCAGTCCATTCTGTTGTTTGTACTGTACACGTAGGGCTGCACGTTTTCTGTTGTTGCACAATCCTACCTCTGTCAGCAATCTTTGTCCGGCTCAAGAAAAGACCGTCACGATTTTAAGAAATTCATACCTTTTCCAAATGTCTTTAATTACAGAACGAAGTAGAGCTGCTGTGATCATAACCTCCTGTATCATTACAATCACTCGTCACTAAGCTAGTTCTTGAGTGAAAACCACCTGCAAATTGTTTATGTTTTCAGTGCAGCTTAACAGTAAATCACTGAACTTTTTAAATTAAGGTGTGAATTGATGGATGGTCAATCACGACTTCTTGAGAAGGGCAAACCTCTATGACAAATTGAAATGTGTGAGTTGGTATCTGTTATTTTTTGAACAGCTCCCACTTCATTTTGCCATACCACCCCCAAGGCCTATCGAGGCTCTCACATAAATTCTGCATAATCATTACACCAGAGGGGTTAGTGTCACCTTTCTGCAAATACTGTTACCTCAGCTACCCCCATTCCTGCCTTGGGAGTGGTGTTCATATTAAAATGTGTCCAAACATGGAACAGTTATAAGGACTACCAGGAGGATTTTAACGCTGGTAAAATTTTAATGGTTTATACTCCTTGGGCAATAATCATTCTTTATCCACAATGGCATCATTTTCTCCTTGTTGTCATTGTCAACCACACTGACAGCATCATCAGCAGGCTCTGAGCCACAATCTCTGAATGTGTAACCTTTATATAATGTAAGCAGCTGTCATATTAAGACAGGTAATATAGGATTTCAAATGTGCCGTTAATTGCGCCACTCACCATCGGAAGGGTCCACTAGAATGACAGAACTTGACCCCATAGGTAGCCTTTCCCAATCAATGGCGGCAGAGTATTCAGCAGAATCAGCTAGGTAGGTAAGTCTGCCTTTAAGCAGACACCTTCTCCTCTGTGTTACTTAAGTCTGTAAACGGATTTTCCTGCTGTCCCAAAGACATTTAAGGATGGACTGACACGGCTGCCAAAAGGCTGGCTGATCTATGGACTGATAAATAACATTAGTTGTTATGTGATGTAGCATGAGCTGGTTACCTCTGTTCTTGAGAGCTGGATTTGATACTGGAGTCGTTGTAGGTAAAAACTCTATGGGTAACCATCATGATACATTGAAGTTGCAAGAACGTAGAGGCACTTGTGTCCTTTTGAGTTTGTAGTTGGAAGGTTTTTTGTGGATTTTTTGAAGTTTCTATGAAATTTTCCTGTTAGCTGGTGGGCTTTTCTGATTAATGACCTAGTCAAAGGCGGAAACGCATTCCAGTTGTGAAAGAGTCAAAGATGGCTGAAGACTGAATGGGTGAAAAACCTGAAATTATAATCATGATTAATCAGGATAATTCAGGTTTTTTTAGCCAGATATTCCAATGGATAGGTGGCAGTGCTTGTCCAAACCTATGAAAAAACATACTTTACTTTGATTTTGCTTGTTGTTTAGTTAAAGTCCTTTATTATATAATTACGTAATGTTATCTTTTCAGTGTATGTTTGGAAATGCATGCATCCTCATAAAAGTGTGACGCCTGTAAAGTCTAGGGGAAATCTCTTACTTTCTTGTACTCCAGAGTGCTATATTTCTAATATTCCCAATAACAAGGCCTTTGTTTCTCAGCAATTATGTCCACATTCTGTTCACTGCAATGTTCCTTTTTCAACACTAAGATACACTACGTACTAAGCTTTGTAAAGTAAAGCTGAAAGTGTTCCTATGGGAATGTTTTACTGTCTGGCTTGATCCAGGGCTTGAAGGGAGGCAGTGAAATGATGGGCTATGGGAGCGGGTTTATCCCAGGAATGATAACAATGTGCATTTTTCCCATTACAATTGGTGTGCTTTATAATGCATTCTGTCTCCCTCTCAGTGCCCTTTGGCAAATGCCATGCCTCAGCACAAACACATCAGTCATTAATTTCTATGGCGTCTACGCACTGTAGGACAATAAAAAATCATATATATCTCTTTTGGTTAGGATTGCAAAATATATTGTTGGGCATGCAAAGTGGTCTGGTAAGATAGAGGAACAGATCTGCTAGATATTGAGGGCCTGTAGGTGTTTTGCATTTTTGGTGAATTTCAACCAGTCAACATTGACATTTAATGGCATTATATCCTTGTGGTAAAAGTGATATAGTAGGTGTGTTCAGGTTTATTGAACACAAATAACGATCCATTAAGCCAGAGGAGGGATGGCTCCAGTACTGGCTAATGACACAGTAACACTCTGTGGGTTTGTCATTCTTTTCTTGGGAAGGACAGAAGAAATAATAGTTCATTCCAAAAACAGGATCTGTGAAGATTCTTCTTGTGTGGTCCACAAAAGTGTTTCTTCTCTAGTGCTAAATTACTGTTTCAACAAGGCTGTATGCTGAGCCAAAACACCCAAGAGGAAAAAAAATCAATATAACTAACAACTTTATTGAATCATTTATTCTCCACCTGATCCATGGGTTAGGATCTGGGCACAATGAGGCATGCATTTCAGATTACTCTCTGTAATTGTGAGATATCTCTCTATGTCCTCCTCATCTGTGTGAATGTCAATCTGGCCATAGATTTGAATCTGATCGGAACATACGTTCTCTTCATTTGTGTCAATGGTCCTGCTACTTAATTCTTTAGGCATCATGTACGTGCCACACTGTCGATTAGCTTTGTTCTCTTACTGAAAAATTAATGATTGAGATTAGAGATTCACCGTGGTGTGAATTTTTCAGGAAGATGATTGATTGATTGAATTGGTTGCTTTGTTGGCTGAAAAATGAAGCCAGCATTTGACTCTGTGGCTCACCCTCGAGATGTGTTCCCTTACTGTTATATAGGCTCCGCATCAATGGAACCGAATTTTTTATTTTTATATTTTTAATTTTCCATTTTTTATGGGAGGTCTTCAGATACACTGAACCCACCAGGCTAGACAAATACATATCTTGCTAAATTCTATCAAGAACTTAGTTATCAACAGCTAGGATGCAGTACTTAAGTCTGTCTACAATATGTTCACAACATCAGTTTTGTCAGTTTCCTGCTCATTATTGGGGATTTTAGGAGATTCTTGGTGAAAACAAAGGAAACATTGAATGTATCATTTGGAAAGACTTTGTTTTTTGCTCCTGATGTCGCAAATTAGCTCACTAACCATGTTGGTTATGAATAACACCCTTTTGCTGGCTAGTACATCTTGAATTGGTGTGATGTAGTGATTTCACAACATGAAAAACACCTCATTAAATGGAGCATCATTAGCTAGTGAAAATATTTGTAATGGCTTGTCACACATATTTAATCACTGACATTTTGATTTCATCCTTTCACCAGCATGACTCCTGTAATTTCCATTGGAGTTGAAAGTATTTTTGAGTATTTTAAAACAATAGAATTTCTGGTCAAAAAGGAAAGTGATTGTCTCAACACAGTCCTCATTATCAATACTTTAAAATAAGGTTGCTCATCATAGACCATACTGTATGAATTCAGAATTGTCAGGTGGACTGAAACAAATATAGTATTTTGATTGATACCTGTTAACATCCACCCTGCCTGAAGAGATTTATATAGGCTACCTTTCAAATGTGCAGTTTTCTCAACTTTAATATTGTTTCAGAATAACCCTGTTTCTGAATAAATCTTTCATATTGTTTAAATAAGCGAATGAGGGATTATTGGCTCTTAGTATGCCTCAATAAAGAGATATGTATACCTTTTTAGATGGCTGAGGTGCATATCGGGATAAAGCCATTAATAGAAATTTATTCAAATTGCAAGATGCAGTTATCTGATTAGAAACAATGGGAATGTCAATGGGAGTCCTTTGTCCTTTTGCAGCTCTGGCATGCAACAGCAAATAAGTATAGAGTGAGAGTGTTGATGGATTATACAGAGGCGACACACTGGATCCCTCTCAATCTGTTACCGTGACAGACTGATGGGTCTCTCATCTGAGCATCATTACAGACCGGTGCCCATCATAAAGCCTTCCTGCCACTGTGTGTGACCACAATACTCAATCTGGAGGAGCCTCCGGTCCATATATCCCAGTGGAGAGAATGAGCATATTCATCTCCACTATAATCTGTATGTAGGCTGGTAGCAATTTTATTTCATTTGTCTCATATTTGTGATGATATAACTTATGCAAATGTGGGTCATTTTACTTTTTCAAGGTTTTCAAATAGTTTGAAGTTCAGGTCCTTACAAAATGTGGAACAACACAGTGTAGAGTATGTGCACATATATAACTGTATAAATGTATATGGGCACAATAATACTATAATTCATATGGTTGCAGACCATTCCTGAAAGGTCAAAAAGGGTGAAGGCTTAATCCTGGTTGCAGTATTTGTTTACCTACGTTGTTGCTTAAAGCAATTGAAAATGTATCTTTTAACATTTTCCTTCCATTTTTCAAGTTCATTTTCTTTGGCATACAGCCTACATCTACTGTCTATTTTTTTAACAAATATCCAGATGGTAATATGTCAGTATATTTGGCAAGTTTGTAAAGGAAAACATTTCTAAAGGTTGGGTGGAGGCCCTTTGATATGTTCAGGTTTTCTACCTGTTGCAGCTTACGTGAGAGGTATTCCAATGAAAACATGTAGTCAAGTCACAGACAGGTAACACTGTTAATCAGCAGTGCCAGTGCTAACACTTTAAGGCCTGGCTGTCTTCTTTAAAGTGTCTGGGCCCAGAATGGTCAGTGTCAGGATGGACATTGCTTAAGTGCAAGCAGCCTGGGCATTGATCTCAGAGGATCCAGTCCTGACACTCAATACTGTGGGTTCTTTTATTATTAACTAGGTATAGTTGTTGTATGTCTGTTTTAGCTGGGCCATTCCGTAATGACTGTTTACGTTCACTACTTGTGTTTTATTTTCAGTTATCTACATAGGTATGTCAGTGGCATACTCTTGCTTCCCTTTCTCGTGTGGTGCCTGAAAAGATAAAGTGCTTTTGGATGAGTACATAGAAGTGTTATTAGGTAATCAAGGTGAAAGCAGGATACCACCTTTTAAATAAATGAGCTCAGAGATTTCCATGAAGTCGCAGCAGTGGCTAAGTGACACTCTAGAGGGGAGACGTGAAGATGAGAAGCACCTCACTGTTAGGGGAGATTCTTGGTGGTACACATCAAACATACTAGCTCTTAAAGTCTTGGTCATACAGATTATTTTATGGCGTATTCAGCTGCCATTTAGTGAAAAGAGGAATGAATGACTCAAGGGTGGCATCAGTGGTAAATGGTCACGAAATGCTCTGTCAGCAGTAAAGTGGGAGATAGGGATGAATATACAATATTAATAATGCTGATGACTTTTTTATTTTGCATTGGCCCCTGTTAACTGAGGGAAGTGCTCAGTGCTCTGAGTTCCCCCACCGGAATGGTCTAAGTGGCAGCTGCTCTGTGAGGTTGGTGGAGCATTTGAATGAGCTCAGGTTAATTAAACCGGCATAAGTCTGCCCAAAGGGCTAAAATTCATAATTAATGGGTGCACCTGGCTAGCTGTCAACAGCCATGTTCGGGGGACTTGATCGTCTGCATCATCAGAAATGCTACAGTGCACCTCTCTGTACTAGTGGCCATGCTTTCACAATGACGAGCTCCACATGGAGTTGGGTGAAATGTTTGTTTCCATATAATTGCCCTTTGTAAGCCGCTCCATTTTGAAAATAAATCACATTTCGTATGCAATACATGTTAATGTTCGTTGGGTACCTCAGGTTGAAGTGTGGGTTCTCCCTCTTCCCTATGCTGTGTGTCAGTCCTTAAAATCAAGACCGTTCCTAAAATGCAGTAGATTGCAAAATACTCTGCGGGGACAGAATCAGGGTCAATATGGTGTGTGCAGATTTATATTATTCAATTGAAACATTGACACATCCACAGCAAAACCATCTATTATATACAATATATGAGTCCATCATTGGTTTTGGCTGGAGTGTGCTGACTCCTGTCTACCTGTGTAAAAGCAATAGATATTTTATTGTCAGCTGTGCAGTACAATAGTCTACTCTAAGCACCTGCAATGCAGCAGTGTTTTTTCCTTTGTTTTAATTACGGTTACATTGATGTTTACAATGTTATGAAAAGACCTGAAAGGGCAAAGTCACAGCTGAGTGATTAAATATACATGCAAAGCGCCGTGCAGTGATTAAGATTGATAATAAGTAGATGCACGCATCCTGTCTGATGGCAGAGCTCCCAGCGTTTGCAATTTGGATGCGAAGCATTTTTTTCCTGGTGGCAGAATGCGGTACATTTCATGAGACTGTTAAGAAGGAGAAGATGAGGAGTGTTTGATGGATGATTTTGCTAACAGTTGTGTAATGAAATCCAACATTGTTATACCTGCCACAGGACCATGCAATAAGGTAAAGCACCATCTGTGACAAGTGAAGCAATGACTGAAAACAGTGTGTGTCTCCTCTGTTTAATCATTTGCAGTGACTTTTACAGTGCTCTCTTTCAGGCCTGCTGTACTCAGTTGATATTTGCATGTAATTTCAGAGACACACACTCTCTCTCTCTTTCTCTCTCTCTCTGTCTCTGGAATTCTTAATGAATGGAGTAATTTGTAGTAATTGCTTCCCTTAATAAAAGATGGCTTCAGTAATAACTGATTACTCAATGAGAGTTGTAACTAAAACTTTCCTCCTGCTGAAGGTTGAATTTGGAATAAATCTGTTGTGAAGGACATCATGGCTCAGTATTAAACAATTTGCCTGCTCATGCTCTTCAACCCCGCTGTTATGCAGTTACACTGTTTATTCAGATACAAATTACTGTTCGTTTATATATGTACATGTCATCAGTCTCATCAGCGCCAGTGGTTGAGAGTGTGCCCTTCCTTGTTGTAGGAGCCTACAAAAACTCCCACATCCTAGCGCCTCCTATGGGTAGAGCTGGGTATATTAAAGCGCGGAATTCACCCCACTGCCCGCGCTCGGTACAGCCCTCCACTGCTAGTATTAAAGGTGGGGACTGTCCTAAGGTATGGTGTCTTTCCCATACCCATTTGCCATGCCATCACCTCCATGTGCATCCTCAGGGTTCAGACTACAGCTGCTAGTTGAAACCAGCCAATTCAAGGTATTTGTTATCTCATCCATTTTATGTGGCTGTGGCTTCTTGTGGCTTCTTGTGGCTTCTTGGGTGTAAAGTTTTTGAAGACCAAGTAAGATAAAGAGCCTCATGCTGGATTTCCTTGACCACTAGACAATATTTACCAACTCGCCAGAAAGAATGCAGAAATATATGGACATAGGTCTGAATCCCTGATGACCAGAAATGTTCCGTTACTGTCAGCAAATGAGGACATCATTGCATGTTGTGCATATTTTTGTCAGCAAAGCCGTGTGTACCTCACAATAACATCAACATCCCTGTGTATGCAAGCTCATAAGACATTCTTCATGGTGGTTGAGACTCCCATTTTCAGTGTTTAGATTGTTGTGTTCCAGCAGCATTGCTAATGGCAAATTAGCATTGCTAATCCTCGCTCCTCTCCTCAGATATCAATGCCCAGGCCAGGAAGCTTCAGAGGAACCGGGCCAAGGGGACCATGACCCTGAACCCTGGGGCCACGTTCTGCCGCAGCCTAAGCGAGACAAGCCTGAACCTGGTGGGTGGCCCTGGGGAGGAGCCCAAGAGATACTACTCCACCCTGCCTGGGCCCCTAAGAGGGCGGAGTGGCAGGGAGCTGCAGGTGGGGCGCAGGAAGGACGAGAGAGAGAGCGGCGGAGTGCGACACTCACTCTACCAGTCCCCACATCTCCTGCTCCTACAAGGATACAACAGACAGGTACCAAAGGGCTCATCCATACATTACACGTTATTTGTCTTTGAAAACATCTCAGTCAACGTAATTTTAAAGACAGTCAGTGTAACTTTTACTTTCTCATAATTTGAAAGAAATTAGGCATTAAAATTAAAATTAGAGGTACACTTGGCTCCATAATAAACAGACAAAGCAATCTGTAATCCTTTATTGGCATTGTGGCGTTGTGTTTGGATTCTATGCTGTTTAGACATGTTGAAAGAACTGGGTTTAAACGGCACACTCATATAGTCTTTCATAGTACACAATAGTAGTTTGATTAATGTTTCATGTGGAACAGGGACATCACCCCCTGTTATCTGCAAGACAAAGGGAGTGAGAGAAATGTGCGAGCTCAGGAATAATGTGGAGTCAGTGCTGAGCCCAGTGTAAGGCTGCAGCTTACCGGCAAGGTTGCCTGCACCACTGAGCACTGGCTAACAATGTCTGTGCCTTAATCAGTATGTTGAATTCCACAGAGGACTGTCATCAAAATGGACCTCATCCATCTATGAGAAGTCTTTTCTTGCACAAGTCCTACATCACAGACTGCTGTTTGAGTCCCAGAGTGTTTTCTCTCAGTTTCCCTTACACTGAAAAGGAAGGCCAATGGTTAATCGCCTCTAGACACACTGTCCTGTCTTGTCAGTAAAGGCATAATTGATAATTTGGGGTGGAAGATTTTGCTTCAAAACACTCACCATGTACACTGTAAAAATCTATTCAAGACGCAATCATTTAACAAATAGCGGTTGCCATAAATAATTGTCTCTTTGTGTTTCAGCATGTTATTCTTATTGCATATATACCATTTTTATTATTTTATGATTTTTTACTACCAATGTCTGTCAGTAATTAGGCCTGATTAAACCATAGTGGCTGACACCTAGTTGTTTTCTACTGAAGATATACTTCTTGTTCTGATTATTTTCAGAGTCAGAATGTGTCAGGGTTAGAGGCAGGTATTTTTGTGAGTTTTTGGTCAAGTTCTGTTTGTTCAGCTCATCCCTGCAAGGTGCTGCCTCTTAAGGTATAAGCCTGTTCTCTGTACAGATGGCCCATTGGTTTTTGCTTCAAAGTGACTAATCAAATGTGTTCTACTTGCAGTGCATCTTAATGGTGGGTCTAGCACAAAAGTTAGTGGTTTATAACAAATTGGTTCAATTAATCATTTTGGAGCAATGTTTTTAACAGTTTATAAAAGGAAAAGGTTTACATTAATGCATTATGATGATTAAGCAGACCACACTGGCCCATGAGGGGCATCATCTGGATTATGTCTACAGACATCAAAGTAATTCATAGATGTGCAATTTAAAGTGTTGATTGTTGTCTGTAAATGTTATTTAACACAGATGTGCCCTTAGAGATGATGGTATTTCAGTTGAACTGAATATGGGAGAGTTCTGGTTTAGCCATTGCTTTCCGTTAACAGGCAAATACCACTTGGCCAAGCCTGACTTGCTTTGCACCAGACATTTGGGAAATAACAGTGATGGTCGGTCATTGATTCAGCAAAACTCTTGGTAATGCAATAGCAGTTTTGGTTTACATTACCAAAAAACGGTTGTTTATGAGGGAACACCACCTTGTGTCTTTAAGAGGATGCTTCATTTTTACTTAATACTGAAAGCATCAGAGAGGACAAGCAGGCATTTAACCGCATGGTTTCCATGTTGGCAGGACTGCCTGGTGTACCTGTTGAACCGGGACCAGCACACGGTGGGCCAGGAGACAGCCTCGGCGAGGCCCAACATCTGCCTGTCGTCCCCGGACATCCTGCCGCTGCACTGCAAGATCAAGAAGATCCAGGTGATGCGGCGCTTCAGCTCCGCCGTGGAGGAGCGGCTGGTGGTGGAGCCGGTGCCGCAGGCCAGTGTCCTTGTCAACTTCTCCCGGGCGGAGCGCAGCACGCGCCTGCGGCACGGCGACCTGCTGTCTTTCGGCGCGCACTACATCTTCCTCTACAAGGACCCTGTCAGCGCCAAGCCCCTCCCCGCCCAGACTCTGGCCCGCTTGCGGACTCTCGGCCAGCTGTATGAGGCGGAGAGCGAGGCTGTGGCAGGCGGCGGGGCAGGCGGACAGGCCTGCCGCCTGTGCGGCTCTCTGGTCAGGGACAAAATGTCGGGACGCCGCAGCTTCAAACCCCACCTGGTCAAAACCCGCAGCCTGCAGAAGAGGAAGCTGCAGCTGGACTTCGAGAAAGCGCACGAGGATGAGCTGATCACCCGAATTATGTCCCTCATCGAGCCAGGTGGGGATGACCACAAACTGACCCCGGCCTTCCTCCTCTGCCTGTGCATCAAGCACTCAGCCACAGCTTTTGAGCCAGGGAGCTTTGGG
The DNA here is from genome assembly GCF_013368585.1 of Megalops cyprinoides. Lineage (NCBI taxonomy): Eukaryota > Metazoa > Chordata > Actinopteri > Elopiformes > Megalopidae > Megalops > Megalops cyprinoides. The sequence continues at coordinate 30,090,040 of NC_050583.1, forward strand.
AAGCTTCTCCTAAAGATTGTCAAAAGGATACAGTCTATAGCTTGGGTTAGTGTTGCTTTTCCCTAAAAAAAGCAGTGGGGTGAAAGTTTCTGTCTTGTTTTGTGGTGTTTCTTTCTTCTTTCCTTCCTTTCTCTTTCCCCTCACCTTATACAGTTTTACTGCAGCAGTTTAAGCAGCTCCGGTCCCCAGAGCAGGAGTTTGTGTGCAGCCAGCTCCTTTTCCCAACATTCATAATTATATTCCTCAAGCTGCAGCAGATTTCTCATGACCTGACATTTAATTGCAGATTCAGTGCAGATAAGTGTGGTGTTCTGTAAAGAGTTTTCTGTGGAGGCTGATGACTGTAATTACAGAGGCATTTTCAAGAATTAATGAGATTCTCCTTATCAAGTGGAATATTGTGCTGGGGGAATGTATGGACATTTAACTACATATCACTATACGACAATAGGTCCCATATATAGTTTTTTTAAATCCCATTTTTAGATACAGTAAGTCTGATAGCCTCAAGGACACAGGTAGCATCTAAATGTGATTGCTGGTGTCCTACCGACCCTTGAGTGAGGTTTGCAATTGAAGATAAATGTAGCTGGTTTCTCACTCTTGAGTGAGAGATTTTGAAGGTGGTATCCTCACTGAGAGAAAATCCTCAGCGTAGAGTCCCAAGGACATTTTCAGCTGAGCAGATTTTTTTATTTCCCTGAGCGATATGAACCAGCTTTTTCCTGCAGCTCTGGTCAAAGAACCTGGCAGGTTTCCTATATCATTATCTGTGTCTGGGCCAAGAGATATCTGCATCACTCGATGAAGAACTCATTCAGTGTGTTCCCATTTGTAAAGCGCCTAGGAGGGACATTGCCAGTTTGTTTTCCTATAGTTATATGCAAAACACACTTTTGGATAAAATATACCCAGCGATTGAGCACTGTGTTGCATTCAGCACATAAATATTGCATACTAATAATACATCTGATGCAGTGCACAGTGCAATGGAATGCACAATCCTTGTGCTATGGATTATGATCACTGTTTTTTTATTTATAGTGAATATTGACATAAACGTATGTTCAGCTGCAATATGTTGGTTTTACTACTGTAAGTAATGCAAAGAAATACTAATGATGTACACTTCAGATTGTAGTTTAAAGAGGTAATAGCACTCTGCGCTCACGAACTGTGATTCATTGCTCTTTGCATTGCAACAAACACCACTATTTCTGTGAGCCATCTGGCTTTTCTGCTATTCTGTCACTGTCTACATTCATACTGTTTCAGATTGTTCACAGTAGGCTGCACTGTTATCTGGTTCCTTACTTCCCTCACTTTGAATTTTCTGCCCAAAGATGACAGTAAATGAGTTGCCGTGTGGAAAAATTGTCAACACAAATGTCATTATAAATTATGTTACGACAGCTCAAGTGATAATTCACCATCAGAGAAACCCTATCTGAATTTTGTTTTCACAAAAGCTGTCCGCTTCATGAAGGCCAAACACTTTAATTGAACGTTGAGGTCAGTTTCAAACTGTTAACTCTGATCAATTATTCAAATCCAATTATGAGAGGTCAGCTCTAATTTTCCCCTATTGGAATCCATAAACAAAGGGTGTTGCTTCTCCCTCTTCTCGGTTCTTTTATGACTAATTTATTCCCAGGGAAGGCATCTAAAGGTTAGGCCCTCCTGCCGTGTTTAAAGTTTTATGAATCCCTAATTGTGTCATGTGTCTCTCACAGGAGAAGACAAAGGAATTGGCACTGAAGCAGGCTCAGCAGTGAGTATCATGTTCCACCTTGCAGGAGTGTATCTCCTGCTCCCACATGACTGGAGGGGAAGCAGCCGTGTTCTGCGGAGATCTCATGCCTTTTATAGTGATGCTGAGATCCTCCTGAGGCTGAGATATTTGGAGAAGTGGATACATTTTTCTTTTATGTCACATTTTCTGAAAACAGAATGTGCCCTCTGCAGAGACGTGTAGTGCAGCAGCCAGTTACAGACAGTAATGTATTGTGCATCATACACAAGAGCAACATCTGGCTGTTTGAAATATGTTGCCTGATTTATTTGAAGTTTCCCTTCACAGAGGGCTTAATATTAGAAGTTGTTTAAAAGCCTACTGCATGTGCCTTGTTTCAGCTGCTCCTGGGGAAAAAACGATGCCAGTCGATACTATGTTAGCTGTGTAGGTTCCCAAGCCATGTTTGGTCACAGATTTCTCAGAACGAGCATGGAATGAGCGGGCTGTAAAAGCAGCTTTGCCTCCTGCCCCCTCTCTCTCTCTCCAGCCAGGACCCTGCATCCCTCTCTCTCCTCAGCATCTCAGACCTGGTTCCTGACCTACAGCTTATCTTCTTCTGGATGTCCAACGCCATTGAGATTCTATACTTCATCCAGCAGAAATCCCCAACCTACATGCAGGGTATTGAGAAGCTGGATCCTAAAGGTATGCCTCTTTCCCCTGCCATTTGGTGCACTGGAATGAAGGATGTCTCTCTGGGATACCAATTAGAGGAAAAGGCTGTTCACTGTATTTCAGAGAAGCCACAGTGAGCTTCCCAATGAGGACAACAGAGCTTAACATTTAAATACAGGGTGAGAATCTTCAGTGAAGACCTTTCATTCTAGCACTCATGATGAATGTGGGCTGGCAAAGTGCAAAAGCACTAACTAAGAGTTGAGGGAGTGCAGGATTCAAGAGTCATTTGTCATACATATCTTATGGAATGTGGAGTTGTATATGAAGAGTTGATGTCTCTCAAAGAGCCTCTTCCATTGTGATTAATTAGAATAATGCAGAAAACATGTGAGGAATTGAAGTGTTAGCAGGAAACAAAGTAAAATCTGTTCAGGCTGCATTTGGCTGAAATTATTTGAGGAGTCTGGGTTGCATACAGTAAAGGTGTTAGATCTGTGAAGAAGAGCGACTGACCAGCTCTGTCTTTTCTGCTCTCGCTTGGGCAGGTGGCAGTGACCTGTGGCTGCTTTTGTTACCAAATGATGGTTAGGAGGTAATTAACAGTGACAGCTTCCAGCCTTGGAAATGCTATTATCTCCCATAAGATTAGCCGGGATTCATCCTCCCTGTGTCCTTGTGTCAGGCCTCCATTCCAGACAAAGTCAGCCCACGACAGCACAGGTCACTCTCTTTGCTCTGGCTAAAGGCGGCCTCTTCTTACTGATTCACTGATTTCTGAGCACAGCAGTTAGTCCTCATACACACGTGCTTAAAATGGTTTGGAGTCTTTTGTACTATTTAATACTAAAAACAGCTCCTTCTCCACTCATAGGAGTTACTCTAGCCCTTGACTACAGCCAAGGAACAATTAGTGAAAATACTTTGCTTAAGGCAGTTTGTTTGTTGTTTGTTTGGTATGTGTATGTATGCCAGTCTGACTCAATAACTGCTGAGCACATTTCATCCTCTGCTTAGTAGATAATGCAAGCACATTTAATGAACTCTGAATAGAACAATATGTCATGCTAATACCTCGCTGTTTTCTATACTATACTTGACTTTTGCATTGCACTGTTGGGAAAGGTACGTAAAAAGACCTAAAACCTGCATGTGGTGTTTGGGTTACAGCTCCATTGTTATTTGGATAAGCCTTCATTCAAAAAATACAGCATTCAACAAATGCAAGAAAGCAAAAAACCATTAACTTTCTAACATGTATTCCTCCAAGAGGTAAATTAAACAATTAGACTGTATAGTGAATTGTTGTTTGCATTTGCCTTTGAATTTTTATTACATCATGAAGCAAGGATTTGTTGCATGTATTCATAAATCCCCTTATTTGTAACACAAGTATATGACATATGTATTGTCATCAAATATGTGTTTATTTGACCAATAATATTCCTGGACCTGGAGATTGATTAAGTCCTTTTTTATCTACTATGGATGTAAGATGTGTTGATAATGATGTTTGATATAGCCATTTATTTCTTCACTTGGACATTTGATTAGTTCTGCCTTTGTGAATACCTAGCTGTAAAACATAAAAGGGCGCCTCTTCCAATTTGCTAAGGACCTGAATAGCAATGCTTGGCTTCCTTTTGGTTGATGAATGCTTGTTTGGGAGCGAAAGGTTTGGATAAACAACCGAAGGCAATATCCACACCTATGTTGGTGGTAACTGTGTTTAACTATTTCAAAGTGTCAGCCTCATGCACATCTTACAATGACTGTGTGCTCCAGCCAAAGTGAAGTTGTGGTTTGGATGGGTTGTGTTCTCCCTCTGTAGAGAACTGGTGTTGTGTCCGGTGATTTATTATTGTGCCTGGGAAATGGGTGTAGGGAAACAGAGATTTAAACACCTCAGTTCAGAGGAAGTATGGAGTTCGTCACACCACTGGTGAATGTTTTGCTTTTAGATATTTGAGATGGGAAGCCTTGTTGCTTACAGTTGTTTAACTCTAGCCAATATAAACAGAACTGCAATGTAAGTGCAGGTCTCACAGGGTTCCCTAGAGCTTTTTCCCAACTGGCATATCTGTTGTTTGGACATTCTGCAGCATATTTCAAATACAGCCTTTTATTTATTTATTGGAGGGGTTCATGAAGTATATTTGTGGAAAAGATGAAGTAGAATGTTACGTTGCAACAATGTGTCAGACACATTGTAAACATGCAGATTAAAAAAATGGTCAAGGACTTTGTAACTTGAAGTTTTGGAAGAGAGATGTGTTTTAAAGATGTCTCAATTGCATGATATACTACAAGAAATAATCACTGAGTTTAATCTCATCATTTATTTTAATGACAAATTTGTCTGAAGAAAATCCATAGTTTGTATTTGGATTAATGCAAATCTGAAAAATACTCTTATTGCCTCATAGATAAATTTCACCAAAGTCACTTCCAGACTTAGAACATTTGAGGTTATTGCTCTCCTTCCTTAACTTTGCTGCCTGATCATCTTTTGGTAATCCTTGAAAACCTTATGCACATAAGAATCAAAATCTCCTCAAATAATAACCTTGTTTCAGACAAGGTAGCTACAGCTATGGTACAGTTTCAACTGGGCCAATAGGGAGGGAGTTACAGCATTGCATCTGGCACAGCTGTGGTTTCCATCAGGACTAACTTCAGCCATTTTACTCAGCACTATGGCTGCTGCTAAAGCTTGTTCCTTGTGATGACATTATTGCAGGCCAGTTAATCAAAACATACACACATTCAGAAGCAAGCTAAGGGCAGGGGCTAGAACAGCTGCCTCTCCCCTGTCAGGTGAAGCTGAAGGCTTTGGTGGAGGAGGGAGATACAAGCACAGAAGGTGTAACGCCTTTCAGTACTAGCTGGGTGAGTTTAGACTGTCATAAATGAACCATTGGAGTGTCACAATGCTTGACTTCATATGACTGGAAATGCAGACAGTGACAGCAATGATGCCTCCTGTGCCTACCCACCCAATGTGTTCCTTGCGTGAACTAGCTTCACTCTGTACAGTAGGTTATATTACCTTTTTAACGTGCTTTATATGAGACTTTTTACTGTCAGCACATTTTCTCCTCACTAGAAAACAATCTGCGGCAGTGGTAAGCCGTGGAGTGAGAATGCCATTACAGTAAAAGCCTGTGGTTGGCTGGGAGCAAGGCCCTCTGAGAAAACCCTGTCCAATTTATTCCCTTCCTGAATGCTAGCTCACAGCCAGAGCTTGCCAAGCAACAGTATGCAGAGGTCTTTGAGATTATCGCTCTGGAAATATTCCCACTGCTTGCTCCTTTACCACAACACAGTAAGGCTACAACAACAGGAACTGTTACCATGGCAATGGTCTCTGGATGCTTTTTTGTGAAATGACCCACGGAAATGTTTGCAAACATCGTATAAACCCAGAATTTATAGCCCAAATTACTCAGTATGTAATATGATGATTAAGATAATGGCAATGTGAATGACCTGTGGAACATAGCAGGGTCTCTGTTCATCTTCTCTATGAATCTATCAGAGACAGATGAACATGTTCAACCTTTAGGTGAGGAAACAAAAAACAGAGGCAAAAAAACATGTGTCAATCAAATCTAGAGAGCCGGAAGAAAAGTCCACTTGCCCGTAGAGCTCATTGAGATACTGTCAAACATCAAAAGGGTAGAAAAAATTGTAAAAGGAGTAAGTCTTAGAAGAAAAGAAAAGAAATGTAGAGGGAGAAATGTCTGAGAACCATCAATAATTATTATGTGCTTTGTTGTTTTTGAAAGAAGCAGCTGTTATTCTGACAGTGTTGGAATTTCATCTGGGAACAGGGCCAATACACTTTTACACAAAAATGTAGTGACTATTTTTGGATGAACAGACATGTTGTGCTCAGCCACTGGAAACATTGGTGTGACCATGTTACAGCCATTTTCCCTAGAGGTGCAAATGTAGTTTAATTTTCCGTTGAAGAGATGAGGGTCCATTTGTTCCATTCACTGGTGTCCATCTTCTCTCTGTCATTTCTTTTAAGAGTCATTCAGAATTGACCGAAGTAATTGTCATTTGCAATATAATCAGTTATTCTTATAACAAATTGTTATTGAATCACAAATATTATCCTGACAGGATGTATTGAGTTTGTGGAAAGCTGTGGCATTTTGAGAATCCCTGCAGTGTTTCCTCGTTGTCAGGTTGATGGTAGACTGGAGGAGAGTGTTTAATTGAGGAGGGCAATGTCTGAAATTGTTCTGAAACAAACAGAAGATGTTAGAATCGCCTGTTATGGAGATTTAAAATGAATTCATTCAGCAAAAGGACACAAGGCAGGTTGATATGTAGATCTGAACTGATGTTGTGTTTTGTAGCTTTACACCTCAGTTTATTTTCATGTTCAATGACATAAATTACTTTGTGCTCAAACTATACAGTTGTTGTCCTTATTATTCTGGTGTCATTTAATATTGCTACTTTTTCACATAAACTCTATGTTATTTTCCTTATTATTTTAGGTTCAAAGGAGTCATTGCTCTCAGCTACAATATCAGCCAATGAAGAAGCCATGACAATACTAGAGGAAGTGATCATGTACACATTTCAGCAGTGTGTTTACTACATAACCAAGGTGAGACCACCATCCACTCTTTATAATTAAATTATCTGGTTACCCAGAAGCTTTGACTGTTGTGTCTGATCAATAACTATTGTATCAGCTTCTTACCAGGACAGTGAAGGTCAATGAATGTCCTGCGGGGGGTTGATAAATTGTTTCTTGGAGACCATTGCTGAGATTATTGTACATCTCCTGCACTGTGGCTCCTCTAAGATGTTTCCTGTCTAAGTTAATTACATCTGCTGTATACTGTGGCCATTCTGGGCTGCAGCATCAGGAGGCAATTAATTTGTCTGATGGTGAGTTATAACTAGTCAGCTTTTACTACTACACATTGATTAAGGAGGAGGAGCAGTAATGGTGATGGACAGTTTGGAGCAGGAGTTACTGTACAATACGCTGCTCTGTACTGTACTTCTGCAAGGCCAGGGCGGTGCTGTAGGGTGTGGCGCTCGTCAGTGTGCTGGGCAGCGGCCAGCCTTGCGTCACCTTGGCTCTATTAATAAAAGCACACCTCGTAAATGTGCCAGGGTTGGAAAGGGCACATGGGAGGACAAGAGAATGAGTGCATCACAACAACTCTATTAATAGGAGCGGGAGCAGCGGAGCAATGGGTGTAAACACAGGCCTTTGTTCCTCTTTGGCAATAATGATTTTTATTTAACCTTTTACTTTTAAAAAACGTCCAGTGATCCTTCAATAAATCACCACCTTGGCATTCAAAAAAGACAGAACATCTGGGAACAGGAATAGCAGGGATATGCTTAGAAAAATACTGTGCAGCGCATTGTGGGATTCGTTTGTCATCATGCATAAACTGGAGGGATTGCCTTCTGACCATACAGTTATAATTTTGCAGTGTTTAAAACTGGAATTTAAAGCGCTCGAATCTGGTGACGAAAACTCAGATGTTTGTAAGAACAGGGATGTCTGTGCACAGAGTAAATGGCGTAATCCCTTCAGAGAATGAAATCTCCTTAGCAGTAGTGTAGAGTCAGAGGCCCATGTGGAGCAGATGGCCGTTGGCCTGTCGGCCCGCAGAGTCACACTTCAGCTCATTCTGACACCAGATGACCTCCCTAATCAGCCCTCTTATGCATGGTAGACCACCTGCTGGGGAAAGACGTTTATACCTCCGCTCTGGCCGTGCGCAGACAGATAGAGTCCTTGCGCCAGTCTGCCCGTCTGCGGGTGGGTTTTAGCGCGTGGATGCAAGGGTGTGACAGGGAGAAAACTCCAGCCTTCTGGGCCCACCTGCCCGCCACTAAATCCCTCTGACCAGTGCACGAGCATCACCAATTTGCACCTGCCAAGGCAGGCATGGGGCTGGAGAAGGTGGTGCGTCTCTGCACACGCTGAAACCGGTCCCGCTGGTACCAGGATGCTTCATCCCTCTGACACTAGCTTGAAATCAATGGGGTCCCGCAGGTGCTGAGAGGTGCCATTGTAATTTCATTATTGGTGCGCTCTCTCTGTGAGGGATAAGCCACACTATCATCAATTAAGTCAAGATAATTACTCAGGTCACGTGTTGCCCAGCCATTAGAGTAGCTTACTGGACAAGGAGCTTGTATCGCCGCCTTTTCCTTTCTGTGGTCCTCTGTACAATTTCAACCTGGGTCTCTCTGTCAAATTCCATCAGGGAGAAGACACAAAGCGATTAAAGACTGAAATTTGAACTTGTAATGTGAGCATTATTTACTGCAGTGCCAGAGGGGGGTTGCCATAGAGTTATCTGTCAAGTTCTGAAGGAGACTGAATCTAGGTTAGAGCAGAAGGGCTATAAAATGGGGTTGTTTTCTACAGAGGAGGTGAAGGGATTTAGATGTGTTACCAGTGCACCTCTTTGTGTGTATGTCGTTCTGGTATCTTTACAGCATATCCTCATGGGTGTGAGCCTTTACCTCGCACCATATGGTTAGCTGTTGAACTTAACTTTCAGAAGAGTAAATTTCATGCCTGGTTTTTAAATGTATGTACATGTTTTACATGTATTACAGTATAGGTTTGAAGTGATAAAACCAATGCTGCACAGTAGGAACAGTGAACAGTGTCAGCTCCTTTCAGATGGGAAATGGGTGATGGACGAGCAATGACCAGTGATGAAGTGCAGATTGTTGTCAAGCAACTTCTTTCCAAACAGTACAACACAATGACATCTCTCTCTCTCTCTCTCTCTCTCTCTCTCTCTCTCTCTCTCTTTCTCTCTGTACTCTAGTCTCTGTATGTGGTCCTTCCTGGACTTCTAGACTGCAACCCCTTCCAGGGGGAGAACAGTGACCCCTGCTGGAGGGGTCTGGGGTCGCCTCCGGAGCCAGTTCGAAAGGTTCTGCAGGTGTTCCAGACCACGCAGGACCTGCTGCAGCAGTACGAGGTCCATCACGAAATCCAGTCCCAGATGTTTGCTTACCTCTTTTTCTTCTCCAACGTGTCTCTCTTCAATCAGCTACTGGACAAAGGTGAGCTGTGTCCATGGAAGGGCCTACATGCCATACAGCTGCCATCTTTCACTCTGTTTCTTACATTACATTACATGCATTTAGCACACTCTTATCCAGAGCAGTTTCCACCATTCAGCATTCATTCAAGTTAAATGAGCAAGAGTGATAGATCAGGCTAACAACACTCACAGTCCAGTGAGTGTGAGCGTAACACCATTCAAGCCCAACCACAGGTTAACTAACGCAATGGAAACCAAGCCAAATCTTTATGCACTCTCCTCTTTACTTATGTATAGTTGTATTTACAGAGATTACAACAAAGGGCATAGACATGAGATAGCATTTTATATGAGGTTTGCATGATTTTTACCTCAATGCTGTTTTTATCTGAATTTATCAAATCAAGTTATTGGTACATGGAGACTGTCACATTTGGCCATATATTTATTATTTGTCTCCCAAGATCTGAAAACTCATAAGCTCAATTGGCCCCATTGATTTGTTCTGCAGGAGGTTTGCATATCCTCCCGCTCTCTCAACGCAATTTTCTCACTTCTGCTAGCTCCTCTGTAGGCAGTAAATCTATGGACTGGAAACACTGTAATAACCCAGCTCCGCCTGAATGACTCTAATCACCGGTTTGGTGAGTAAGGGCCTCTTCTGAGAGTCGGGTTCTACATATTATCTGAGCTATCACCACACCTCTCTACTATTGCCAAGAAAGGCTGTAACAAATGTTCAGGTTGTCAGTGAAATCCTCCTGGTACAACTATTACAAATAATCAGACAGCACAGTCATGGTATAATTTAAAGTATGAGGAAGGATTGGAAATACATGATAGAAATAGACATAGGGTTGGAAAAGGTTTAGAAGGTTTAGGTAGAATAAACATAGAAGAGAAAATACTGAAAAGATGGGATGTCTATATGGCTACATGCATAACTATTGAATATGCTGTTTGCACGTTGTTCTGCCAAATGTGAATAAATGTATATGTAATATAGATGGGGTCAAAGGTGTGAAGTCAAAAACAAGGCAAATGTTAGCAGCGCATTTCTTTGTACTTACAGCCTACTTCTGCAACAAGTTTCAGTAGCTACTACCATATCAGTTGCTGTAAGTGGACTAAACATTTTTTTGGGGAGGAAGCTGTTTTCATTAAAACTCAAAATGATCCTAAAATGGTTTCAAGAGATTCCAGGAAGGTTAACAGATGTTGAGGCATAAATTATAGCCTCATCATATTTATATGCAGCACATTCTCATATTCAGTTAAAGCGATTCAATGTAGGCCATGGGACAGCAATCTGTGTCTGGAGCAGCACGTATGTGCAGGTTCAGCCTGTGCGCGATGGGCGCAGACAGTGTGTCGACAAACCGCCTGGATGAGGCCCGTGTTCGCTGCCATGCGTCTTCATTACCGGGGACAGGAATCATCTCCTGTGCAGAAGGGGGGTCTCCGGCTGGCCTGGCCTCAAAGCGACATGCCGCCGCTGCTGCTGGAAGCCATCTCTCTCCGTCTTAATGAGCTGCCAGACAGGGAGACCAGGCTGCTCCGTGAGCGCGCCGAGTGGTGCTACAGCCACAGCCCTCTGTCCCTTCACACACTGCCACGCTCACCCCCGACGCTTTACAGAGTAATGACAACCGTTTACAGAATGTTAAACTTTCAAATTCATTTCCTCAGTTGAATGAAAAAGATAAGCCGAAGGCGAGCTGTAGAAATACAGTACAACATTAACATGTAAAGAGCTCTTTGTGTCTGTTAGGCTGGATTTGCCACAACACCCCCCCCCCCCCCCCCCAAGACAGTAGCCTGTAATCTTGGCACACCCTGCTGGTCTCACCTTTAGTTCTAGAGGAAGCGGTCTTAATTGTGGCTGAGTCCTTGTGTGGTGATGTATTGGGCTGTTATGCAGATGGTGTGAACTGTGTCTGGTGTTCATTATTAAAGCAGTGGTGCCCTGGCATGGGGATCTGATGTCTGCGAGTGGGCCTCTTGCCACACTGTACAGACACTACTCCAGCAGCCATGGCAACCAGGCCAGGGGGGGCAGCAGCAAGACAGCTAATGATGCATTACAGCAGATAAAATGGAAAATAGAAACCTTTCCTATGCCCCACTCTGCTTTCCCTTGTCAGACCTTGCCACCTATATCACTTTCTCAGCACCTGCAGGTTCTCACTAACAGTGACGCTAGCAGAGCAACACTTCTCATATAAGGCTTCTTAAAGCTTGGGGACGTTGACTTCTCATTGGCTGTTTTTCAAAGCAGAAGGACATTATTTTGCATCTTGTCAGTCACATTTTCAGTTCAAAACTGGTTTCCTTTGAGACTGGGGGAAAACACAGTTCTCATAATCTTCCTCAGTTATTTTTAAATAATTTTGAAAAACCAACTGTGGTGCACAGCAGAATAAGTGATTTGAAATTCCAGAAACATTCTTTCAATCTGACAATTTCAAAGGTTTTGGTTTGTGGTTTGTGTGAGACTGCTATTGTATTCTAAACTGTACACAAATCAATTTCTCTTTATAACAGAAAACAGGTGGAGATTATTACTCCAGACATGGGATAATCCTATTATTTTGTCAGGTCTGACATGTACCGTCACGAAAACAAGACAAAGCGCATTAGTGTAGCTGCAAAACATACTGTATGGTGGAGGGGCTTGATATTTTTGTTGTTTGCCTCAACTGATTGTCTTATCTCTTAACAGATTATTTACCTGCAATATGTTTCATAGTGCCTTACACTGTATACCTTTGTAAAGCATACAGAATATATACATACTACATGCAGCTAACTTGACTGACATAGCTCATAGAGTATATTGAGATATGTTTGGCATCAGTCTGATAAATTGATCATTCAATTAATGACTGAATGTTAAATGCTCAAAAAACCAACTGCTATGTAAGCATTACTTCAGCTGATTACCCAGAGGTGATGATTTGGCACAGGTCATGAGGTGGGTTAACTTGTTGAATGTCAAGGCTGGTGAATACAAATAGAAAAACAGTGGAAGAAGGGTTTCTTCATGCTAAGACTACTCTGGAGATAGCACACTGTTTCACTGTCTTGGGTGCTTACAGACTGCTGTCTCAGGATGTTACAACTAAACACAATTCTTGATCAGGGAGACCACACTAAAACATGATCATGCACCATTTTGAAAAGTATGAAGTATAATGATTCATATCCATTATGAATCCATTATGTAACCCAGCTTTATATGAAGTGCCTAGTTGCATGGTATGCAGTATCCATGTTTACATTAATGGTTACATCATGTCTCCTGTCTCAGAGATGACTATAAAACAGGTTTAACCTAATAAGCGAGACATTTAAAAGAGGTCTGCTGGCAACACAGATATAATAGAATTACAATTAACTATATTGCTTTGAACTGGGTTTTTTTTCCAGCAATCGATTATATAAGGAATATACTTCAAAGTGATGTTCTGTTGCATGAAAATAAACCTCAATGCAGTGTATCTAGTACATATGAAAGCATTGGCATTCTGAAAAGAGGAGATGGATTGTGTGTGTGAGGAAGTGAGCACGAGAGAGAGTGCAGTGCACATGAAAGCAGGTGGTAGATGGTATAAAGAGGAGATGGTGCAGGCGGACACTGTGCTGCTGTATGTGTACAGTGGTTTGGGCTGAGTGCTCAGGTCTTGTAGATTTTCCCAGCAAAGCAGAAGACTCAAGTGTTTATATTCCTGCCTCTGATCCCCTAATTCCCACAAAGACTCAACATGACTTTACTGCTTTCTGGATTTTATGAGAAAAGTAATCTTCATAGCACCTTCAGGAAATCAGCTTTATGCTTGTACTTGTGTTTGGAGACCAGGTCAATCCTTGTAGCATATTTGGTTTGATAATTGAAACTGAAATAATAATAAAATCATAATGCAATGAGTCTGTATTGTATTTAGCAGCCAATCCACGTTCTAAAAGCAAAGTAAACATACAGAAGTGATTTCTTTATACTACATTTCTAGAGATTGTGTAATTTTAAAATGCTTGAGATTTTTTCAATCTGAGGTAGGTATGAGGTAGTTGAGAGGGAAAGGGTCAGGTTTTATACTCAGCCTCTTTTTTCGCAATATGTGTCTGGATATTTCTGCAGTTTTTAACACCTTAGATTATACAGTGAATTACAGGCTAACATTTGTAAAATATTGTGTGTGTATGTGTGTGTATTTAGGCCCTGCAAGAGGCTGGTTCCAGCGCTCGCGAGTGGTGCAGATCCAGACCTGCCTCAGAATGGTGCTGGACTGGGCGGGGAAGATGGGCCTGGCTCACCTGGCTGACAAGTTCTTTGCCAAACTCTGCAGCACCATCCGCATCTTGGCCACGCCCACCCAGCAGCTTGTGCAGGTATCATTCCTTTGTTCTCTCTCAGCATACAAACACTCCATACAGACACTCCACATAGCATACAGACACTCCATACAGCATGCAAAGACTCCACACAGTATACAAATAATCCACACAGCCTACAAACACTTCATACAGCATACTGATTCTCCATAAAGCATACAGAAACTCCATACAGCATGCTAATATTCCATGCAGCATTGAAACACACCATGCAGCGTGCGTGCAGGGCAATGCAGTACAGGATCGGCCCTATCCATGAAATATTAAGCGATTCGTAATACATTTTTACATGAGCGTCCAAACACTGCAGCCTTCCCCTGGGGATCTGGAATCCTTTCAGTTCTCTGTTGTTCATGCCACAGCTGTAACTGTTCCAGCCACTGAAAAACCCAGCTTACTGTTGAGTAATTAAAGCCTTTATTTTCTATTGTCCTACCAGCTGTTATTCTTCTATCATAGGCAGAGGCTGCTGGTGGAAATTTACATTGCTCCTTTGTTATTACTGTCATTTTACTTAGCTTGATTAATTAAGTAGTGCTCATTAAATCTGAGACACCCAGAGGCTAGGCCTCCCTTTATGCTTCCCATGACATTGCCTGGAAGTGCATTTACCTGGCTGGGCCACTGCATCATGGATTCATGAAACCATTGCAAAGGATTTTTTTTTTTTACACCATTGGCATTTTGCTCATTTAAGTCAGGGTAGGAGAATTCTCACCCAAGACCTTGGCACTGAAGTGGATTCAAGCCTTATGACTGCTGATAACATATGTAATTGAACTTAATTTAGGTATCAGACTGAGGCTTCTATGATTTTACAAAGGCAAATCTTCAATTTCATCTGGAAGTTATAAATCAAGACTCGGGCATCCATTTATTGTGCATGTGTTGATGTCTTCACTCAGAGTACCCAGCAGGGGCATTCCAATAAAAATCTCTTGTCTAGTGTGTACTTGGGTGGTCTGTGATTCCTTTGACTACTACCAGTGACACGAAAGCCTCAATTGTCTATTATTTGTTTTGAGTATCAGTAGGTAAAACCTGGCGTATTGCTGGTCGGTGTGCATTCGTATTTCTGAATTTTGTTTTTGAGAATGACTCATGACTCCATGACTCAAGTTGATTCTTGACTCTTATTCATGTCACCTCAACAAATCTAATTTCTTGTGACCCACTTTCTGTGCATAAAGATCCCTGCAGCGTTATTTATATTCTTGCTAAGGACACATGCAGAGACGCCTCAGACCGTGGTAATTGCTGTTTTTGCACGTAAGTCACAGAGGTGGCAAAACACATTCAGGGGGAAAAAAGGCTGTTGTGATTTTTAATTGGATTTCTGTCTCCTGTCACACCAACTAGTGCACACATAAATACTGTGTGTGTATATGTATACACACACACATGCATATACCTCTGCTCTTTACATGAGGTACAACAGGTAGTGGAATGTTAGGAAACTCTCAGAGATGTTCAGTGCTGATGTGTATGTAACTGTGTAACTGAAGGATGATGTGTTTCTCTGTCTTCTCCCAGATCAGCTGGAGGGCTCTGTCAGTGGATCACCCCACTCTCAGACCCGTGCAGCTCCATCGCATCCTGACACAGTACCAGCTGGCTGCAGAGCTGGGACCCGTGGCCTTGTGGCAGCCCAGCCATGAGGAGGAGGCTCAGATCTACAGAACAGGTCAGCTCACTCTGTCCATTTCCTGCAAATACTGTTCTGGCATTTCACTCTCAAACACCTCAATGCATGGCCTATTGCTTGAGGAAAGGTGAGTTGTCATATCTATAGCTCCATTACTAGTATTACCTAGAAAGGATTTTTAGGATGTACCAATATGGCTGTTTTGATAAAGGACCCACACAAATTGCTGTACTGAATGCATTTCCTTTCTCCCATACCTCTGCAATGCCACTGCAGTTACTTTGCACCTTCTTTATCTCCTCTGAAGTAGAGCAGAAGTATGGCATGGACCCAGTTTCATTTATGCCCGGCAATCAATTTATAGATTCACTTTTGTTGGTTTGTGTGGCAGATGCAGAACAAGTAGATTTGAGAGAGAAGGAGGGAGGACTCCTGAGAGCTAGGATGATATGAAATAAAATGTGATTTGCTGAGATGGTGATTCAATATGATGCTCACTGATAACCTCCTACTGCTGTTCATCAGTGGACCTGCTGGAGAGTTTTGAGAACCACCCACCCATTGTGCTGCCCAGTAGTGGCTTCAAGGTGGATCTGGAGTCTGAGACTGTGGATGACAACATCTACAGGCAGCTGCTGTACATTCGCCACTTCTTGTGGGGCCTGAGGACCAGGTCACCCTCCACCAATGGCAGTGCCGACTGGCAGGAGCTTCAGGTAACACAGCCTCTGAAAATGTAGTGAGGCTCAACCTTTTTTCTGTCGGCTGCCACGGGGGGTTTGTAAACTTTATAGTGAAGTGGAATGTCACTGACCCTGATGTCTCTAACAATATGAAGTACTGGCTCCATTCAGTGTTTTTAATATATTCATTTACCCAGATACAGCATTCCTTTGCATTTCATGTGAGCCTAGTACTTCGGATATTGCCACGCTTTTATGGAAAATCTCATATCAGACTGAGGTCTTTCATATGACGTAGCTCTGCACTGGGACATGCAGACATTGTATGTGTTTTAGATAAGAGAACAAAAAGCTAAAGCTGAATCAATGGCCACCTCTAGTGTTATAATTGATTTTTTTCCAAGAAGCAAATGTAGAACAAATGACAATGAAAATTAAAATCTTGCCACAGATAAAGTTAAATGCTCATGAATTACTATTAGTACACATTCATTGTGATTCCAGTTTGGAAGTCTTTTTTGTCACAAGGACACGCGGGACCCTACATTTCCAGTTCTTCAGGAACTTAAAATCATTTAAACACAGCTCATCTGCTGTAATCCCAGCCATGTGCTCGAAGCAGATGTAGGGGTTTAACAGTAGATATAATCCATCAGATAAAAGAAACCCCTAGCTCTCGGACCAAGCAAATTGCTAGACATGAAAATCATTCCTAATCTTATTAAGGGTTTAGCAGTCCAATTAGGCAGTTTGACTGCTTGGATTATGATATCTTTTCAAAACCTTCATTTTTCACTAGCCACTGTTCATCTTACTCAGAATCAAGTGTTCTGTGTCTGCTGGCCTTCTGCCTAAGTAAGGTGACAAGCATCCCACGGGTGTTGTGGATTGGGAGGCCTCACATTATTGTGTGATTATTGAGTGAGGCAAGCAGAGACCTCAGGGTTTTTCTTATTTTTCATTGCTGTGTCGCAGTGAGCCACTAAGGAATCTGGTCAAGTAGCGGTAATGCCTTGGCATCTCTGTCTTTTTTTGCCCCCCCCAAAAAACCCTTGTCAATTATCATATTAAGATCCAATCAGCTGACAAAGGCCCAGACCACAAATGTTATCAGTATTGACTGGCATCCCCCCTCTGGAAGGTCAAACTTATGTGCATTAATCTAATCAAGTACATTACTCCCGTCCTTGAGCATTCCCTCAACTGTAATGAGTCCCCCACCGCATGCTTACTGTAGGAGACGAGAGTAAGAGCCGAGCAGGAAGCCTTTGAGTGCGAGCGCGCGTGTGTGTGTGCTGGCTGTTACAGAGGGAGCAGCCGCAGTGCCACAGCAGCCCCAGAGTGGCGCCGCCCCACGTGGAGGGGGAGGTGGACGGCAGGGTGTCGGTGGTGTCCAACCTCAGCGCGGGGTCCCGGGAGGCGCACGGCGCCGAGGAGCGCCTGAGAGAGAAGCTGCAGCAGACGCAGCTGCACGGCAGCCTGCGCAGGAACGGCTCCCTGCGGCCCAGCATGCAGCCGCTGGACCCCTCCTGCCTGCTCACGCCGCCCAACACCCCGCTCTACCCCGACGTGGGCCTGGCCGAGCGCCCCCAGCTCAACGGCTGCAGCAGGACCCCGCCCGACATCAAAAAGATCAACGGCCTGATCTCCAACGGGATGGAAGGTGCGATATCAGAGCCGTGCTGCTCAGGGCGTTTTCCTCGTCTTTAACAGTAACGTTCCTTCCGATGATCAGAGTGAGAATGATGGTGTCGATGCTGTAATGAAACTGATTTTCTCCTCTCTCTTTTATTTGTCTGAAATCTGATCTGTTCTTGCAGTGAATACGTAGTAAAGGTTTGCTGTGGCAGGAGCCACACTACTGCTGGCCAGCTGTTCAGTCAGCCTCGAGTTCAACTGCTAGGTTACCTACACTAACTACCACTTCTCTCGAGCACATGGCAGAATCATCCGTCACCATCACACTCACTTGCATTTTTTTTTCCCCAAAGACTCAGCTATTTCTCACACTCAGTCTGTCAGCGCTCACACCAGGAAGGCTGCTTGTAATCCCAGGCGTTCGCCCCCTCGTGAAAACATTTCTCATTTCCGCTGTGAGGGGCTCGTTAAATGAGGCACTGAGGGAAATGGAGAAGGGAGGGCAGGCTCGACGGACAGGCTGACCTCTACCCCCCCCCCCCCCTTCCCCTTCACTTGCTCTGTTCTGGGAACAGTGAGCTAGAGAGAAATGGAGCATGGAGGTGAATCGTAGCCTGGTCACCCGCTCTCTAAATCTGCACCTCTGTGATGATACCTCTTTCCCCCTGGGCTGTTTCCTCCAAGCACTGAACCACGAAACCGTCATCTGCTCTTTAATGAATGGGTGTCTTAACGTTGAACATATGGTGACGGCACGTGGCCGTGCCGTGTATGCCCGGTTGTGGAGAAGAGCTGGGAGGCAGTTAGCAATGTCCTTTCATCTCTAAT
The DNA here is from genome assembly GCF_013368585.1 of Megalops cyprinoides. NCBI lineage: Eukaryota > Metazoa > Chordata > Actinopteri > Elopiformes > Megalopidae > Megalops > Megalops cyprinoides. Next base: position 30,108,691 of record NC_050583.1, read on the forward strand.
GTCACATCACGCTCCATCTTGTCCGCTGCCCCTCACATCAGAATGCATGCAGCTGAGCTTCTGTCTGCCACCCACTCTGTTGCTCTTTCCTGCCCTCTTAGCTGCTCTGCTTTTCACTGTTCCTCATCGAAATGGTAAATTTGTTGATGAAACACTCAAATATGTAAAATGCAAACATGCGCAAGTGGACTAACATAAGATTGGCCCCCATGTAACCCAGCCCTGGTGTAAACCGCGGGTACTTTTTCTGAAGTCTCAGCAGTAGGGAGGGCGAGCGCAAGACGCAGCGGGAGACAAACACAGCCGTCTGTGTGTCTGTGTCCCCCTGCAGGCAACATGAGTGGGTCTGACTTCCCTTTCCCAGTCCCCTCCAGTAACGGCTCAGCCTCTGATGATTTCTGTTACGTGTTTGTAGTGGAGCTGGACAAGGGACCCTTCGGACTGGGAATGGGCCTCATCGATGGACTGGTGAGTCACACAGGGCTTTCCTGGCCCACTCGGGGGGGAGGCTGGTTATTCTGCAGAGAATGCTGCCCCACGTCCCGAGGCCATCCTCCGATTGAGAGGGATCTCCCTGTTTAACCGTGTGTGGCTACGCATGCCACTGTATTCTTTGAAGAAAGGCCAGCATCATAAATTCAGCTTAATTAACTGGGAAAATGAAAGCTGACCTCTTTAACCCAGCGAGACACGAGAAAATGAATCTCCCCGGGAGCTAAGCTAAACAAAGCAGGATCCAGCAAAGGTCACATGTCTGTTTACATGTGAAATTTCCAATATTCACACAGCAGCTGACCGGGTATCTGAGGAGTCAGTCCGCTTTGCTCTGTCTCAGGTCTGCTGTTGATCCCAGCCAAGTATAACAGATGAGGACACCAGCTGCAACACAAAGAAACACTTACACGGAATAACACTTACGAACATTTAAACAGGAAAATATGTGGCCATATGCCTTCCAACAGTTCCATTTTACTGGGCAGCAATAACATGGCTCCAGTACCACTTTGATTTCCTTGTTAATCCATAGTCTATGAAAATAATGAGTTGCAGTAGAATGAGTGCCATTGAATGCTACTCGTTTTCTGAGTATTACGAGTGATATGCAGCATCCCAGAGTGAATGGTGTGGGGAGCTTGGGATTGAAAGTGAGCAGGTGAACCTGCCAGAGGGTGCTGAGGTGTGCAGTACTGAGTTTCTCTCCTGTCTCCAGCACACCCCCCTCAACGCTCCCGGGATCTACATCAGGACCCTGATCCCCGACGGGCCAGCAGCGTCTGACGGACGGCTCCGCATCGGGGACAGGATCCTGGCTGTGAACGGGACCAGCCTCATCGGAGCCGACTACCAGAGGTCAGCGCAATGTCAGCCGTCCATGGGAGCCACACGGGCAAGCGATTTAAACACCTCTGCTCAGGAAGGCCCAGGGAACGGGATACGAGCATTTCTCTAGTCACAGATCAGTAAACCTGGGTTACTGAGCAGTAAAGAAAAAAAAAAGATCAATGATTTTTTTTTTTTCTCTTGTAAAAGCAAAAGGGGGGGGGGGGTTTCCACAGTCAATTGGGCCTGTGCTGAGATCGCAGAAATTAGATTCCTCTGACAGCGGCATCTCTCTTTCCCCAGTGCGGTGGACCTCATCCGGCTGGGAGGCGGGCGGCTGCGCTTCCTCGTGGCCAAGTCGGATCTGGAGGTGTCTGAGAAAATCAGCGCCTCTTCCTGCTGAGCGCTGACAGGAGCGGCGCGGGACGTCCCGCCGCTGCTCACCTGGGGCACCGGAGCTAGCGAGCCGCCGCGGGCCCCCTCTCCCTCGACAGCACAGGCAGTCACGACCTCACTACCTTAAACAGTCATCACTGACACAAACACTTCCCAGCAAAACTCTCGACCTCCATCACACACATCTCAAGGTCAGATTGAGCTCTTCTTTCGTCTTCACCTCAGGCTGGGCTACAAGGTTACACAATATTTATACTAAAATAGGTGCTGCACAAAATTCATAAGTAGACTTTTATGAATTCATATTCCTTATCATTGGCAGCAGGCATTTTGTCACATCAGTATTCATATCATGCTTGAAAATACACTCTAATCCTGATTAACATGACATATAAATTCATTCATGTTGTAACATTCATGTTATTTTTCTTTTATGAAAAATCATTTGTTATTCTCAATTTTCATTTATGAAAGTAAAATAAAAGAAATGTGAACACATATTACCCCCAAAACATTCATGCAGTTAACAACTCAGGAAGTTCCGTTAGGTGAAAGCCAGCGAACCCAATCATGTCATGCCCTATTAGGGTTCGTACTGTACACAAACATCTGTATGCTGGCTCCAATCAGTAATCACCGATACCTACTACAGCACCATGACTACTGAAAAAGATGACCTAGCTATAAATGCTGCAGTACACAATTAATGTTTTGTTATGTAGGGTAAAGCACCCACTGGTGTAAAGCACATTTCAGATTGTACATGGAGAGGTAGATTTACCAGTGTAACTTTGTAAACTACTTTCCAAGTATGAGATAAGCTGTACTGGAACTGACCTAGCATCAATCCCTCAGTGTTGTTATGGGGCAGAGCATCGGTCCCAGTCTTCTAAAGCTTCAGAAGCAGCTGTTTCTGTTCCTTCAGTACTCTGTAATGTTGTCATTAGTGTGTTTACATTTGATTTAATGAATGTATTCCTTACTAACCACTCAGAAATTTGATGAAAACGGAGGGAAGGAAATGATTGTATACTTCATCATTGATTATATATACCTCTACATATGTGTATGTATAACTAATGCATATAATGGCATATGGACATAGGTCCAAAACAAGCTTATTTGGGAAATCTGAAATCTGATTGGTATATCTATTAATTGTTCTATTGAAGAATATTATTTAAAGTTGAGATTCAGCTTTATAATAAAGCAACAATTGTTATATAACCTGCATATATTGACAAATAACGTGTAAAATGTTTTTTTTTCCTTTTTTGTGCATGTAATGGTTTGTAAAATATTCTTTCTCTCTGTTATGTTCAGAGGAAATGTTTTCACCATATGAGTATCAGTTGACTGTGCAATTAAAATTAGTTTAGAGCAGAAATGGCACCTGATTTTTCCCTTCTTTAAGTGAGAGGCTGTTGGGAAAATTGTGAGGATTTTTTTGAAACTCATCTGACAAGCAAACGTGCACAGAACACTTGTGATGTGCAACAGCTTATTCTAAATCCCTCAGATCTTTCTCCATATCACTTGAGCACTACCAAATGAAGGATGGTTGTATTACTGCTACAGACTCAACACTGCTCTGCACAACTATTTCTAGTGGTGGGTCTGAAAGGGTTAATAATGTTAATGTGTAATGTTAATGTTAATTTGTATTCTTGAAAGCCCAGATAAAGTGGGAGTGAGCCCACAAGTGTGTCATCTGTAGAGTATGCAAAACCAGGGACAGCAGTTAGCCCCCTGGGTTACTAAGCCAGCTCTGCGGTTCTCTCAATATGCTGGAGGGGAAAGACTCACTTCTTTTGTGTTCAGAGACATTCAAAAAACTAAGCCTGATCATAATTGTTATTTTTTTTCCAAAGATCCCATTATCTCTGAGGATTGTTGGTTATGTTTTGTCTTTCACAGTCTGAATACCTTTGTGCAGATTAAGAGCATCCACCAAAGCTATATCTAACAATGCAGCATACTGAACGTTGGGTTATTGCCCACTAGAGGACGCTAATACAGCCCATGTTGGCTGTTATGAACTCTGAGCATCTGGATGGAGCCTGTGCATGTTCCTATGAATTCTCAAAATAGAGGAAATAATATTGGGGGGGGGGGGGCATTTTGTAACTATCATTTTCTGTCTTCACTTAATTGATATTTACCATGGATAAGAGTGTCTCTTTGCCAATAAATGATGTTTACTCTAATTGGTCACTATAGCCTCTGATTAAATGCAGGTAAGTTGTTTTTCACTTTTTCTTCAATTTTCAAGAATTCGTAAGATAGGACAGTTGAAATTAGTTTGTAAATTAAATGAATATACCAGCTATCGGCTACTGAAGGATGGGTAGTTGCTGGTACCAATCAAGCCAGACCAAATTAGCCTGTGTTAGGCAGCTGGTACAGGTTCATGAGCTCGTGGGTGTGGATCTCAGGCAAATCAGAGTATCTTTCAATAAGAGTTCACATCTGTGTACATTTGTGTACTGTACAATGTTTCTGTAACATGATTCTTATGCCCAGACCTCACAATTAGCACAAAGGTACTACCTCAAAGTCATTTCAGTTTCTACAGTCCCATCATACTTGGGCAGCATTGCTGAGCTGGAGTCCAGGAACAATTAAGCATCCTCAATAAATAATGCAAACATTGCCTTCGGCAGACATGCAACAGGGCAGTGATGTAATGCAGAGAGCCAAGGACAGAGTCTTTTCTCTGGACACTGAGCATGCTGCTGCATGCATGATGGAGGTCCGGTTGGACAAGGTGTCCTTGAGCACCATGACAAGCCTCAGTCAGTGGGGACTGTCCAACCACCACACCTGTCCCATCTCAAATAGCACTGTCTGCAGGGTCTTGGAGGAGGAAACTGCAGCACCACCCTACAAGACTGACACACACACACACTGGTTTTAGGGTGGAGCTCATGTAAACCCCTCAGGACCATAAATATTTTGGACACCAATGCAAAGAACACAGATGGTGAGTTTCTTATCCTGTGGGTGAGTTCAGAGGCTCTTTTCTCCTCTCTCTTAAGATTTAAGATTCTCTTAAAGAGCAGAAGGACATACTGTACACTGAGGTAACCTGTAAATTCAGTGCATTCTCCCAAAAATGCCAAATTATACAGTAATGACCTCTCCCTGCATCTCAGTCTTACATTTCTTCATGTTAAAGAGCAGATTTCTGCACTACGGTGTTATGGACCTGGTTTATCAGCTATCTGTTGGCAAACTGAACAAGGGTCAAAGACAGCAGGGAGTTAGTTTAATTGGCCAAAGCACCTTATAGCTCAGCCTCTATTCAGAGAGCTTGCTGTAAAGTGATGCGGTCTGGGCTTGTTGGAGGCTCCTTTAGGCCACAGCGGGATACAGTCGAAAGAGAGGATTTATTAGACTGAAATAAATGAGGAGTCCCAGGTTAACTGTGCTGTGCTTCCTTTCTGGTGTAGTGTTGACATTAAGTGTACCATGGAGGAAGTCCAGACTATTCATAAGAATATTTGTGTATTTGTGCTATACGCAGCATTTGGTGTGTGAAGAGTTATCAATCCACTAACTAAATTATTGTTTGCAACATCATATTAACTGTGTGTGTGTGTGTGTGTGTGTGCATGCGTGTTTTAAATGAACAGATTGATTAATATATAAACATGCTGCAATGTATTCCTGCAAATCGCTTTGTTGAATACCTGAGTAGCTTGCGGCATTGTGCCAGTGCATATTTCAGGAAGCACACTAACTCTGACAAACGCACCTGAATTGTTTCACACTTTCCAGCAATAAATATCATCGGTGGGAAATAAATCAAATGGAGATGTATGCCATTAGCATTAGCTTGTCACTGGAAGGTGAATCTGTGTAATGAGTTATAACAATATCGTCCTCATGTCAGTAATTAAACTGATTGGTGACTGGCTTCAGGTGCGTCAAACCCACTAATATAGGCGCTTAGTTTTTGTTCCGATGGAGCTCTAGCTCTAAACGTTGATGGAAATGGCTAGTGTGCACCAGAAGAATGAAGTGGTACTGGGAGTAAACAGTGTGCAGTTTTCTGTTTTTCAAACCTGCGTAACGCATCACTGTCTGCAAGCTCTGCACCTCATATCAGCATCTCTCAGCACAGACTGATGCCTGTCTGCCTGTCTGTTTCTGTGCCCTGGGCCATTGTGGGTGACACTCAAGCCTTTGTTTTCATGATGACTGTTTTGCAAACAAATGAAAATCAAATGACGACAAAAAATCAATAAGATATTTTGAATATTTCTTATGAGAATTGACAGCACAATTCATCTTTATCTAGTCAAGCTATTGATCCTTTGACATTGGATACAAAATCATAATTCTGCTGTTCGCCAGTAGCTGCATGTAAACAGGGGCATAAGACAATCGCTTAGCCCAGTGTTTTCCATATTATAAGATGTGTGTGTGTGTGTGTGTCTGTGTGTGAATGCTGTGTTCTCTGCAAAGGCCGTTACCTGGGCAACGGTGTTACAAAAGACCTGCAGGAGCACTGGGACATTCGAGTGCACTGTGCAGCAATCCTTCCCAACCAGGACGAATTGCACTCGACCTAAAAATCAAAACCACTGCAAAAGGTTAGGCGTCTCCAAAGCATTTACCTCCAAGGATGGTCATGGTATTTAACTGGGGGCTGACTTGGGTAAAACGCAAAGAGTTTACTACTATTTCCTCCACAAATTTTGCTGCTGCTCTCACAGTCACAGAAGAACGTATCACCATGGACTTCAGTGGGGCCAAATATCTACATTATTGGGAGAGCGAGAAATTACAGCAGTGCTGGTGCCTATTGGGTCAGGTTGAATTTAATATAAATGTTGGCTGTCAGTGCATTCCATGGGGAGGTAGGCAGAAGGAAGGTCAGACATCACTGTAGTATGGAAATGTTCTAACCCCAATCCCAACCCCAACCCCAACCCTAACCCTGGTCTGTGTTGGTGAAGACTGAATATTCAGCATGCTGGGGGGGTCCGTGAGTGCCCTGTGAGAGAGATGCGTGCCACCCGGGTATAATGCGGACCCCCCTTTAATCTGTCCTGACCAATGATGTGGGCAGTAATGGAGTTGGTGTAACAGGTTATGCACATGCTCAAGCATCGCATGTCCCTCTGCTTCCATTCAAATATCAGCCAGGTTTTCACTACACTAGGGTGGCATAGTGGTACAATGGTTGAAAAGCTGGGCTTGTAACTAATTTATGTCCAGGACAAGCATAGTCCCACAGTCCCATTTACCAAGGTATTAAAACCTGAATTACTTTAGTAAAATATGAATACGAATTAGAAAATTTCCCTGGTTGGCCAAAAAAAATGAATTCAATTCAGTAATTCAGTGGGCTTTGCTTTTCCATTTGCAGTGCCTGTCAATGAATTCTCCCTTCTCTGCCTCAGTGCACCAGCTGGATGATTCATACATGTCAAGGAGGGATCTCTAGGACCCACAGGACAGTGATCGGAAACTGCCCACCTGATACAAGCTGCCTCTCTGTGATGTTACCGTAAAAGGAACTCCTCCAGCATCACTCAGTTTGGATTTTCCTGTTGTGAGAAGGCACTGTGGGACACAGAAGACCATCACTGGACCCCTGTCTCATCCAAAGTTCTGCATTTCCAGCTTAATGTCCCAATACAATGTGATTTGAGGCATGCTGACTGGATCAGCAGTAGTGTACCAGGGCTGTTGGTGCAGGTGGCTCACCCCTGATGTGTGACTTCGCTGCCATAAAGTTAGGCTGGAAGCCATTCTGATGACAGTCACTTTCAGTGCTTTTGACAAAGAGATGGGATGACTCAAAGCCACCATCTGTGAGTCCATGTGAGAAAGTGTCACTGCTACTTTACTACTTTGAAATTAGGGTTGTGGTTTACTTGGATCTGTATTTCATACTTCCTAGATTTCTTTCCACTTGAGAGCCTAATATCTACTGTAAGACCACCAGACTGTATGGGTCATGGCATATGTTGACTGGGTACATCTGGGAACAAAGATAAAAGGAAGTATTCACATCACTGTAGCTACCATATACATCACTCTCTCAAAATGGTATAAGATAGGCAGAGTTATACATGCATAGTCCACGGAAAAGTGTTTCCTGGTTGCTGCTGAAAATGTTACTTGGCCACTTGAGGGTGCCATTTCCTAAGGACTAAGCATAAACTAAAATCCTACGATAGCTCTGGAAACAGGGAACATGTGCCACATATTAAACTGTGTGTGCTAGGCTACAATTATTCTGTACTAAAACCATGTCACAAGGTAAAAAAAAATGATAGGTGACTCTGAAAAAGAAACATCAACCAAGCACACTGAAAACATGGAGGACTGAGCCATTTCATTTACACAATTGTGTATGAGTTTATTCATTGCCAAAGAAGTTCCTTTCATATAAGTATCTGACACAAAGAAATCTTCTTGAGCAAATATTCCATAATCCCAATTTTATCACTTCTTGTATACAACCTGAAAAGAAATGGGCTCCTGTGGTTGTTTTGGTATGTATGTTTACAACAAATGCAACTTATTCATGAAATGTGCATTGCAAACCAGTGGTTTTCAATGGGTCACTTATAAGGACATCACCAATACATATGGTCCAACCCGTAATGCACTGTGGCACAATTTTAACTCCATGCAAATAACAACTACAGAATTATAAATTCTGATTACCAAGCTTGTGGGTTGCTATCATGATTTTACAGGACTGTGGCTGAAAGAAAATATTTAAATGATCAGTTGCTGGTTTGGCTTTACAGAGAGGCAGCCCAACTTATCATTAGAAGACTAAGAATTCACAGTTCCTAATTTTTTTCAGCATTTGATAAAAAAAAAAAATCCCATCTACATCTGGTTAACATCTAGTATTTGAAGCAATTATTACTTTGAAGAGATGATTGTATCTGCACTCTGGCAAAGAAGACAAAGTGTGAGTGAACATGGAGGCATTTCGGCACCTTAGGGAGGAACACATGCATTTGACATCAGACAGAAGTGACCCATATCTAGTACAGCAATGCTTCTCCAGTCCACTTTTCACGTTGAAAGGACCACAGCATGTTTAAGGGGTGCCTCAGAACAGGAGCATAACAGGAAATACACAATCAAGATGACAGAGGACCAGGTTCTGCAAATGAACAAGTGCCTTTCTGTTTATGGATGCAATGTTCCAGTCAGACTACATGAACATTATGACATATAAACCACTGGGGTATACATCTGCAAAAGCTCTCTACTCAACACTCTTCCTCTTAAGCTTTATTAGACTTGTAGAGTTCAAATTATTTTTCTATAACTACAAGGCAACAGAACATAAGACTGCACATTTCAGTCAACTGAGAAAGCTCTTGGTACTAACTAAACAGAAAAAAAAAACAATTAGAGAGAGATGAGCAATGAGCACTATGTCTGTGGTGAGGGATTAGAGAATATGGGACACAGTAAGTATCAAATAAAATTGTTTGGCTACTGCAAAAAAGTGACAATTCAACTATACATTTAGAGAGAAGCTGGTTAAAAAGACATTTTTTGAATTGATACATATGTGAAAAAAATCCTTAGATTTGAAACAATGACAGAGACAGGTAGTAAATCAAATGGAAACATACTCCATACTTAGTGTAGAACCAAGCTCATGTCTGAGAAGCAGGTGCATTATATGGATATAAGATGCTCAAGGCCCATAATCTCACTATGAATCAGAGGCTTAGTGTTAATTCATGACCTCACGAGTATGTTACTAAGAAGGGGATATATTCAAACACGTGACCACATCCAATACAAATCAGTATTACTGTTGAATAATGAGATTCAGCTAGAATGTTGGAGATTAGTTGATGTTTAAAATAAGATTCTTTCAATCCAAATAGGACATTCCAGTTATTTAATTCTACCCTATAGAGATTTCCCAAGTAAGTGTCACTTTAACTCTAGAGGGGCATGACAGTGAGTTCTTAAAGATAGAGGGGGAAAGGCTTCTGATTTTTGGCATGGTATCTTGATTTTTACCTACAGAGGGAACAAACTGGATAAATCCTAAAAGCAAGCCATCTATGCACTCAGCAGTGTCAAAAGGAGCAAGCACATACAAAAACGCCTTTTCTAAACTCAGTCCCCACAACGGAACTACTCTCTCCTACGAGACGGCCTGTTCGTTTACCAGCAAGATGGTCGGTCAGATCACAGTTACAGTCTAGATTCTCTCAATACAAATATGATATACATTTAAAACTAGCATACCACCACATTAGGAAAATTGCTATGGTATGTCACAGGGACATCACTTCTGCACATAGATTACAGAGTTTGAAGGCAGATAAAAAAAATCACAGCACTAAAATTGACATGCAAAGGGCCAACATAATAGCATGTTTTCTGCTCTTACAGTTTGACTGTTAAATGTTGCTGTCTCAACAAGGAAATTTGCAAATCAAAAGAGTTAAGGCTTACTAGCACCCGGTTAGCTATCTATCATTGCACCTCACCCACACCCACAAAGTCATGGTCTAACTGCTAGCAAAGAAGCTATGTTACTTGCCAGTATTTTCAACTCTAGAAAACTAATGCAATGTCTGAAAAATTAGGGGAGTGAAGAGATTTGTCGAAGTTGCTCTCAGTAGTTAAATCAAAAGAGAACAGAACTTCTCATAAATATCATTGTTACCAAGTTGCTAGAGACTATCGTTACTGTAAATTAGTGGTTTTGCTAGCAAATGTACACCCCCAAAAATAACACACCCTTACATCTAGACCTTAATGCATCATAGACGGAAGTAAGCTTTCTTGTTTGTACCTCTGTCAATGCTTTAAAAATAGACAGCAGGAGCCAAAAATTGCATGTTCAAGTCCAAGGTTAACTTAACTCATGTTAACCTCTATCCAGCACATAAAATGAAAAAAAATGTGTTTCACAGCTCCAATGAAGCATGTTGAAATTTGCCAAGATTTATTTTGCTTATCTTGTATTCACTAAATTCCAACACATAATTAAACCATAGTTTTCAGCTTCAGTTGGGGTAGTCTGCTTCATAAACAACTGTTAAAGCAACTGTCCTTATTATATGCTTGTATCTGCACATCAAATCATACTTGTCATGGCTCTCCCCCCAGCAGAATCATATCAAGGGGATAGCCAGCTATCTAAAATCAGTGGGCGGCATTTGGGGCAGACCGTGTTACCTCTGAGGCATATCAGAATTGTGTGTTAGAACAGCAAAGGCGGTAAAATTTTTCATTGTATATTTTCAACAATAATGGTATCCAATATTGCACCACAGTAGTGCAGTTGGTTTCAACTGATCCCCCCCAATTATAAATACTTTTTACTGCAGATGCACATTGATCCCAAAATGCCAAAATTCACAATACTAAATTTCCCTAGTGTCTCCATGCTGATGTAGATATTGACATGTTTAACCACACAATGCATTCAACTGAACACTGACTCCTTAGTCACAAAAAGGAGGTGTCAGCAAATTCTCCCCATTTAATTGCTGTCGTTATCAATTAACACGCATTCAACACAGTAAAAAAGAAAGAAACTTAGAAGAGACAGAAAAACATCTGAGAAACATACTCACTGGCCAATTAAAGGTGCATGTGGTGATGTCAAAAGGGGAACCTCTATTGGGATTCCTTTGGATGAATGAAATTGGCTTTGAAAAGATTTTTAGGCCTTCTACAATCATTAACACTTCTTGTTCATCAGTAATTAACAGTGCTGCATGCACTCAATAAAGCATTTTAATCGGCATTGTCTCTGCTCTGCCTATGTGCCCTTTTGACGTAAATTTATTTAAAAACATCTACAAGAGACATTAGGCTCAATTCGGAAAGCAATTGCTGCGAATCACTTTCCTCCATCAAAACCTATGAAGCTCAACCTTCTTCTCAAGGTTTACCCCTCGTTTCTGTTAAGTAAAATATTTACACTACTCGCTTGTTTTAGGGCTTAAACAAAACATTGACATATTCTGACTGTGAGGTAAGACAGGCTTGAAGACAAATGTGAAATAGATGGATGGCTGTTTGAGGAGGGGACCCCCCCCCCCCCCCCTCCCATATCACTGCCAGGACAGACACTCCTCAAAGGCGAACAAAACATCTTGCTCACTGGAATGAGGCAAGAATGCACAGTGACTTCAAGTGAACAAAAACCATTTCCGCATTAGCAAGGAACAAAAGAATGCAAAAAGATTTGGAGCAAACATGACGAACGACAAAGCTGAGTCCACAGCGAGACCACAAACCCACAGATTTGCCAAAAACCAGGGGCAACGTGTGTATTCATATTCAGCCTGTGTACTCAGCAAGACAGCCACCAAATTATAACCCCCAAAATTAGAAACCATGCAAAAATGGTTTGTAAATCCTCTCTTGCAAAAAATGTAGTCTTCCATTTTTTTCCTTATGAACTAATTACAAACAGGAGAGAAAAAAGCAGTGGGTTTGACATACCTCTCCTTGTTATTTTGGTTGAGAGAAAATTTGGTAAGGCCTGTAGTTTTACTTACTGAAAGGTTTATTAATTAATGGGCTAAGACACTTAGACTTACGAAGTCTACATACATTAAGGGTAAATTTAGTAAAATTTAGTAAATTTAGTGGTTTGTTCACAGCATAGCCAATATCAGTGAAATAAAAATAACTCAGTTTCTTGGTGATGACAGGATTCAATTCTGCTGACCTGAGGTGGTCTTGAGGCTTTCACTAAACTATTAGAGAACGGGAAATAGCTTTAGCACTTCAGATAGACGTAAACACTAACAACTCTCATTACAATGATGCCATGTCTTTTGCTATGATTGAAAAATTTAAAAAGATGAGTGGCATCCAGTTGTGTCAGTGAAATAGTTTACCTTGAGCCTGAATAGAAAGATTTTGAAGATGATACAGTAGATGGATGTTTTGCAGTGTAACAAAAATGAACCTTTTTGTTGCTGATTGTAATGGACAGATATATTGCAGTTGTGACATAACTATCCATCAGCATGCTTTTTAAATTGATAAAAACCAAGATAATTCATTGAACGGGGGAACTTCTAGTCAAGAAAGCATTTAACAATATATATTTATTTTAAAATACTGCTTAAATGTACGTACTATTAAATTACACGCATTTATTACATTCATTTATTTTTTACTGAGATAGTGAATTAAGGCACTTTGTGGAAAAAATGATTATATTTCATCTTAGTTTGCTAAGCTTTGCTTTATTTTCTTTCGCAGAATCAGTCTTCATTAAACACATTCATCCATCCCTGTTCAAAATCACAGCAGTGTCAGTTTCTGCTCTACTCAGTGACAATCACTAGCTTGCAAAAATACTTTAATGGAATATCTGGGAAACCCTTGAGGGTACTGGCTAAAAACCACTTTTTTCTACTCAGCTACTGGTGACTGCCCTGACAATTTCACCTGGACATACACACCGCAAACTCCAATTTCATACCAACCAAACAGCTTTTGATGCCCGATTTGTTTATTTGCACCTTATGACGGTGTGAGGAGCAGATAAATGTAAGCCATTTTTAGGGTACTACATGAATCATTCCGAGAGCAGGACACAACCACTCCTGCAAAACGGATCTGTGCTGAAATGGATTCCCCCCTTCAGAGGCTCAAGCTGCCAGGCTTTCATACTGTCATTTAAGCTTACACTTATAGGCTATCTGAACTGGGTATCAAGCATGTTTTTTTTTTCCTGCAGTAGTTCTAATTCCATTTCAAATATTCAAATATCATGCTATAAGACAAAGGCCCTCACCCACAGATGAGGTGGCCAATGGCGGAGTAAATGAATTTGTCTTATGATGTCAGCACATTCAAAGCAATCACCAGATGGGTCACGTCCCCCATCACTTATTTGATATGACAATACTAGGGGTGGAGTTTTCCTACAATTCACAGGACAGTTCGCAGCAAAACTGCCGCCATTCAGCAGATCACAGGGAAAAACGTGCACTCTACACTGTCATGTCTAGAAAAGTCTGGGTGACTGCCTAGTGAGATCTGCACATTACATTTAACATGCAGTACTGCCCTTCAAACAATCTTTAAACTAGAAACGTGTAAAAATGACAAACTACCCTTATTAAAATCTATGTTCTTCTGTGCCGAGAATACTGAAGAAAGGGCGATGTGAAATCATGAACCGTTAGAAGAACATTGTACATTCAATGAGTGAATTTAATTTTGCTCTATACATTATACAAATCACAAACTGTGACATTTAAAATACACATATATCTCTATCTTTTAATAGTAGGATAATGGTCTGCAATAGTAAAATACTTTATGTCTACCATGTTAAATAGCTTCCACTTGGGAAAAGAGCAGCTTCAATCCCAGTTCACTTATTTATGGTTATGTATTTTTTTTGTCGTTTCTATTTGTAACAAATTGATTTTTGTAGAAAGAGTGTGTATCAAAGCCAAAAGCTGACAATACAAACGGGAGATAAATAAATCCTATTCAAAATAGTTGTATAGGAAGCGGAGACACATTTCAGATTCCCCTGCCAATATGTAATGCTTCAGTTCAGAGAAAACACATGTAGATAAAAATAGCTGCGTAGTATTTTGGTCCCACCCCGACCCATGTTAAAGCACTACTTCTGAGGGTACCTATTGAACCGTGTGTTCCTCTCCCTTTCTGATTTATCAGTGACATTTAAATTCAATCCTCCGTGAAATAAAAAGCAGTTGGAACACTTCTGTTTTAAGGCTTTTAAGGATTAATGCATTTTAAGCACACAAAACTACGGCTTTAAACACAGTCAAACTCTCTCTTTCCTCAAAATTATACAATCAATTGTCTGCATTTGAACTGCTCTTGCCTCTGCGGTAGTCTCGGTACCCGATAAAGAGACGTTTTTTCCCCCAAGTTTGGCACCTCGGCATTATGTTGTTACGGAACATGTTCTAAAGATCTTCCTCTGTGCTTTTCTTCCCTCTTCTTTAATCGCTGGTGTCCTGAGCCTGTGGGGTCGGTGCTACAATGACCGCCTGAGGGACCGAAGCCACGCTACCATCCTCCATCTTAGGCCGCTTGGCCTCAGGCTCGCCTGGCGTGGAGGCCAGCGGCTCAGCCTCCACACTGGGAGGCCTGTTCACCACGACTGGGGTGGAGGTGGAGGCCTGGGCAGCCAGGATCTGAAGTGGGTTGGTTATAGCTTTTAAAAAATAAGCAGACGTACAAAAACATTAAGGATTGAAACCAATCAACGTTTTCTGAGTTTCTGCTCTAAAGTGAATTCAAGACAATTGCCGTCAGTCCTAAATCTCTTTGCAAAAGAATACGTGACAAGAGAGAGGAGGAGGAGAGGTGTACCATAGGCAGGGCCGGAGATGCTGGTGACAGGGAGGGCGTGTTTGCCGTTCTGAGTGACAGGTCTGACAGGCAGCTGGTGCTGGCCCAAGGAGAGGGGCGCCTGCTGTACGATGGTGAAGGTCTGCTGGCTGCCGCCGCCGCCGGGGCTGACGTGGCTGCCGACCGCCTGGATGACCCGGCTGGTGGTGGTGAGCGACGCGTAGCTCGCCGCTGGCTTCTCCTCTCCAGCATTGGCTGCGCACACACAGCCACACAAAGACATTTTCCCACGCCCTTAACTTCCCTCGCCGGAAACTCAACCTTTAGGGACTGGCCACCAACACAAGAAAACAGCAGCGGGGCCACTACCTTCCTGTTTTTAAAAAGGGGAACCCTAATTTCACCCATCTTTGCGTTTTTTTGCACCAAATTTTTTCAGTTTTTTCATTTTTGTCATTTTTTAAGCACCTTGCCCCATTTATAAATAACAAAATATTTTCAAGTATTTAAACAGCAAAATGTCTCTTAGTGCATCACTATGGCATTTACGTGAAAAATAAAAATCTGAAAACTAGACGTACTCTATAGTATTCCAATATTCTACGTCAGTACCCAGACTTTCTGCATAAACAGCTGCAGTAGTCATTATTTCACTCTACCTTTCTGTTCTGGTGCACTCTCTCCTGCCCCCTGCAGGTTTCCCGATGCATTGGTGGGGGCCAGGATGTATCCATTGGCGGAGCTGGCTGATGTGGTCATCACCCTGACCATGGTCACGGTGGGCGCTTGCTGGACCATGTGGATGCCGTGGCCAGGGGGCTGCTGGGAGGTGATGAGGGAGGCAGGCATGTAGGCCAGGGGCTTGGCCACCACGGCAGAGGGCTGGGGAGGCACTGCCATGATGACAGGCTGGGCACTCACCGGAGAGCCTGGGCACAGAGGGAGCACGGTGGGTACAGAGCACACAGCGGAGGTGGGGAGTTCAGAGCGGCGTGAACGAGCGCGTGGGCTTACCTGGGGCGCTCTGCGTGTACCGGTACTCTGGCACCGAGGCCAGCTTGGAGCCAAAGTCGTGGTCGTGGGGGATGGGGGAGCCCTCTCGGGACAGGCACTCGGGTGTCTGTAGGCCGCTCGAGTGAGGGGACAGAAGGCCTGGGTGGGTAGGAGAGGCCGGGGCACTCCTGCAACCGAGAGACAGGCAGTCGGTTACACTCACACTGAGAAACCGCAGGTAACACTCACACTGAGAAACAGCAGGTTACCCTGACACTAAGAGACAGCAGGTAACACTCACACTGAGAAACAGCAGGTTACCCTGACACTGAGAGACAGCAGGTAACACTCACACTGAGAAACAGCAGGTTACCCTGACACTGAGAGACAGCAGGTAACACTCACACACAAACTTAAAGATGCCTACACTGGCACAACCACACACCACATGTATAACCTCACATGCACATACACATACTCCCATACATACATACAGTCGCAGTCAGATGCATACACATTCATTCTCACACAAACACGTGCACACAAATATTCAAAAGCCAACACGCCAGAAACTGAACCAGTAATATCAGACTTCTGAGAGGTGAACTCCCTATGTGAACTCCCCTTCGCAACTATGATTTTGAGCTTAAGACTTTCTGTTAAGTCTATGACTGTGGTTTATGAGGTGAAGGGGCTCACAGAGGTGAGGTGGCAGACTCACTTTGTTCTGCCCAATCCAGTGATGGCAAGAAACACAAGAACACAGAAGAGGAGAGGCTGAGGAGACAGAGCTACGAATAACCAGTGAAGACTTTCAGCTGAGGACTCCTTACAGTCCCAAACCAAACTATGTCCTTGATGTGGCGGCTGCCCCTTTTACCTGGAGGACAGGGGCCCGAAGGGTGTGCGGAAGCAGGACACGCCCCTCTGCCGACGCTTGCGGAAGGCCTGCTCCACCAGCTTGGCCTCGGAGGAGGGGTCAATCCTCCAGAAGGAGCCTTTCCCCGGCTCCTCCTGGGACCGCGGCACTTTGATGAAGTAGCGGTTCAGGGACAGGTTGTGGCGGATGGAGTTCTGCCAGAGGAGCGGTGGGGGGGGGGGACAAAAGGACAAAAAGGACAAAAGAACTTTACTCTTTCATTCAAATCCTCCCCCCAAAAAAGGAACACAATTAGCATTTATATGGAATTCTGCGGTTTGAGGATGGTAAAGAAAGAGGCAGGGGGCACAGCGAGAGGACTGAGGACTAACCTGCCAGCCCTTGTCAGCAGTCCTGTAATATGGGTAGTGCTTAGTGATGTGGGCATAGATGCCGCTCAGGGTGAGCTGTCTGTCCAGGGCTGAGGAGATGGCCTGGACAATGAGCTGCGCGTATGAGTAAGGGGGCTTCGACTCGTCCTGGGGAGGAAACACACACCATCCCTTCTGTTGAACCCACATGTCACTGAGAGAGACTGTCAATCTCCGGACCTGCTGCGCCCTCTGTTAAACACACATATAACTCAGCAGGAAAGACACTTTCACTGTCAAAGAGGCCTAGTGGCTGTGTGGCTTTTTTTCTCCTACTAACATATTAAACAGGCTCTCCCTGTGGGAGTGGTGCACAGGGCTCCAGTGTGGGGCCTGTGTCCCCTGTGGGGCCAGGAGCCCTCTTTGACAATTCACTAGTGTGGAGAGACCTGCCTGTAGCCAGGTTCACTTCAGAGAGAACATGATTCCTGTGGAGTCTGAAGCAGGGTATGCGAGCAATTGACACAGTAGGGACGGTCACCTTAGGGCTGTCACCTCCGGACGCGTCGGCCTGCTGCTCTGACACCGCCTTGGCCGCAAACTCGGCCGCCAGCTGCAGGTCTGAGGTAATGTTCCGTCCAAAGCGATACCCCGAGGATCCTGCACCACGGGGACTTGCCGGGCAGGAGTTTGGAACACTGGGGAGAGCAGACACAACAGGAATTACACACACACACACACACACACAGCTCTGCTATGTACAAAATGTGGCTTAGAATTTTACATCAAAACCTATCTTGGGATGAGAGACTGCGTTCTACGTATCATACGCACTGATGAAGAATTCTTTCAACTGCACAGTACAACAAACACGAAGACCAAAAGGACACCCTGATCAAACCCTGGTCTCCAAACATGAGAACAATCTAAACTCAGAGTGATGACAGTCCTTATAGCCTCAGTTAAGACGCACTTCTTTAAGAAGTGGTTATCTCAGAACTGATCCCTGCTACAATCCAATCCCGGTGGTCCAACTCAGCATATCACTGACCTTCACTGCCATCTGTCCAGCGTGCTCCACTGGAGGGAGAAACTCCCCATTATTCTGCCTGAATTCCTTCATACCATTTTCATGACAACAGCGTGTTCCAAATTCCAGACCTAATTATTTTTGCTACCAAATAGCTTGCTTTTGTTACAGCTGCAAAAATTGTTACCAAAACTACAAAAATAAGAGGTTGCATTCCTCCAAGTCAGAACATGTTTTGTCTCAAATATATGCAAGCTGATATGGGAGTAAATTCAACTGCTGCAAAATGACCATGTTTAACAGTATTTTTCTAATATGGAAGATCCAGCCACTCAAACCAATCATCTCGCCATTAACTCGGCTGTCTGACATATACTTGTTCCTCTACTGCAAGCAGCTTCATCCACTGAGGTCTAGTATTCAAACACGACTAAAGAGCCGAGGGGGTGACAGGCTGCACTGAGGACTTACCACTAGATGGCGATACAAATACACAAACATCTCCAGCACCTTCACCACGTGCTCTGCACAAAAAAAAAAATCAGACTTTTTTTTTTTAATGTCCCCTCGGCCACACCACAGTATTGCTCATCAATAAGAGAAGAATCACTTCCATTTCTAGGAGTTTGTTGTCCTTCCAGGTTGAGGGCGACTCAATCATTTCTCAAAAGGCATCCAAGGACCGCCCCTGTGTACAAACTGAGCAGCGACCTATCATGGACAGCGGTCAGCTTTATCAGTCTTTAATCACTGATGAGCTCCATCCCTCTGCTGCAGATGGCTAAAGCACATTAGCTTGCGTGCGAGCAGCACTATTTGCAGGGCAGTTAAGGAGGGGATAAAACAGTCAGTGACGTCCCTTCAGGAGCAGTGTGCTGTGCTGTGCTGTGCTGTACAGGCAGCTGGCTTCCATGTACGTGGTGTAAAAAGAGGTGTATTTTTAAACGGCTTCGGCGTACCAAATTTAGCCTCTCATGGGTTTTACTTCCCTGTGATAGGCAATTATATAACGCAGACAGGCATGGCCCTGAATTTGCTTTTAAAATGCAGACGAAGGCCATGGTTCGCAGGTGAAGCATGCGAAAGCCCAGTAACAGACAAGCGAATCCACCAGCCGTGATCCTGCTATCAGTGGTGCATTTTATATTCAGCAACCTGACAGTCAACAAATAACATGCCGCAAAGGCCTTTATCTAGATGAGGGCACAGGGTCAAAGTACACGCCTGAGACAGCACTTTCAAAACACTGGAAAACAACAGTAGCTCCCTCTGGACACACGGACAACAAAGAGTCTATCAGAGCTGTATGTCAGCATATGAAATGCACACAAAGCCAGCAGAAAATATTTCAGAGAGGGTTGGAGACAGCAGAGACAAGCTAATGACATACGGCACATGGCTGACTGTAAGAGTCTGCATCATGCAGAGCGCCACTGCTACTCGTAAAGTGCCAACTTGGAAGCTAACAGTTCAGCTAACAAAAAAAAAAACACACACAAAAACTAACATAAAATTAGAGGTGAAGGCAAGAAGGGTAGTCCTCACAGTTACAGTAGTACAATATTAACGACTTCTATATGGCAAGTTTTCTTGCAGGCGCCCTGTAAATTACACTTTTTTATATCCCAACCATGGTGTAAAATTCTGGATGATTTTCAGTGGGTGGAACTGGCATTTGAAAGGTCAGTTTTGCACCGTTTCAAAATCTTAGTGAACCTTGTCAAAGTAACCATTCCGCACTGGTCTCACATAAATCCTGTTAGTAATGGAGGACACCCTCTTTTCTTCTCAAAGTTTAAAACTCACAGAAAAAGGTGACATTAAAAAGTATGCTTCTGACTATAGTGGGTTAAAAAAAAAAAAAACATCTTTCCTGCTCTGAGTGCAGACATTTTAACTCCACCTCTTTCAACAGTTTCAACAGTTGCTGTGGGAGAAAGTTTATGTTGGCTCCAGTGTCAAAGCAGCTTGAGAGCACAAACAAATCTTGCAGTTGTCTGAAATGAAACAAAGACGTACAACTCTTCTCCCTGCAAGCTGATGAATACCCTATGCAAGGCTCCCCGGACACTGGTGTTGCACAAGGACAGCTTTTGTTGCCATCGCAAAAATAACGGCAACAATACAGCCCCCTCCTCTCTGTGGAGCCATGTGACCACTGCTACCCTTCCCACATTCAATGTGTCTGGAATTTTCAGCTTGAAGCCCGGGGTTTGTCTCTGCTATTAAAGAGCTACATTCACATTTCTATACTCAAGAAAAAAAAAACTGTACTCTATTAGAAAAATCTCAGTTCAAGCACTGGAAAACCTGTCTGACTGGATGAATGGGGCAAAACTCTGGCGTGGAGGCATACTGTTTGTTTTGGGTACAAGAGCAGGCCATTGGAGCCTGTCTGAATAAGGGGTCGGGAAGGAGAGACAAGGGGAGGGGGGAGGAAGCTGGGAGAGCTCTGAAAAGGAAACTCAGCCGTGGCTGAAAACACTCAGGCACAACAATCCTCTCTCCACCAATCAGCACGCGCCAAGCTCAACACATGCCATATATGGCATATGTACACACGCAGGCCAACCACATGGGGAAGAGGAGCGGGGCTGCCACTGGGGGCAGGGCTCTGAGAAGACAAGGAGACAGTGCAACAGGAGGAAAAGCCACTTCCCTTCACACTGAAGCTGGAGAAAAAGGACACACTGGGAAGGAAAGTTCATGGAAAAGTGCAATATGGTCACCTCCTTTCTGCAAAGTTTCATTCAAAGAACAGTTCCACAGTCGCACAAATAATTGTGCTGCAATTTATCAAGTATACTTGTATATACCAATAATATACAGTAATAAACACCAAATAGCTTGTTTGATCTTTTCTTGCTGAGAGGAAATTGATTTTGTTTCAGTGATTGGTAATAATAATATAATAAATATAATACATATAAGTTGTTCACATTGCATGCCACCCTCCGTTATACAGTTAGTTAAGAAGAAATACAAGAAAATATACATAGTGTGAAATTCAGACTTAGCACACTCGAATATCCTGTCCTCGTAAGGCCTTACAATAAACAGAGTGCTCTCAGTCATCAAGCTTCCAGTCTGTATGAGCAATTCCTGTTCCCAGATAAGCTGGAGTGTAGAACACCTCACTAGTCAATATGTGTTGAGCAGGTGCTCTGAATGGGCTGCTTATTTTTGAGCAAGGCTTTGTTTGCCTACTGTAATCAGCCTGTGCATGGAGACAGCATGGAGACGGTTTATCAGGCCTCAGTCTTTTCAGACACTGTAAACAGCATAAAGCATGCAATTGGCACGCCTTCCCTAATACTGCATGACTGATGCACGAGCAAACAGCACCCTATTCAAAGTACGGGCAGCCTCACTCTGAGTGTGCTCAAGTCTGCCTGCTCTGGAGGACAGGCTGCCAGTGCTTTACCTTGTATTTCAGCTCAGACTCCCCCTCGAAACTGGGCTGTATTCCTGATGCTGGCTTTAATTCAAGTCAATACTGCGCTTGGCGCACAAAGGCCTTATCTGCAACAGCAGCACACGAGCCACTACTGATGGTTCCTAGAAAGGCAATTTTGTTGGCTGATACGGACAAAGATATAACAAAGATATATCGATCATATCTGCTGATCGCCATACTGATAGCGCTGGAGACCCATTCTGTATTAATAACACTGCAGTTGGGGAACGAAGATATCGGCTGATTTTAAATGGTGGCTCGATAGCAATGCAGCCACACAGCAGAGCTGCAAGTTATCAAGCCTTAAACATCACAGTCTCCTAGCTTTTAAGCCAAAGGTTTAGCTTTCTATTTTATACTAATCATTCGCTTCAATAGGAACAGTATATTTGCTGAAATGCAAAAATGGCTGAGATTTCACTCGCGGAAATAATTACATCTTTGCTTCCGGCTGAATGTTTACAGCCTAGCAGTCTGAAATATTACTAAAAAGAAGAGTTTATGAAAGCTCCTAATTCTCTTGGTACCAGTGTTCACTTCTCCAACTCCTGAAGTTCTCTCTCCAGCATGACATTCTCCCTCAACTCATTTGACATCAACCGCTCCGACATCAACCCCTCCTTATACCTCCAAGATAAAGTACTGCTCCAGTTTAAGTCTCTCCCTAAAGAATCCATACAAAATAGGTGTCACAAGTGGCCATGCTTCCGTGCAAGTAGCAGCCTTCAAGGCCTATTTGTTTGTATATACCTATTACAAGACATGGTGCTCTCTGAAAAAATGATGTGTTTAAGTTATAAATGTCATTATATATGTGCTATCTAAACAACACCCAAAGTTAAATTGATCTTTTCTGGGGAAAAATGTCACTGTTGGAACATACACCCAAGAGAAAGTGTTAGCTTGGACATTTGAAGTGCACACCAAATCAGTAAACATAAATGATCAGTTGATTACACTATAGTCAGCAGTCACAATCTGTTACAAATGTTACCTGGACTGGACAGCTGTTAGCTCTGACCACCCTCTGTATTGCTCATAGGAATACATGCAAAATTAACCAAAAGGCTTAATTTCTGATTAGACACATACCAAGGATGGAACACAGGACTCCAATGACTTTGCATAGGATTTTAGATATGAAAATAATGACTACTACGAAGCTTGAAATATAAACATCCTAATAATAGCAAACGTCTATGTTTAGATGTGCGCATTAATATGATGACATACTTAGCTATCTATATGTAAACTCACATTGTGACTTCTGTGCTATTCTGGTTATGAGGAGTATGTCACAACTAGAGTAAGCTACAGTTCCTGTCTTGTGTCAACACTTGGCTGCCAAATGGTATTATTTGGTACATTTATATTCAAACGTTTATTTTAGTGATTTTTAAAGTGTTTTAAAAAGTAGACCTTAAACATCTAGACAAATTTCAGATTAGGAGATACTTTAGAAAGCATCTGTAAAAGACTACTGTAAAAATGGGTCAAATCCTGAGCAACAAATCATTTTAAAAAAACACTATTTCTTTGGCTTCCCAAAGTGTCCATCCATGGTATGTGCACGCATTCTTTAAATGACTCTTTAAGGGATGTATGTAGTGATGTGTCCATGCAATTCTTCACATTCCAAGACTGTTTACAGCATACAGTGGCAGTTGAGCATAGTGGCAAAAAGCGGGGTTCGTAACTGAAAAGAACTGCCTCTGGAAATGTCCAGCGGTATAAATGGATAATATGTAAAAACTGTAACTTATGTAAGTCGTTCTGAATAAGAGTATTTGCTAAATGAGAACAAAATAATGTATATTTACATCTTTACAAGCACCTTTACTGCACTGCAAAATCAAGTGCTGGCTTCAGTGGTGTGTCTCAACCAATGACGTGAAATGATCCATGTTCACAAATGCTTCAAGGCATAGCTAAGTCTAAATTTTAAGGCTGTCCCTGCTGTTGTCAATGTCCTATCATTCTGAATTTCTGTTGCAGACATAAATGCATAAAATTTCAAAGACAGTGAAACCACAAGGGTTGCGACTGTAGAACCAAATTATAGGGTATATACTGAAAATATGCATATGAATGTGCTTAACTGAGTACAGTGCATGAGTGTGGGCGGAGACCAACAGTAGAAACACAAACTGTTCCAAGATCAGTGTACTCAGGCCCCCAGACCTACCTGATAGTTCCTGTGGGAGAGGGCAGTGGACTCATCATGTTCCTGAAGTCATTATCGGGAATGTTGATTTTCAGAGGAGAGATCTGAGGGTAGAGAGGTCTTACTGGGGACAGCGGAGCCTCCTCCTTCACCTCCTCCTTGTGATACAGCGCAGTGAACTGGATCTTTATGACCGTGCTGGGAAACCGAAACGTGCACCTAGAAAACAGACAGGAGAACACTGTTCAATAGAGCCGTGCTGAAAAATATCAAAAGGAGTTTTAAAAGGTAACCATTAAATTAAGCCAAAGCCATACTGTTATATTCATCTGTTCTAGGCTACAGTAACAACATAAAGGATGTAGGGCATTTACATGTAATGTTTTCACTTGCCTTTAGATCTGTTGACTTTGATGTCCCACCCTCATTTCCATCCCCCATCCTAAGTCACTGAGGTTTGTAGCCTGAACACAACAAACTGTTGGCAAACAAAACACTTGTGGGCTTACATCTGCTAGATAAGCTTCAGGCTTTCTGACCTCCAAAAGCCCATTTCTCCAGTGGCAGAGATGATGGACTGCCAGGGAGTAAGGACTCTTCAGGAAACACTCAAAACACGCTCCACATCATACCAATGCGACACCCACATCCATGGTTAAGAGACCTCCATTAGAACTCTTCACCAACATCACTTGACCTTCTCAATGGGACACTCCAGCAGAGAGGATCGTGATGGGTCAACGCAGACACACAGTGTCTCTCCGCCGTCTTATTCTAATTCCGAACACCTACTCCATTTTCTGCCGTTGTAATGGCAGGCAATACAATATGGCAAAACCAGACTGTGGAAATAGGGGCATGTTATGAGAGCTAATGTACTTTAATGCACTGTGCAAACGCTTTGCAAGTAGCTTGTGAGTAAGCAGACCAGACATGCTTTTCATCCGTTTCACTGAAATACGCCTCTATGTCAATCAGGAGCGCGCACTGGAAAATGTCAAATGTGTTTATTATTTTTCCTTTTTCCCCCCACAACGAGAGAGAGAGCTTGCCTTGTACAGTGAATCTGCTATCTTGAGGAAAATAAATATCAAAAACAAGCTACCTGGAATTAGAAGTTATTTCCCGGTATTCCAAATCACTTATTAGTTTATTAGGATTCTCATTAGCTGTTGCAAATACAGCAGCAAGTCTTCTTGAGGGCCACACAAAACATTACATTACATTATTGGCATTTAGCAGATGCTCTTATCCAGAGTGACTTACATAGGTTACAATTTTTACATGTTATCCATTTACACTGCTGGATACTTACTGAGGCTATTCTGGGTTAAGTGCCTTGCCCGAAGGGTACAACAGCAGTGCCCCAGCAGGGAATCGAACAAGCTACCTTTACGTCAGGAGTCCTGCAGTTTAGACTGCATTTTCTTCCTTTTGCATCAAAGATATAAAACTGCATCAAAGCTGCCTTAAAAATTACTTCATGTGGTAACATCCATAAATTATTTACTCTGGCAAGAAGTAGTAGCATTTATGAAACTAAAATGTTGCTCTGTTAATCCAAGTTAATCAAAACCCAAACAGGGCTATATACACATATCCCTCATTCCATACGATTAAAAAACTCTTACAGAAAATATGATTAATTCACTTATCTGTTTATTGACAATGGGGTGTGTGGCTCTTTGGCTGGTGTGCAGGACAAACAATGCATGCATCAAGGTTCTCTTCTCATCAGATAACCACTTAAATGAGCCTTCAGGCTGTTCTCTGAATAATGATCATTACATCAGCTTAAAAATTACTCTTCTGTGGAGTTCTACCCCCTTTGCCTGCCAAGGGATGATATTCTTGTTATGGGCCTCCATATTTGAGCCCCCCCCCTCAACCTTCCATGTTTGCTAGCTATGTCTTAGTGGGTTGACTAGACTTGCGAATGGATTTAAGTGTGGGCAATAGTTAATAGCTGGCCTCTATGATCATACTTCATTTCTACTTCTTCCTAGAACCTCCATCATTTATAGGCCAAAAAACAGCATTTTTCACCCTTGCTGAAATTCACGGTACTCTGTATGGGAATACATAAGTGATAGCAGTAGTAGTTTTATCTATCAGCTTAACTCGTTAGCAAGTTCACTTAATTATCAGCTGTGGCCAAAAGAGCCAACCTTTTTGCCATTTGCGTGTGCAAATGGGTTGAAATTTTATAGCCTTCTACAGAATGTGTGTGTCAGATTTGTGATCTTGTCATTTCAGGCAAATAAAAAGTGAAATAATAATAATATAAATAATAATAATAAATAATTATAATAATAATAAAAATAATAATAATTTCAGTAAGAATAAACTGAAATTGATTGCAGACCCAATGGAATGTTTTGAGTTTTGAAAACACAACCCACCACATTTGCTCTTGCTGTGAGAATGAATTCAAGATGGAAAAGATTCATCATCATGTAACACATAGAACTCCACAAAAACCTGACTAACATCTGTAAATGAAGCCTGCAAAAAGTGTTTTCAGTCCTTGCACACAGTAAGTAAACTATAGGGAAGATTTATAAACCAAACCAAACACTTTCCCTAGCTTTTCCTCTTTAACACTACAGCCCTTGGTGACTTTTAGGTAACCGTTTCTGAGAGGGTTGTAAAGACCTGAAAGATGGTTCAAATGTACTGAACATGGTGTTAATCCGTCGTTGTTGAATATTCCAGCCAGATCCAGAACAATCCCAAAGCGGGATTTTGTCATAGTCCAGACCGTACATGGCAGTCAAAGTGAACTTTAGGTGGAGAGGGAAAAAAAAATGCTGTTCTTCTATAGTGTTTTTAAACTGTCTCCAGCACAGCCTAGCTGTGATAAATGAGTATAGTTCCCTCAGTGCACACCCCCCTAGCTTGCCAGAGGAAATACTTACATAAGCACTACAACAGAAAGCCACAGTTGCACGGCGCAGTGCGCTCTTTCTGAAGGGCCAGCTCAGCATGCATTCAGACAGCTCTGCCGCACTCTTTCAGCCAGTGTTTCCTACAGTAATCACAGTAATGCTAATAAAAACAGTCATCCAGTCTGTTTATCACTGTTCATACCGGAATTGCAGACCTCAGCCAAACCTCATCAGGATCTTCAGACTTAAGACCAACAGCAGCACACTAAATCCCCAGCAAGCTCTCTGTTGAACTGCTACATGGTCAGATAAGCAGACTATCTAAGGAGACCAGAGGAAACTGTTGCTCAGACAAGCAGTCGTTGAAGATTCTATTGTTTTGTCTGATTCACATTCAGCACTTGCAGCTTATTTTATTACACAGAAATGCCCTGGATTGCCATATCCTCATTATTTTTTTGCAATGGTATTACCATCCTGGTCTAAGCAACTGCATATCTCATTACAAAGCTATTACATATGCCTATTTCTTATGTGTAACTGCTCTTACATTTATCATTTCAACAACAACCGCAATGCAATTACAGAGTGGAAGAGATGTAAGCGGGACCCTTTGTCTTAAAAAGACATCAGAGTGAAATACAGAATATCGCTTACTGAATAAGCTCTCACATCAACCACAACCCAACATCTGGGGTATCATGCCTTATTGAAGAAAAAAAGAAAACAATGCAACCGCTAAGCATTAAGTAATTTACCTGACATGATTTAAATGTCAGAATGTATACAGTGTCACAACAGATGCAATGCTATTCCCCTTTTTAGAACAGAAAAACACACTATGTGTGACATATGCACTCATTAGCATGCTCCATGGCACACACTCCCCGACAGTGGCTGGGAAACAGAGAAGTGTGACGTAAACTGCAGCCATAAGAACCTCAGATATTCTTTGTTTCATCCAAAGCATTTTCACTGACTGTAAAACCATGATTTGGTCCTACAGTTAGACCCAACCCTTCGGAAATGTGAGCTGGCTAAACTTGGCTAAACATGAGCCTAACATTTGAAAACTACTCAAATTCAATCACTAACACAGCATGGCACATTTATAAAGTGTCTTCTAAAAATGACACAAAAATAACTTCTATCTGCATTACACAGAGCACTAAGTTAGGTTTATATTTTCAGTGCCGCATATTAGGAAACACACCACCAAATAAAATAAACGTCCCTACTGAATTTACAGAGAATGAATTTACATATAGCCGAAATTACCCACAGCCTGCATTAAAATTAAAAGGTTACTTTAAAAGATCAAAACTGCCTCTTTATCACTGATTATGGTTGCCTAGTGCCATTTCCTGTCTCCAATTATTTCACTAAAAATAACGCCAGTCATCAGTTAATTCTGATTTTATGCAAATTACAAGGTCGCTTTCTAATAACTACCGGAAGCCCCGATTCAAACAGGCTTACGCCGGTGCCTCGACAAAGATAAGTATAGATAAAATATTAAATGTACCGCACAGCCAACAGATACTGAACAAACCAATTTTGGACTATTCTCTGCAAAAGACTTGATGTTTGCTCTGTTCTCTCATATCCCCTGCACATGCTGTGATCACTCTGTGATGACACGAGTTTACTGTCAC
This sequence comes from Megalops cyprinoides, assembly GCF_013368585.1. Classification (NCBI taxonomy): domain Eukaryota; kingdom Metazoa; phylum Chordata; class Actinopteri; order Elopiformes; family Megalopidae; genus Megalops; species Megalops cyprinoides. Next base: position 30,137,147 of record NC_050583.1, read on the forward strand.
TCTCTGAGGGAAGCAGAGGGCAGTCTGGAATGTTAATCAGAGGCTCAAGACACAGAAGTGGCATTGAGGAAAGAAAAATCTGGACACACGGAAACCCTCAATAAAAAAGTTTGTTAAAACCCACCTGCTAAAATACATTCTGCTCTTGTGCTGTGCTGAGAATCCACACCTAATAAGCAGGATTCTGTTTGCGGTTGGAAGGCATGCATATGTCCCTGCATTGCCATTCTAGTTTTCATTACCGGTTTTATAACCTGACCATGAGAGGGAGGAAACCTCCACCCTTCATGACCACCGTTACTGTGCAGCACTTGGGAAAACCTCCAGACTGGGGGTCTAAGAAGGATTTTTGCATGTGACTTAATCTAAAAATTAATAATCATGTGTACTTAATTTAAGTTTTTTTTTTTAAGTTGACCAGGACTGAATTTATATCACTTACATCCAAGAATGAGGCAAATCCTATTTTGCGTCTTTTTACTGATTTCACGGTGAGCCCCTCCTAATATGACAATTAGGTCAGAACCCAAAAGCCACATTCTTAGTTAAGGGTTTGAATGAATCTAAATCACTTCTCACTTAAGCAATGAAGAATATCACTATTCTTCCTGTCACATTTAATAGGAATTTTGAAACATGGACATGGAAAATGTATTTGTAGAATTGCAATGACTCTTCTTTGGAGAACAACTTCAAGCAAAATAACTACAAATACAGATGCAAGTAGGACTGAGTGGGGGTCCAGCACAAAATGTCAAATTCTAGTCATGACTGGCATCCTACGTGTGATGAGTAAAATAACCCAGAGCTATTACCATCGGAATGCTCATTATTCGTTTTAGAAGACGTTTTTAATCCATGGCATACACATATCAAATTTGAAGTTTAATACAGCACTGACAGATTCGCTCAACAGCAGAGGTTTCAGGGCTGTAAACTTACAGCTCATTTACTGTAAATATTGTTGTAATGAAGAATTTTGGCTGATATATTAGTAGCAAATCATGCAACATGGGTGAGCGGGACGCTCATCAGATACGGTCCGGGTCCATCGTTCTCTATTGCCCTGCCAAGTCTGGTGAGTCTTCGACAAGTTAGACATGTTTCAAAAACAGCGAAGGAATTTTTCAAATCTGAACAAAAACAATAGGGTGGCCTAATGTCCCCGACATAGCCATTATATTGTCATGGCAGTACACATGACAGATCAGATAACTCAACTCAGACCTTTTGTTGTCAAACCGTAAACTGACACAAGGTCAGCTCTTCGGGTCCACGCACTACACCCCTGCCCTCAGTGATGTCATGTGTTTATACCAAGCAGACGCCCCCTGCATACACACGACACCATCACACCCAGGCCGGGCAACACGAGTAGTGTTACTTTCTAGATAATCAGATGTATCTAGTCCCACTAATGAAACTAACAATCACTGGCGGATCAACGCAATCATTTCTCTTTAGCAGAAATTATTATTATAGTAATGCAGTTAGCTAACTAACTAACTGAATTATGAAGATAATTAATAATAGCTAACATCATGCGATGGAATAAAAGGGGTCAAAATATAATCGGTCGTTAGTGCAGTTAGAGGTCGGATGAACTTGCTAACGTAAACTAGCTAGCTAACGTAAACAAGGTGACGATGAGAAAACTTCCACCGAGCAGGGCCTTCGTGTATCTAGCTAGCAATACAACTGACTGAAAACTTACATGACAACACTGAACAAAACCCCAAAAGTAACTAACGTTAACGTTAGGTAGCAACATACAGTCCTAGCATTAACTATCTGGCCTGCTACTGGACTTAAAATGAAGCTACCTGCGGATGTGAAATCCAGCCCCTTAGCCAGCTCGATAAAGTTAGCTGCTAATGTTACTTATGCGTTGCCCACTTGTACGTTGCTAACTGCTGCTACTAATAGCCAACTGTATCTAGATATGAAGTACCTACATGTAGCTAATTACCAAACAAGCAAGAAATTAGGTAACGTTAGCCGGTTAACAAAAAATCCTCACCCTGTAAAACAAGAAGGCTTGCTAGCTAAGCGGCAATATTATGATTGATTAAAGAATGACAACTGAATAACATTAGTTAGCCCCCTGTTAACTAAATACACTGCATAAAGCAAACTAGGCAGGTGACAGAAAGCTACACAGCAGAGCATGCTTGCTAGATGTTCACGCACAGTTGACATTGGTAGCTAACTAGTATGTATATGATCGTCTAGGTGGAAAGCTAACATTAACTTACTCTCTCGGCAGTTGAAGTGGAGGAGCACCTCTCCTCTGGAATACGCCGTCTACAAAAACACCGTTCTTCCCCAGACAGCGAAGGTAGAAAAATGGTTCTTCGAAAGTGATCTGCAGGTGCCGCCGGGAGATGAAGCTCGAGTGGCCCATGTTGACATCCACGGAACCATGCGAAGAGTTTCGGCCTACCGTCACCGTCCTCTGCCGCATGACGAATTCAAAGTCCCTGCCTTCCAGTCGAGCGAGGGCCCGCGGAGGAGAGGAAAGTGGTACGGGTACGATCCCGGTCGAGTTCGAGGAGAGAGAGTACACGGATGGAGCCCCTCGGACCGGGCTGCAAGGTGCAGACTTAAGTGCCAACAAGGCCCGGGCTCCGGTATCGTCCCCATAATCAGCCATCTTCTCGGAAAACACACCGGGAATAGCACCACTGGCTGCAAACAGGAGAAACTCACTCCCGCTGTTGCGCTGGAGAGGAGCAACATGGATCGGGCAACTGCAAATACCAGTTTCGGATTTCATGGATTAGGAACCGACGGAAACGCACCTCAATTTTAAACCAGCCTGTGCAATCAACCAGTGAAATTTGGCTTGCTAGCGGGTGTGTTTATACGCATTACAATGCAATACGTATCACATACGTTATAATGTGTTATTTTAAGCAGCCTAAAATTCGACCTTATAAGCGACACAGAAACCCAAATTTGTTGCCATTATTTATCACTAATTAAAATCCCATACATTGCACAATAATGATACGTGACTAATCCTTGGGTTTAACAAGAAGGAATGTTCACAATATCTGGAAGTGCCAGTATGTCAGTAAATGTTTATGTTTATTTTAAAACCTATGGCGCAACATTATTTGACCGTTTGTATAAAGTGACAAACGACACTTGCATTGCAGCTCGCCACAATATTTTGTGCTTTTTTCTTAGCGTGTAGACATTGAATGTACTTATCTACATGTCGATAAGATACAAAGAGTTAAGCTGACACTTCTGGAACCGGACGACACGTGCGTTACATGAGGCATTCGTGGAAAGCCTAAATGTAAAATAAATTAATTTCCTATTGTACGATGCGTACTGATTACGATTCAAATACTTTGTTGACATGTGTTTGGTCTTAAAATATGTAATCTTGAATATTTATCATGAAAATAAAGTAGGTATACTGTATCGCCAGTCTTCGTTACGTCTGTTTATAAACATGGAAGGTACAGGAGAAGCCAAAAGTCTGGAGAGTGGAATACGAAGAGGAATAGTTCCGTGAATTGCATTCATATTAGACACCGCCAGGAGTCAGTGTAAGATCAGTCTTAGCAGGTGCTGTATTTCCATGGCGCTCAGATTGTTTCATTGTCATATTGTATTCAGTATATAAACGAAGTATAATAATGGACTTAATTCAACAAATGTATTATCATACTCATAAATATAGCCTCTCTAAATATCTTAGCCTATGCATCTGTTGAAAATTTTAAAACATGATTTATAGTTTCATAAATTATGGTACAAAGGGAAAGTTCAAGTAATTTAGGAGAAAAGTTTTTACAGAACATAATAACCCCTTTGAAATAGCAAATTGCATTTTATATTAATTTGTGCCCATCGAAATTTACCACGTAATTGGCCACTGTATAGATCTGATGTAATTCTTGCAAATGTATGTGCAAGAATGAAATAAATTAACATATTGTACTCGAATTTCTTGACAAAACAGTAAACAAAGCACCAAGAACAAGCCATGTTCAAGGGATAAGGAAACTAGTGTACCATTATATGTTTATGACAGGCATTATCAAACAGGAAGTGTAATATGATGTTATATTAGGTTAGGTTCAGAATTCTCACTAGGATTTTTAAAATTTGGGGAAAAAAAGAATTGGTGTGAACGCATATAAAAGGTAAATTCCATTGCTAGATTTTATTTTTTTTTTTTTGGGGGGGGGGGGGGGGGGGGAGCCATCCCTGTTTTAAAACCTTTTGAAATATTTAGTGGATTAATACACTAATTAAGTTTGCCTGCGGGAAGAGGTCTATTTTGGCAGCAAAGCTAAACTTCACCAGCTGCTTGTATTAGTACAAAAAAATGTTGCTAGGAAGCATACAATATTTAAAAACAATTCACAAGAGCCCAAGCTGCTGTTCATTTCACATAACTGAACAAATGGCATTCTATTAATTTTAACACCAGTCCAGAGTCCATTCTGTTTTAGCTCATATTAAAAGTATTTTAGGTTATACAAACAAACACACTGCTAAAAAATCATCTGTCCAACATACTTACGCTTGGTAACAGAGAGTTGGTAATAAAAAGGGAAGCAATACTAAACCAATCTAAAACGGTTTGCACAGACAGATCATTATTCTCTTCCTGAATTAAATCTTTTCACAATTAGCTACAACTCAGAAAACAATGTGGGACATATGTTCTTCAGACACACGTGCAGGATTTCCATCACAGTAAAAAGGACCTGTACCTGAACTGTTACAGTAGCTAGGGTTAAGCAGGTATGTAAAGTATGGCTTAAATGCTGAACCCATATCATTCATTCTTGCTTCAAAACAAATATGATATTGAACGCTCCAAATAAAACCTGGGCATTTGCCTCTTGCAGTCTTATTCAATTCATTTTATTTTCTCTAAACATTGTACTTTGATTATGAAATGTTTACAAAATCAGTCAAGATGTCATATAATCCTGAGACTGAACCCTGTATCTTATTCTGCAACCTGAAAATATTTTTATCACCATATGAGCAGTAGTGCAGTGTAGTGGTGTGGGGCAGGGCTCATAACCTAAAAGTTGCCAGTTCAATTCCCAGGTGGGCCCCTGCTGTGGTACCCTCAGACAAGGTAATTAACCTAAATTGCCTCAGTAAATGTCCAGCTGGATAGCATATAAAAATTGTAAGCTATGTAAGTTGCTCTGGATAAGGCCATCTGCTAAGCAAATGTAATATAATGAAGTATAATGATACCCAGTTAAGTATTTTGGTTATTTTATGCACATGCGTAAAATAAGATTAAAAAAAATAATTTTCCCAATTTAATCAAAGAACATATCCCTGGATAATAGAAATGTTGCTTTCAGTCCATTATTCAGTTTATTTCCCATTTCCATCTTAAATGAGTAAATTAATGAATAACAATCTGAATGTTAAGTAAAGTAAACACTGTTAAACTGAAGACTTACATTTAAATCCAGACACAAAGCAGGGAGTCTAAGAATTGTGTCTAAACAAAGTAAAGTACGAGCCTTTAGGCCATTATACACTAAGGAGGGGTGCTGGGCATGGGACTCTGGTAGCCATGGTGAAGCCTGAAAAGGTGAGTTTTCATTATGCATTAGAGGCCAAGGGGTGAAGTGTTCTGACAGTTACACAGGGTCCATTCATAGAATCAGAATCAGACATACTCGCCAAGCATGCTTCTACACATACAGGGAATTTGACTCTGGTTCCAGTGTCTCTCATAATGCTTTCATACAAAGTGACAACAAAAAATACCAAACAACAGTAGTGATACAATGAACAACAACAGTAGTGCAGTGGTGCATTCTATGATGAAACAAGCTGAGGTAGGGGCGTGTGATGGGGAAGACACTGGAAGCTAGTGAAGGGAGCAGTGAGTTAATTATGCTATGTTAAGTTCTTACACACATTATTAAACACAAATGAAAACATATGCTACCAAACTAAACCTATCCTCTGAAAGTGAAGCAATTACGTGATCCGTCTGTTTTTACAGAAGTTTAAAAAAGATTTCTTTATCTTGCACTATGATGTACAACTACGGATATGATCTTATGTTTCTTTTTTATTGTATATAGTGGGATAGACATGTCAACATTTCTTCATCATTTATTTTATAGAAAGAAGATAAATATCTTTTTTTTTACAAATGTGAATGAAAGTTGTTCCTCAGTAACAACTTGTGTATAGACAAGAGATCTAAAAATCTCATTACATCATCTGGATTTTATCTCACCTTGGACAGTTAGCATTTCCCATTACTCACACAGACAGAAATGAAGTGAATAAAAGGTACTAGGTATGAATGGGCACCCCCTTAGGACACAATCCCCTAAAGCAGAAACTGCACACCAACAAGTTTGGTTAATCACAGTCAACAGTTTTATTTCCAAATAAAAGAACCAGCACCTGGATCAAGAAAGAAAACAAACTTTAGCGTTCAACATTTTATTTTTGCTTTTTTGCAGTGCCCTCATTTACATGCTAAACCAAAGTCACTGCATTCTGTAACTTGGTGGTACTTACTTAATCCAAGAGAAAAAGGCAACACAGATGGTACTTTAGTAAAAGAGAAGATAGAAAGAGATGTTTACACAACACAGCATGTATCAATAAAAGTAAAAGAGGTATCAAAATACAAAAAAGAAAAACATTAAAATGATGAGTATTTGGCAAAATAGAATGAATCCCACTGATGATATAGAGTCAAATAAGGATTTCTAAAGAATGTTAAGTCAAGCTGTTTTGATTATTGTTTTAACAGTAAATAATCACTTACAGTTACAGAAAATAATCAGAAATAAATGTCAAATGCACAACTAACAAGAAATGATCATATTCATTTATTTAAAAATTTGTGTGTACAGTATAACTTCAGTATGTAGGTCAGTTTTGCAATATATTCACATATAAAGGCCTAATTTCCAACCCACTCTCACCTATTTATTCCTCATTGTTTACACTGCAGCGTGGAACAAGTTTCAGTTTTATTGGGTTTTTAGGTGCAATTAGTCCTTGAACATCCAGCTCCACTGGTACCTGATGAAACAGACACAGGAAATTAGCTCAGACTTTTATATACTGTCCTGACTCCAGCCTTGCAAAACTCCAAAATGTCTGTCTGATTGCAACCATTCATATTCTGCAATTAGCTAATAAAGAGCTAGGTTCCCAATTTGATAAACAGTGTGTCTTGCCACAACAGAGATCAAAGGAGAGTTTGACAATACAAATACACAGAATAAGTCACATTAAGGCTGATTTATAAATGCCTCTTCCAACATCATTAACACCCCTACACTATCAGACAAAACATAACCACTAGCTAATCAGACGCAAAAAGTATGAGAACATTACTTTGGAGGGCTTATGCTTCAACCCAAAACTTTAACTACTAATACTCTACATGAGGCTTATTTTTGAGGTAAAAGTAGCTGTTTATTTCTGAGACATTTAGGATAATGAACGTCAATTATCAATTATTATACTTTCACAATACATTATGAATGTTTTATCTTTTGAAGGATAGGTCATTTTTTCTCGTTTTGAAAGAAATTCTGTGATTTGCAGGTATCTGTGCGTGTTCATCCAAAGACTCTCAGAGTATCTACACTTGGGTTAGCCCTGTGACACTCATAAACAGAGGGGAGAAAGGAAACATAACAGACACACTCACAGACACTGAACAGCTCTCACCTCTGTCTCATCACAAACAGCAAAGCTGAAGTTCTGTAAAACCTGAACCACAGCCAGTTTAATGAGGAGGACGGCAAATCTCATCCCAATGCAGTTCCGAGGACCAGCTCCAAATGGCATGTAGACATAGGGGTCTATGCTCTCTTTGTTCTCCTTGCTAAACCTATGTGTGGAAATAAGAGGGGAGTAAGTGACCAATCACATATTTAGAAACTACCTAGGTCTGCAATTAACAAGGTAAAACATAGATGAAATGACTGGCTTGAGGTCAAACATGAATAAAATGACTTTTACATGATAAGTAAGAACAATGAGTAAGGAAAATTGAGTTTGTTGAGCCTAATTTTGAACAATCTGAGTGACTCCTCTAAAAATCATCTCCACTAAAAATCCTGGGAAGCTGAGTTAAAACATGTAAGAAAACAAATAAAAACACTTATTTGTACCAGTATTAAATGTACCTAATTCCTACCTATGCCCTCTTGTTTTGATAACAGTACTCATTACATTATATGAATTTAGCAGACGCTCTTATCCTGGGTGACTTCCAGCACGATAGAACATAGGTGTATCCATTCCAAGTTAAATGAGCACCAGTGTCAGACCAAGCTAACAACACTCCCAGACCACTGAGTGTGAGCATAACACTATTCAAGCCCTACCACAATTCTTCTTAAAATAGTTTCTGCATTCCACTTTTTATCCCTTTTGGAAAAACCAATGGCATCTCCCTAGCTCTCCTTCATTCTAGACAAAAACACATCAAGTGTCAAGTTTGTCTTCATATTTTATACGTTTAATACCTAGATCCTGGTCTTGTACTTCTTTGTGTCTCAGCTTCTATGTCCATAGTGTGGTGTCCAGACCTGGACACTATTCCAAATCTGGTCTGACTACTACATTATATAGCATTAATAGAACCTTCTTTGATTTATAATCAATACTAATCTTTTTCATATTACACAGGCACATTACACTGGCCTTAAAATAATTCCGCCTTCTACATTGTTATTGCCCACAAGTACAAATTTTAGCAATATTAAACTCCATTTGTAAGCTGTCTCTCTTCTTTAGAATTCCTACTCAAGTACAAAATGTGAACACCTGATGAATGGAAACACATAGGTGCTAGAATATCAAATCAGTTACAGCTGTGACTCAAATTGCTGAATTTTCCACAATGCCTTACCTCTCAGGTTTGAAGAGCTCAGGTTCTGACCACAATTTGGGGTCACGGTGCAGGACATAAATTGGCATCATGACCACAGTCCCTTTAGGGATGGTCACTCCATTGATCTCAACGGTCTTCTTGCAAACCCTTTCAAGACGAGCAGCGATGGGGAAGAGTCTCAGAGACTCATTCAAAACCATATCCAAGTACTCCATTTTCATTAGTGGTTCATATCTCACTGGGGCCTTCAACAAACAAGGCAAAAAAACATTGCACTCAGTTGTAAATATAAATATAAAGAGTGGAATTAAATCTTTATAGTTTGATTTGCTTTCAATGTGAGTAACTCCCACCAGACACAGAAATTGCTGTAAAAAGTCAGCAAAAAGTTTGATTCCTTTCAAATCAAAATTGTTGGCAACACAGTTGCATAACAATATGCTCTCTCTCTCTCTCTCTCTCTCTCTCTCTCGTTCTGATGAGCTGCATAGCAGTAGTTGATGTGAATGAAATAATGAATCTAATTCAAATTGCATTTAGACTTCAAACCTTTATATATGCACTATTCACCTTGATCAAAGTATTTGTATGCACACAAATAAACCTCCTACACAGGACACTCAGCCATCACAAGACCAGAACTTCAAAACATTTCTGTTACACTTAGCACCTAGCAAATATGCATTTATCAGTTTGGTGCATATTTCTCGCAAAAAACCGCTATGGTGGGCATCTCATAAGTGAACAGTTACCTTGTTTGGGAAGACCTGGTCAATCTCCTCTTGCAGTTTTTTCATGATGTCAGGGTTGGTCGCCAAGTTGTATGCCAGGAATGTGAGAGTGCTGCTGCTGGTCTCATACCCAGCAAAAATAAACATCATTGACTGAGACAAAATTTCATGGTCAGTAAGTCCTGCAGAGAAAAACAGATAAATGTACATTCAATTTACAGGTATACTAGTTCCTATCAAATACTGAAACCTTTCAGTAGTTACTGGGTGAAGGGATAAGGACTTCTGCCAAAATAAAAAGACAGTGGTAATGTGAGACTTCATACAGCCCAGTTTTCTTTTATGGCTGCCGCACCTGTAATGTTTATTTAATAGCCCAACATTACTGGTCCACACAGCTCACATGAAAGGAGCTGAGAGCACTCTTTCTCTAGTCTTCATAAGTTGTTTATTTTTTGAATAGTCCCATTTTCTTTTTTTTTTTTTTACCTCAGAACATTATCAGGAAAAAAATGAACTGATTTACATGCCAACAAATACCATACCCAGACAGCTTTATTTTCACTTGATCAGAGAAATCCAATACAATAATTGTGTACAATAAATGTACACTGTTGTGGGAGGTACATTTTTTGGGAAATACAGTTATGAACACAATCCTGATTCATCCACAGCCCACAGATAGTAGAATAGTAGCCTTAACCTGTGTCCAGGCCAAATTACAAACATGGGTTTCCCAGCGTTTGACTGTTTTTAACTGTTCGTCTGTAAAGGATTCTATTTTAAATGTGAAATAAATTCTATATGTATCACTTTAAAATAACACGTATACATATTGATTTGCTTTTTACATGTAGGTGAGTGCTATACCTTTTAGTGGCTGATTTCCATTTGGGGTAGTACCCTTTTCAGGTATCTGGGAATCCACCATCAGTTGTAGAAAATCCACACGGTTCTAAATAGGGAATTACCAAAACCTGAAGTCCACAGAATCACATGCAAACCAATTTATTCTCAAACTTAATTTTGCTTTAGGTTGTTACCCAAATTCTTTATCCGTATTCTGGAAAATATGCTAATTAAAGTAATATGGAAAAAAGTAACTTGATGTTCTGCTCTTACCTTGTGAACATTCGTTTCACGTTCTGACTTTATTTTTTGAAGAGAAGCATAAAAGAAATCTGTCACAGATGTTGGAAAGAGGGCAAAGTCCATTTTCTCCAGAAGCGGAGCCAAAAAAGGGAAGAATGCTAAACAAATAAGAAGAGGAAAGGTATAAAGAATCATTTTTCATAGATATGACACCAGACATGTCTTCATGAGTTAAAAACTACTATATATTGTATATAGTTGACAACAACAGTAAGGGGTATATTCACACCCATAGAAATAATGTACAACGTGTCTCAACATAAACTGCAAAACATGACAATGCAGTGAACTGTTTCAAAATATTGAAATAAGTATTACCTATTAAGATAAAAAGAGGACTGAGCAGGTCAAATTTGAGCATTTTCTTGATGTTGGTGACAAATGGATCTTTGGGATTATTGAGAGAGTCAATGTCAACACTGAAGGACGTACTGGTGACAACATCCATACTGTATGCACCAAAGAACCTGAAACACAAATCAAACATTAAAAAACATGAGCTACTAATATAAATGAACACCTGAACATTCTGCAGAGCAAGAGTAACTTTTAATTTCCTACAGCACAACTTTTGAAAGGCAAATTAATGCACCTCCACACAGAAAAAAAGAAATATTTATGGTTATGGCGTGTACTGTGATGTTTGTAGATCTCTTCAGCTCTGGGCTCAGTTCAGGGTCACAAATCTACATTAAATGTCTTCACTCACAGTTAGGGTATTGTTGAAATGGTCAGAGTTGATCTCTCAGACCCAGCAGACAATCCCACTGTATTGATCAAGTGGGCCCATGGGAAAGGGAGAATGCACAAGGTTTGGAAACCCTGCAAGTCACTGCACTCTACCCCTTTCATTACTCACTCCTTCATTTCTGCTGCTTCCCCACTGTCAGCCTTTCTCTGTAGACTCTTAACTAAGTTTTCGGAGTGTTGTGTCATAATTGTAAACACCTGTATAAGCAAAAGAGAATACAAGAAATATTAAAAATGTAGAATCTCACTAGAATGTTCTACCCATGGAAACATAACAGCATAAACAGAGGTTAAGTATCAGTTGCTACCATGTAAGCTAAAAGTGTACACCATCTCTTAGTTTTGAACACTGTCGTGTTGTGGGTTAACAGGAGTTATGTACACCTACACACACATATAAAACCAACAAATACACAGCCAATAGCAGTGAACAATTCCATACTGTATTTCATTATTTATTACCACTTTGTAACCTTATCTTAATATTCACAATAACAGAACTGGTAATAGCATAATGTAATTAATTAAAATGAGTTTTGCCTATACAAGTAATGATAGATACAAGATGTAATACAAGAAGATAACAAGCCCTCAAGACAATTCTTATGATTCAACTCTTGGAGGCCAAGCAGATGGTTATGATCTTCAGCAATGACAATGACGGCCATAGCACCCACAAAAAAACTGTGTAATTTCTTCACAATACTTATCTTTAACATTGTGCGTCTGTGGTTTTCTTTCTTGTGTGATATTACTGTATCTGGTATACACATACTATTTCTGTCCATTAGCGCCCCCACACACGCCATGGTCAGGCCGAATAATAGACTATGCCCTAAGTCCCACCCCTGAATACTGCTTAACCAATACTTTATTTGTCTTTATATTTATTTGCAATCATGTAGAACAAATTGACAACATTAGTAAGTGGTGGCAGGTTGACATGAAGTAGGCAGCTAGCTAGTTAGCTATTTACTGTATAAATACCACCATTTAACATTACTCCTTTTCTCATAATATGCAAACGTTCACTTTGCTATAAATGTCCTAGTATTAACTAACTACTGTTAATGCTTGGCCGTGCACCTGCATATAATTCACAGATCAGTAGCTACCCCACTAAATGGTCAAGCATTGGAGCACTGGCAATCAAAATTCTCTGACGGCACCACTAGATGTGATCACGACATAGCTTTGTTTTTGTATGGCTTTGTAACAGTTCAGACATAGAGTAGAGAAATATGTCCTACATATGCAGTGAAGAGTTAATGGAAGCTTACCTCTTTCAATCTGCCACTGGTAAAAGAGGGAGAAAGAACACTTCTGATTCTCTTCCACTCTTCGTCCTCCACAACAGTGATGGCATCGTATAAGGGACCGTTCAGACGGAAGTTCTACAGAAAAAGGACACCTGAGATTCATTTCTGATCACACATGCACTTGTGTCCATTCTGTGGTCTTCAGAGTTTGTATTTATGTCTAATCAGACATTCTGAGATGCAGTATTGTCTTACTCTTCTGTTGGTGAAGAGAGAGTAGCACTCCTTGATCAGAATAGTTTTGATCATTGCAGGATCCATAATGGCCATCACTGGCTGTCTGCCATCATAGAAACTAGAGGGAAATAACAAAAGCATATAAATGAATTTGGGACAAATCCATGTCCGGCACATGGATTTGTTCCATCCAGAAAAGGTAAAAAAAAAGTGATTTAAGAAACATAAGAAGTGTTTCTGTCATACAAGAAATTTTGTTTTGAGTTTGGCACCCTGAGTTCATTAACAATAAAGGTAATCCTGCTTGTGAAACTCATTTATTCAATGTAATGGGTGGAGTACCACAAGAACCACAGATTCACCATTTTGACTCATACTACTTACAGAGAAAATGAATGTAAAATGGTTTATTCATATAGAAAGCATTGAATATTTTGTGTCCACTGTCTTAGTAAATCTGACCATCAGAGCATTGGACAGTGATGTGTTGAGTAAATTGAACCCATTCTAAACTGTTGTAACGACCTTGCCGCCTCCCACTTCGGCTTCAGCCATTCAGCGCTCTGCGTTGCCAACCTGCTAATCACCGGTCTGATCAGCGATCATCTCCCTCACCTGTCTCCACCTCGTTAGCTTTGATTTGTTCCCCTATTTAAACCCTTGTGTTTAGATCACCGGAGCGAAGTATACTCTCACGTAAGGGTATGCTAAGCCTGGTTTCTCAAACGCTTCGATTCCTGCCTGTATCCCGTCTGATCTTCTGTTTGTATCCTGCCCCGTTCCAGAATAAAGGTTTGCTGTTCTGCATTTGTGTCCAGCTCTCATTGTAGTGTGTGACCACTGAAAAGAATTCCACACAAGAGAAACGTGACCAGAGGTGTACTTTCAAATGTAAACACATGTAAACAATGTGTGTACACATTTTTAGAATCATTCACCATTTACAATCATTAATCAAAGAGCTGGCAATGCACTTTTCATAAAGAAAAGTGCCCCACATAGTGTCCCACATATTATCAGAATGAAAGTGCAAGTAGAACCTTTTATTTCACCACTTTGCGATTCATATGCAGTTCATTACATTTACTGTTCAGTAATCCTATTTGGCGCAACTTTTTTTTTTGTCAATTTGCTACTCTGTAATCCCAATCACTGAAACATGTATCAATTTGAGCTCACTTTCAACAGTTTCACAACATGTAAATTATGTTGATCAAATGCCACACCAACTGGCGCTCCATCATCATGAAGATCAGATCTTATGTATGCCTGCCTTACCAAATAGCCAGGTTAAACACGGTAAGGGTGTCAGAAGAATCCCTCCCTCCCTTGCCTCCTACTCAACCAAACTCCTGGTCAAAAGCCTTAGTTCTCTCCCACTGCGACTTGAACAATCAAACCCCTCATTCTTAAGGCTTGTGACGTGACAACCGCAGCAGCCAGGCAAAAGAATTCCAAAATGGAGCCAAGCAACAAATGAAGTGGCAGGAGTGTTTATTGTCTCCCAGGCATGCAGGTGAAGATGAAGGCTATACACAGTGCAGGTGGCAAAAGTATCAAAATAAACAAAAAACAGAACTCGAGCAACAAAGATGCAACCAAAAAATAAAATAACAAACAGGTAAACAAAACTATTTTCAGGGGTTTCCAATAATACCCATTCATTGACTGTATACACTTAGACTCTGTCCAGTCTTACTCCCATTCATTCAATCAACCATCCAACCACAAAATGAGGGCAAAGACTTCCTTAAATACCCTCCTAGCTGGCTGGGATGATCCAAAACAATTTAAATTCAAACAATTTAAACTGTTAATATTGCCATAAATAACAGAAATAATTTACAATAACAGTAGCATTTCAATTATAACACAAAACACATTTTCAGATTTACCCATGTTCGGAAAATAAACATATATGCAACTGGTGTTAACTGGACTATACCACCCGATGTACATTAAATTATATACACAGTGCCAGCGCAACGAATCCCCCTTTGCTCCCCGATGACCCGTAAACAGTGGCTGCGGACTGAAACACAAACAGGTGTGCGGTATGATGCTTGCTACTCACACGGTACCATAAAACATTTAAAACCGGGTTAAAACTGCTATGTTTTTAACAGCGTGTAGCTTCACTACCCTGTTAGTTGGCCACCCTATCAACAACAGTGTAGCCTAACAGTAATTTAAAACTTCGTTTCTAAACGTGCGCAGTGCGCTCGGTTGCGAACTAGAAAATTTACGTCGTAATTCCGCAAGCTGTTTTTGTACAATAAAACGGGTAAGTTAAACAGTCGTGTACGTTATATTTTATTGACCCAATTTTCGATGTATTCCGTAACGGGCCAGCAGCTCCGTTACAAGGCTCCTGCTCAGCTGATCCACAATATCCCCAAATTCTTCCATGTCTCACTTATTGTGATCTCACTCCACTTTAAAGTGTTGGTGGCTCGCTCACCAACTGGTGTTAGCCTACCAAGCAGTGTGGGAAATGGCTCCCCCTTATCTTAAATTGATCATCAGACCCTACACCCCAGCCAGGCAACTTCACTCAGCTTCTTCTGGACACTTGACTGTCCTCCTTTCTCGTAATCTTGTATCCCAGTCACATCATCTGTCTGTCTAGGCCCCTGTGTGGTGGATTAAGCTCCCTGCTACAGTCAGAGTAGAGGAAATGATGGCTATCTTCCATCACAGACTAAAGACCCACCTCTTCAGGCTACACCACAGCCCCCCCCCCCCCCCCCCCATTCCAAGAATGATTTTTTACTCTGTTTATGACATTACATTACATTATTGATGTTTATCATATGCTCTTATCCAGAACAACTTAGATAGGTTACTTTTTTTTTTTTTTTTACCTGTTATCCATTTATACAGCTGGGTATTTATGAGGCAATTCTTGGTTAAGTATCTTGCCCAAGGGTACAGCAGCAGTGTCCCAGGAGGCAATTGAACTAACAACCTTTCAGTTACGAGTCCTGCTCCTTACCACTATGCTACACTGCCATCCCATGTATTTATATGCAATTATATACATGGAAATGTACTTCAGGGTTATGTGTGATACTTTATGTGGATGTTTACTTCATGGTAAGTGCTAGCATTTTACTTGGAATGTAAAGTCCCTCTGTAGTGTACTATGTTGCATTTACATGTTGATGTAAATATGCACCTGGATTACATTTGACACTTGTTCATATGTGGTTAGTGGTGTCCTATTTGTGCAACTTTTTATACCATCTTATTAGATGCACTTTTTAAGTTACTCTGGATAAGAGCATCTGCTAAATGACAACAATGTGATGTAATGTAGTGTAACCATTCGCCTATTCAAGACAGCTTGCTAGCCAGAGTGGACAATCACTGTCAATATCATGAAATATCATGGCTATGATTTACAAAAATGAGATATATAAGAGGCTATCATACAAGTGGCAATACACTTCTCTTTAAAGTGGTACTTGCACTAAAAACATGACAGTATTAGTGTAACATGTCAAACAGTACATGCAGTTAGTCTTTTTACATTGTGAAGTGGTGGAGCTGCCGAACTTTAACATTAATGTCAGTAATGATATCCGTAATCTTCCAAAAGGGACTTGTATAATTAAAATTTAGAATTTAGAAAATTTGGGGTTTAACTCATTAGTTCAATTTTGAGGATGAACTATATTTTGCAAAAGATCTGGGAGACTAGATGCTAGTTAGGCATCTTTAAAAAAAAAAAAAAAATTGGAATTTCTAGTATATTCTCCCCCCGTTTTCTGCCATTTTGGAATGCTCAGTTGTGTTACAGACGCCGCCCTGTCTCTGAACTCACTACTGAACTTCCGGGAGGACAAGACAAACATGTAAACATGAGAAACCAGTGAAACTAATGACACTTCTTAAGCCCCCATGTCAAGTTTGCACAAACATAATTAGGAGGAAGACACCTCATGTGCATCTTTGTACAGACAGCACAACTAACCAGGGGGGTCACTGATGAGCAACAGGACAGACATACCTATCCATATAACCCTGTGTTATGAAGCCAATTTTTTTCTGCCGTTTGTGTGCTTTCGGTTATTGTTGGCTGATGACACAGCTGGAATCTAACCTGGGCCGTAGGGTGGAGCACTTTGAACATCAAGCGCTTTTACTGATTGAACTACTTGGGAGACCACTAGTTAAGATATCGTAAACATTAACTATATAGCAGTTACCTAGACATCCTGCTTACTTGCCTGGGTGTCCTGCTACTCAAGATGCTAGCTAGCTAGCTTAGTTGGCTAAACAATACTCAGAAATGTAGCTAACGGTCATAAAGTGAAGAGCGACATATCTGAAGTTATGTTATGTCTAGCTGTATAGTTATCTGTTAGCTACAGTGAATTTTGCTAAGCTGTCTAACTAGCTAGCTACTATTGTGGCATGTTTCACATTCTGGAAACCTAGTCTATTGCCTATTGAAAAAAAAAACATTTTTAATTAGCACCTAAAATGATTTTTCCTTAGTGTGATATTCAGACCACTGTTAAACATAAACATCAAGTACATAAGGTGTGTAACTTTTTACACATAAAGCTTACATTGTAGGAGGAACAACCCTGCCTTTTGGGCTGCTTGCATTGTAGCAGCAAGTATGTCTTCCTTGCGTGTTTTTTCTTACTGAATATTTCACGGTAACAATGATACTCACCCCCATATTCTGCCATATTTCTTAAAACACTCCACGTCAAAATTGTGGAAACCCTGGAAAAGGTGAATTCCAGTGAAACTGTGCCATCACAACGTCTCGGTATTTCTTTTCTTTATATGAAAGCAAACTGGTATAATTTAATAGCTATTAGAAACAAAATATGAAAGCATTTGCCTGAATAAAGGGACAAATTTCTCTTTCTGATATTTTCTGTTATGGATAATCGCCACATCATACACATTGCCAATCATACACCGTATCAATTCCATGGTAATGTTAACCTACCTTTCGGTACTCGGGAAGTGTTCCTACAAAAGGCCAGGGTTTTGGTCCCTGAATTCCCAATGTTTTAAAGACTCCATAGGGCCAGTAACCGTACCTGTTAACATGAATGAAAAGCTAACAGTAAAGTTGACAGTGAGCTGACATAATGTTATTGAGGTTCCAGAAATGGATACAAACCCACAGCCATTAATATTTACGCTTAAGTTTATTTCAGCATCGTGTCGTTCAGTCTTTGATTATGCCGCATCGTCAGAGACTGGACACGCACTGCCGGCCATTCAAATAAACGACTATAACAACTATAACAAAAATAAAGTATTTCCTCAATTTTGAGTAATGAGAATGAGCTGAATATCATGGTGAGCAAGACGTTCAAAGAAATTACCTGAAATCGTCGCATATGAATAGATAAATATAATCTAATATCTAAATTCATTTACGTAGCATGCCAGTTACACTAAAAGCGCTTCTATCCCATCTTAAAGCCTACACCCACCACAATGTGTTGAAAAGTAAAAAAGGACGTTTAAATAAATAACGTAGAAATGACATTATCACGATTAATTATTCGTTTATAACTACCATTGAATTATATTGATTTAATCCGTCCCATCAAACTATTTCCTATATTCATTTTTACAAAATATTTCTGTTATATGACCATTTACTCTAATAGAAACATATAGGGCTAATCTGGTACACTTAAATAATAAAAATTAACTTTACTCACACTACCACCAAGCTTAGAAACAACAGAAGAAGACCCCAGGTCGTTGTCGAAAAAAACAAGAGGACACTCATTGTAGATTCTTCAATGCTTGTTTCAGATATTGCACCTTGCATCCTCAGCGATTACTCCAATTCTTATGTCTGAGTAAAAAACACGCTTAAAGATCAGCTACGAAAGCGTGTCAGATGTGTAGCCTAATGGGCTCCAACGGTAACGATTTACGAAAGATTGTGTCCTGGGAAAGCGAACAATCATAACTGAAGCATTGCACTCTCGGTCTTATATACAGCGAGGTAACAGATTACGCAATTTTTACTGCACAGTGAAGAATTTTGATAAGAATGATAGCTTACACGCAATGGCACTTACCCCAGTAAGATATGCCCGGCCATGCTCTGGTGATCTCACCCTGTATTTTACTATTTCATTGTATTACTGCAGTACTGAGTATTGCTGGAGCATTGAATCATATTGCATAAGCGTATGTTAAGTATTACTGTAGTTGCTATAAACTGTTGACCGTTTTCACGAAATCACCATGATTACAATCTGTTCAGTCCCATTTCAGAGAATATAGGACTGAGTAACAATATTGCAAGAGCATTATGCTCAGGTAAATGAAGAGCGACTGTTCAAGTATTAAAGTAAGGAATGACTGCCATGACTGGTAATAAGTGTAATTGATCTTTGTGTTTGAAGTACTGAATTGAATTGAATTGTGTAATTAATAATACTTACACGTCTTTGCTCTGAATTACCGTAAAAGTCGTTGTGCTATTTTCCTTTTTTATTCATTAATTTTCTACTGTTTATGGTGCCCCCTATATTTCGGAATCGCCAACGAAACACTAGGCTCGTCCTTTGCGGTCGCGCAGGTGGGCTGAGGTGAACAAAACTTAGCTGGCGCAGCTTGAAGTTTTCGGGAGCTGCTCAGACCCCAGCTATTTTCATATAAAAACATTTTCCTGAGCGAATTTTGCATTATTGTTTGATAACAATGTTTATCCAACTCACATTTTAATGCAGTTTTAATCATTTCAATAATAATTGGGAATGAATCTGTGTGTTGGCACTTTCTTTTTCAAGATGTACTCAATTTTGAGTCAAAACATTTGGATTTTGTACATGTTTGTACGTGTTATGTACACTTCTACTGTGACCTTTCCTCATGGAGTGGGGAGTATGAGCTGTTCTGTTAACTTGTTCACAATATTTTGAAAAACATGAAAGAAAAGACTGCAAAGAACTAGGACAGATGTACTCTACTGCACACTTAAAATATTGACCTAATATAACCTGAAACTATTTACTCTGGGTCATATGTCCAGATACCACAACAACAAAGATCTCAGGTGATAAAGTAGTCCTCTTTCACTACATGGGAGTAAGAAAGCCCAGAACACACCCAGATCACATATTTTCCCACTGCACCGCACAAACCTCTGAGGAAGCAGGTCAAACATAATAGCGTTGGAATGTAGGACAGTGTCCACATATCTTCTTATCAAATCGATAATATATTATTACATTAAAACTGTGGCCTTGAAGCTAATGTGCTTCAATCCATTTACAATGGTCACTATATTTGTTCAAAATTATTTTTATATATGTTTTTGTACAGGAGACCCTTCACCTCCCCCTAGAAAATGAATGTTAATTGTTTGTGTTAATCGTTTGTTAAATGTTCAAGGGCCCTCTTTCTTCTAGCAATCAAATTCAAACTGACCAACAGGAGTTTCTTTGTTTGTATAGGGTTTTAAATAATTTATTGCCCTTTTTTGAACTGTTGCTCTTTCCTAATCATTTTATGTGAGAAGTGTTGGCCAGCTTCTCCACAGTTACATATGGATGCATTTGTTTCCTCACATACATAGTTTCTTATATTATAAGCACTTCTGTGCTCAAAAATTGTCATATTTGAGAAGGACAAGTGTGTTTTATGTAGTGAGGGCACTTTGTTTACACTTCATACAACTTGCATGAGTGTGTTTATTAACTGGCACAGAAGTGCTATGGGCTATTGTCAGACTTTCTAATCATTGAAATCACATGAAACCTGTGCTTATGTTAAGAACGTTAGGCATGAATTTTATTCAATACTGGAGTTTTTCATGTATGAGATTAAGATGCAGAAGCTGTTTTGAGAAAATGTCGCAAGTGTATGTATCCATTAATTTTCCTAACAGACCATAACAGTCTGGTCTGTGATTATTTCTACAGGCAATCTGGCAATCAAATGAAATATACTTGTTTTAGTTACAGGTAAAACAAAGCTGTGTAATTATACTGTAATTACTTTTGTAAATTTTTTAATCTTTAATAATTTAAATAAATGGAATATGTTTGCAATTGTATGATGATTGCATATCCATATCCAAATTGCACATCCAAAGCTGTGAATCTGATGAGATTCATCATCATGAATGTAATCATCATGAAATCAGATTTCTGTCAACATGATTTTGATTTAAAAGGGAGAGCCACCATGCCCTTATTTCCAAACAGTACACCTTATTTTACTCAGCCGGTCACAAATTTGGATGATTTGACTGAAAAGGCCATTTCAGCGCAGATATACCATTTCATCAGTTTGCATCCATTGAAATGAGGCTGCACAGCAACAGGTGTCTACGGCAAAGCATCAAGGTCAAGCCATGTTGGAGAGAAAAGAGGAATAGCATCTAATCATATGTTTATGTTGGCTATTTGACAACCAAACAGTAAGTGGGTATATCCCATTGCTTGTATTTTTAAAGTGAAGTGAAGTGAAGTGAAAGCCATCCCTGTTTCACATCTTTTTGAAAATTGGACTTGGGTAGCAGGATTTAGAACCATTCTTAAGTTTGCCTGTGGAAAGAGGGCTATTTTGGCAGCAATGCAAAACTTTCCCAGCTGTTTGTTTTGGGACAAAATGTTGCCACGTAGTGCTAAAAGTTAAAGGACTTACAACACATTAGACCCAGAGCTGTTGTTCATTTCACATAATCAAACAAATGGCATTCTATTGTTTTCAAGACTGAACCCATCCATGTCCGTGGTGTCTTACATCACATCAAAATAATGTATCTGAGCTGTTAGTCAAACAGGGTCGAGCACATTATAATTCACCTTGAGATCAAATTCAAAATGAGATACAGCCAGTCTTTTGATTGCCCTCCCCGCATTTTTCTCACCCTATTATCAGACATTATTAATGCTGTTGGCTATTATCTGGCATATATAGTTTTGGGTCAGTTCAAAAACTGTGCAATTGATATACACATACCGTGTGACTGTAGTTCTGTTGTCAGTTCATCATCTAACTTCTTATCAAAGAAACTAGAAGCAGCTCTTAACCAGTAAGGCAGTAACTACAGTTCTCTTTGAAAAACATGTTTTATGAACATGACAACAAATCTGGTCATATAATTGCCTGTTCAGCAAAAGGCAGGACTGAGTCAAATGTCATGTCATCATTCAAACCCAAAAAAACAAACAAATAAAATTATGGTACAATTTTGTCAGGACTTGTACTCTGCAGAATGTGATTCATCTGATGATATGAGGAAACATTTTGGATCAGGTCCCTCTTCCATCCATTAGAGAAGAACAGCAAAGAGGGTTAAATAGACCAAGTACAAAAGATGAAGTTTTGGAAGGCATTAGCTCTCATCTGAGTGGAGGGGCCCCCGTGCCAGATGGTTATGGTTATCCTGAATTTTATATAAAAATGAGTAGGTTTACAATGGATCCTCTCACAGACATGTTCCTGGACTTATTTCCAAAAGGCTACCTCCAAACTAGAGGACAGTCCTACTTTAAAAAAATCATATTAAGTCCTGTTTTCAATATGCAACAAGGCATGTGGAAGGTTCTCAGACAATGTGGAAGAAATAAAAATGGAGTTGTTTGGCCTTAATGCTAAATTCTGTGTCTGGCAAAAGAAGAGCACTGCTTATCACTCTGACAACACCATGCCCACTGTGAAGTATGGTGATGGCAGCATTATGTTGTGGGGTTGTTTTTCATTGGCAGGGACTTGTTGGCTTGTCAGAATTGAAGGAAGGATTCTGATGGAGAAAAATATAGACAGATCCTTCAGTAAAACCTAGAACAGTTTGCAAAAGACCTGAAACTGTGATGGAAATTCGTCTTTCAAAAGGACAATAACCACAAACACAGAACCAAAGCCCATAGTGGCTTAAAAACAAGGAAGTGAGTATCCTAGAGCAGCCAAGTCAACATCCAGAGATAAGCCCAATAGAAAATCTGTGGCAGGAGCTGAAGATTGCCATACAGCACTGGTCCCCATGTAATGTGCATCAACTAGAGCAGCGTTTCCCAACCCTGCTCCTGAAGGCACACCGTCCTGCATATCTTCTATCTATCCCTGCTCTACCTACCTGACTGAACTCATCAGTGGCACTTTTGATTAGCTGAGCACACCTGATTTAGTCAAGCAGGAAGGATACATAGAAGATATGCAGGACAGTGTGCCTCCAGGAGCAGGGTTGGGAAACACGGAACTAGAGCACTTTTGCATGGAAGAGTGGGCAAAATGAAAGAAAAATGTGAAAAGCTTGTGAAAACTTATCACAAAAGACTTGAGGCTGTAATTGCTGCAAAAGGTGAAGCAGCTGAGTATTAAATGCAAAATGGGGGGGGGGGGGGTATACTTATTCAGCTGGATTCCCCGGTTTACAACAGAACACGCATCTGAGAGGCAAACAAAAACCTCCCTACTTGACCCAATCAAGAATGAAGGGAATGCAAAATATCAGAGGGGAATAGACACCAGTTGTGATCTCTGACACCTAAGGGAAAAACCTCATACCAGTACGCTTCTCACTGTCAACAATCAATTTAATCAATTTTCATTGCAAACAAAAGCACTAGCACAGGATCTGAAATGAAAACACACTTTTCCATTAAAAATGTTTCTTTTGCTTCAGGGCAATGTCACTATTTAAACACCAAAGCAATGTCTTCATGTGGGTCTGGAAGTCTTTATGAAGAGAGAAAAAAGTTCTTATGCATTGTAACATAGTAGTGCTTGACATCTAGTGTGTGTCAGAAAAAAACATCATCCATGAAAACTGTAAATGAAAGGCAACTCAGTAAAGTAAAAGACAATACAAAAGGAGAGGTATACATAGTACAAAATGAGTCAATAAAGATAAGAGATATAAAAATACAAAATCTGAAAATCAACATGAACAATATATAGCAAAGTAGCCTGGATGATTCTACTGATTGTTCTGGATCTTGTATATATAAATGAGAGGAAATGCAACACCATTACAAGGTGCTTGGATTTGAAAAAAAAAAATCTTGACAACCTGTTTTGATCATTATTTTTAAACAAAAACAACTATATGTATTCCCTCAAAATGCAGGTGACTTACACAACATATTTGCATGCAATCAAAAGGTGAATTTCCAGTATGTGGTGGACCATTTATTCTTGCAGACTTCAGCGTGGAACAAGCTTCAGTTTTATAGGGTTTTTAGGTGCAAGTAGTCCTTGGCTGTTCAACTGAATGGGCACCTGGTGACAAAGAGAAATTTCTTAGGCCCTATCGGTTAATCCTTTTCTCACAGGTATGCTAGCATGCCGGGTATTTAACTGGATTAATAAATAAGAATGTTGTGCAAACATTTTGTGTTAACAATGTTCAGGTATTGCTAGTTATATTATTTTTTAGATGGCATCTCACTGGCTTTTGGTGCTACCATAAAAGATCTAAGTGTAACTATTGATCCAGACCTCTAATTTGAAACACATATAAAAAACATCACTGGGGTTGCTTTTCATCACCTTAAGAACATCTCTAAAATCTGTTGTCCTATGTTCTGAAACATAGGGGGAGTTGGAGGACTAACACAAGCCATAAAGTCACTGAAAGACTGAGCTATCAGTGCTGTCACTATATAACATCATGGTAACTCTGTATTTAGCAGTTCCAGCTGTGATTTGGTGGTAAAAGCCAAGTTTTAAATACAAAGAATGATCAAGCAGCCCACACTGGCTCTCCTGATCCAGCTCCAGATGCCTCACCTGCTCTCCTGCCCGGTTATGCCTGGTCGTCTCACCCACCTGACCATCCCCTCCTCCTCAGACTTTTCTCTCCCTACCATTCCCCCTAATTGACCTCTCCAGTGTCAGCCAGAGGCAGATGGTTACCCCCTGTGAGTTGGGTTCTGCTTTTAGTAATAGAGTTTTTCCATGCTACTGTTGCCTGTTTCTGGGGTTTATGGCCCTGGATCCCCATAAAGTTGCTTTTGACAAATACTCTTGTAAAAAGCACTGTGCAAAAGAACTGGCTTGAATAGTCTGTAAACGAGACGTCAGGCCAGCGTCTGCGAAAGGGTAGGGCAATCACACATTTAAAGGTAACGTGGAGTAAGCCCTAATTGGCTATACACTCACACCTTCACAGCTCAATGAAGGTTTTTTTCTTCAAGGTCACTTGATGTTTGTGTTGTTGGCTGCATCAGGTTTTATGCTTACATTATACCGTCTCAACATCTTTCAACTTGCATTTGACCATTGTGTTTGCTTCAGGCAACTACGCTTAGACCACCAGAATCGGATCCTTCCTCTGTCTTTTCAAAAAGGTTCATTAAGGTTAACATAAAAGGGGTTTGTTTCCACACAAACCAACTATGGATACAATTATCATACTCTGACAATAAACCTAGCAAAACTGATCATTTTAAGGCTGTTATTTTTTCTAGTTTTCTAATTTTCCAGGTGTCTGTGTGTGTTCATCCAAGGACTCTCAGAGTATTGTCACTTGGGCTAGCCATGTGACACTCATAAACGGGAGGGGGGGGGGGTGGGGCGAGAGAGAGAGAGAGAGAGAGGGAGAGAGAGAGAGAGACAGAATAGATACACAGACACTAAACAAGTCTCACCTCTGTCTCATCATAAACAGCAAAGGTGAAGTTCTGTAGTATCTGCACCACAGCCAGTTTAATGAGGAGGATGGCAAACCTCATCCCAATGCAGTTCCGAGGACCAGCTCCAAATGGTATGTAGACATAAGGGTCTATGCTCTCTTTGTTCTCCTTACTGAACCTATGCGTGGAAATAAGAGGGGAACAGGTGACCAATCACATACCTGGAAACCGTCTCGGTCAAAAAATAACAACTTCATTAATTATATGCAAAAGCTTTGCATTAAGTGCTTAACAAGATGAGTAAGGGGTTACTGGGTTATTTCTTAATTAATTTTCATGGAAAATATGCAAAGACTTGACATTTGATAGCATGTATTTCCTTCTTTTTTCCCCACACAAAATTAAACAATAACTCCTTATAGTTTTAAGCTACACAAAACTTCACAAATTTACAGCACTGTGTACCATTTAGCTTGCATTATGTTCCCATACAAAAAACAGTTTTAAAGTATATACATTTTTTTGTAGCTCAGCCAATATATTTTAAATATGCAAATTGTTGCCATTTTGGTATATTACAATATACTTCTGCTTTGCATTAATATATTTCAAATGCATTTATAATATATTCTTGCGCTGAACAACATATTTCTTTTTCGCATGGATTGGGTTGTCAAATGTTGCACATTTCCATTTGTTAGAACTTTTTCCATTTGGAATTTTGAAGTCGACCCATAAGCACTGTTGCTGATGACAAAATGACCATGACCAAACGTACCAAACATTGCTTTTTTCACATGTGGCACTTGCTTTTTAAAAGACATCTACACAGACACAGCATTGTCTGTACTTTGCTAGACCTGTTTACATGATGACAACCAACACATTAACAACAACGGAATTGCTATTTAAGAATTTTTGTTAATATTCATTTACATAAATGCTTGCTGACTAATCCCATTTTAGACATGCATTCTTTGGGTATTGTCAGGCATGGAAACAGCAATGCTAGCCACATTGCAAGCTAATGTAAGCTCTGGTTATGTATTATGCAATATGCTTCCATTTCCATTTTTACCATTGAAATATCTA
The DNA here is from genome assembly GCF_013368585.1 of Megalops cyprinoides. Classification (NCBI taxonomy): domain Eukaryota; kingdom Metazoa; phylum Chordata; class Actinopteri; order Elopiformes; family Megalopidae; genus Megalops; species Megalops cyprinoides. Next base: position 30,163,833 of record NC_050583.1, read on the forward strand.
GCTGGCAAGCAAAATATTTTTAACAATTAACCAATTTGTTACTGACCATATAGCTAGCTAGCTACCTTCTTTGGCTAGATAATTAGCTAGCTCTGTTGAGCTTACTACTTTATTGTCACTGAATTATTCACAGAAACTATGTTTCAAAAAACAGCCCCAACTAATCTGTCCCATCTAATCAGACCCAACTAATCTGTTAACATTAACCTAGTTAATGAATAAACAGAGCTGTGAAAACCTTTAACAATTGCAATAACCCCTCAGAACTTTCCATCCAGACAGAATTCTGAGGTAGATAAACTTAAACCAGAGCGGGCTTTTGGCAGGTGCACATCCTAAATGACAACACTTTCAGGGTGCTACAACTGCTTGCTTTCTCTGTTCATATGAGTATCGGAGCATCATGCAACTTTGTCTTGCTCTTATGGACCACTGTTTAGATCTACAGTCATTTCAGTATTAAATAAATATGTTGCTCTACAGATTGATGGAAAGCACAATATTTTCAATAATATGCTCTCCACATATTTTCAGCTTGCTTAATTCTGAGTATTCTGTGATTATTGTTACAGCTACAGTGATGTGTTTAAAGTACCATGCAAAATTAACTTTACAACTTTATTCAAAATTAACCATGAACTTTATTGCTCTAGATAAGAATGCCTGACAAACAACTGAAGACACACTAATCACTATAATGCTGTATATTGTGTATGATGTTTCCAGATATAGACTAGTAAAACAACAATTACAGATTACAGTGTTACTGAACACTTTCACAGCCGCAATAACAGACTACATGTGTTAAAAAACAAAACCTGAAAACAAAAGTATTAAAAAAACAAAATCAAATTTAACATTCTGAGATTCTACAGTTCTACAGTCAAAGCTTTTACCATATCCTAAACAAAGACATTTAATCTTACAACGACTGGGCTCTCAATGAAGTGATTGCTGTGTCTGAAATGGCTAAATTTTCCACAGTACCTCTCAGGTTTGAAGAGCTCAGGTTCTGACCACAATTTGGGGTCACGATGCAGGGCGTAAGTTGGAACTGTGACAACGGTCCCTTTAGGAATGGTCACCCCATTGATCTCAATGGTCTTCTTGCAAACCCTCTCAAGACGAGGAGCAATGGGAAAGACCCTCAGAGTCTCATTCAAAACCATATCCAAGTACTCCATTTGCATTAGTGGTTCATATCTGATTTCGGCCTTTAAAAGAAGGAATAAATACATTTAACTCTGAGAGCAATTACATTTTTAAGGTTAAGCAGTTGAAACATGATATTGCTGTAGTTGAAATGACAATGGTTCATTTCACCATATAGACAACATCACCAAAAAATTCACCATTAATAGACCTATTTGAAAAATCCACTTCCACTTCCAAAATTTAAATACAGGTAAGTGAGGCACACGAAAAATGCCTAGTGAACCTATGACTGAATAGGGCCCAAGAAACCTATTTTGCATTCAACATTGTGTGATAGTGGTAAATCCCAAGAACAGGCTTTACTGCCTGCATTGCATCTGAAACTCGCCAGTGACTCTAGTCCTGAGTGGCAAGCAAAAATACAGGTTATCAGTATTACTTACTGAGAATGACATTAACCATAAGCTGTACCTTTCATCTAGAAAAAAAGCACAAACAAAAGCTAGTATGGTGGGCATCTCAATGATGAATGATGCCACAGTCACCTTGTTTGGGAAGACCTGGTCAATCTCCTCTTGCAGTTTTTTCATGACGTCAGGATTGGTTGCCAGGTTGTATGCCAGGAATGTGAGAGTGCTGCTGCTGGTCTCATACCCAGCAAAAATAAACATCATTGACTGAGACAAAATTTCATGGTCAGTAAGTCCTGCAGAGAAAAACAAATGTACATTCAATTTACAGGCATACTAGTTCCTATCAAGTACTGAAACCTTTCAGCAGTTACTGGGTGAAGGGATAAGGACTTCTGCCAAAATAAAAAGACAGTGGTAATGTGAGACTTCATACAGCCCAGTTTTCTTTTATGGCTGCCGCACCTGTAATGTTTATTTAATAGCCCAACATTACTGGTCCACATAGCTCACATGAAAGGAGCTGAGAGCACTCTTTCTGTATTCTTGATAAGTATCTGTGCTAGTTGCTTTGATAAAGAGAAGGGGATATACCTTTCAGTGATTCATTTCCTTTTGGGTCAGTTCCCTTTTCAGGTATCTGGGAATCCACCATCAGTTGCAGAAAATCCACACGATTCTGAAATAAGAATAACTTAACACTGAAGTCTACAGTACCACACACAAAACAGTTTACTCTCACATTTATTTTGCTTTTAGGTTATTACCCACGTTCATTAAAATTATTCTGGAAAATATGCAAATAAGAATGATATGATGACTTACCTTATGAACATTCTTTTCCCTCTGTGCCTTTATTTTCTGAAGGGAGGCATAAAAGAAATCTGTCACAGATGTTGGAAATAAGGCGAGGTCCATTTTCTCCAGAAGGGGAGTTAAAAATGGGAACAATGCTGAAAAATAGGAGACAGGTATGAAGAAATAACTTACAATAAGCAGGTAACTGAGGTGTGTGTGTCTGCTTGAGGTAAAGCTACCATACATTACAGTAGTCAACAACAGACTCCCTGCTATGTATACAGGATACAATAGATTGTCTCTCAAATCACTCTCTCTCTCTCTCTCTCTCTCTCTCTCTCTCACACACACACACACACACACACACACACACACACACACACACACACACACACAAAACCAGACTAACATTGACTTTCTCTAATTTCTGAAAAGAGTATTACCTATTAAGAGAAAAAGAGGATTGAAAAAACTAAATTTGAGCATTTTCTTGATGTTGGTGACAAATGGATCTTTGGGATTATTGAGAGAGTCAATGTCAACACTGAAGGACGTACTGGTGACAACATCCATACTGTATGCACCAAAGAACCTGAAACACAAATCAAACATTAAAAAACATGAGCTACTAATATAAATGAACACCTGAACATTCTGCAAAGCAGGAGTAACTTTTAATTTCCTACAGCACAACTTTGAAAGGTAAATGAATACACCCTCATATAGAAATATCAATGGTTATGGCGTGTACTGTGGTATTGTAGATCTCTGCACTTCTGGGCTCACTGCAAGGCCACAAATCTTTATGAAATGTCACTCACAGTTTGGGTCTGAGAGTTGATCTCTCAGATCCAGCAGACAATCTCACTGTATTAATCAACAGCTGTTTGAATTTTGTATGGCCCTGACAGGCGGCCTGGGGTTTGGAAACCCTGTCAATGTACCCGTTAGTCCCTGCAGTTTTTCTTTTCACTTCTTTCACTACTCACTCCTTCAGTTCTGCTGCTTCCCCACTGTCAGCCTTTCTCTGTAGACTCTCAACTAAATTGTCAGAGTGTTGCTTCATAATTGGAAACATCTGCAAAAGCAAAAGAGAATACAACAATGTTTAAGTGTCTTACTTCATTGAAAGTTGTTTTTGTGTGTGCGAAAGCATGACTCTTTTCAGAGGTTAAAGTGATATGCATACAGTGCAGAGTCTTTGGAGCAGACTATAGCTTAAATTTTCATTTAATTGCAGCCTATATTTGGAAACCCGTTTAAAGACTGTTGTCATATTGCTATTTAAGAGTGAAGAGAAGCTCACCTCCTTGAGTCGGCCACTGGTAAAAGAGGGGGAGAGAGCACTTCTAATTCTCTTCCACTCTTCGTCCTCCACAATAGAGATGGCATCATATAAGGGACCATTCAGACGGAAGTTCTACGTTAAAAGGAGACATGAAATTCATTTCTGATCACACATGCACTTGTGTCCATTCTGTGGTCTTCAGAGTTTGTATTTATGTCTAATCAGACATTCTGAGATGCAGTATTGTCTTACTCTTCTGTTGGTGAAGAGAGAGTAGCACTCCTTGATCAGAATAGTTTTGATCATTGCAGGATCCATAATGGACATCACTGGCTGTCTGCCATCATACAAACTAAAGGGAAATAACAAAAGCAAAATACATTAAAAAGGGTAATTTTATTTTATGAACAATATGTAGCAGACAATCCCAGTGTGAAGTGGGAAAATATGGCATCCTTTAAAACATACAACATTTGAAATTTCCTTAATCCCTCCTCATTGGAAAATCCTTCCACTTCCATCAGAGCAAAAACAGGATCCCATTCATTAAATACTTGTTTGTTTTGATGTCATACATGGCATATTATGAGTTTTGCCAATCCTGCTATATTTTTAGAACAAAAGTTATTCTGGACATGAGCAGTATTTTTGTAAAATGTGTTGTAAAAAAACACCAATACACTTCTTGGTTCATACTGCTTACAGGGGAACCTTAACAAGGACTCATTCATGTGAAAAAAAGTGTTAAAAGGTATATGATATAGGCTCAGCCATTTCTATTCTATCCATTCCCATAACCTACTCTGCCTGCAGTGAAATGGCTGCTCCTCAGGTGTACCACTGCCTTTTTGTGATGCCTTGCGTGACATTGAACAAAAGGTCTTTTAATTTGCATCTTGACACCATGCCATCTTTTCTTAGTTTCACATCTCCTCCCAATCGCTTTATTACTTCCAAGCCATTCATTTTCTGTGCGATTGTATTACATACCGAATTCCTCTCCCAAGGTGCAGCATCACTTAACATCGTAACATTAATTTAATTTTACAGAAGCTTATACCAATATACCTTAAACCAATAACTGTTGTACTAACAGTTCAATAAGTTTTACTAAAAGGATGCTGCACTCACAGATTTTTCTAGATTTCTTCAAATGCACCTGTTTAAACAGCCCAGTGGCTACCTGTCTTTGAAAGACCAAGGTTACTTAGTAAACCTTACATTCGACAACCGACCCATTAAGATGATGGTACTAAAAGAAGGCACAACAATGCAGCTTCTCTAGAAGAGAGCTGAGACCCATTATAACATACTCACAAGGCTGCAGGAGCAAACAAATGATAAACAGACTCACAAGGAATGAGATACTTCTAGAGCAGATCAATCATAAGACCACAAGAGGGCATGAGAAAAGTCTGATTTTAAAAGTCAAGTTTCATAAAGACTCAACTGGTGCTGTCCAAGGCAGAGACTAGTCAACAGGAGGAGACTCATTATGCAGGGCCTAATCAATGAGTTGCTTAAATTTGGATGAACAGACTCAGATGAGCGTGTGTCCCTAAACTGCTTCCAAAGAAGGTGGGGGGCTAAATGCCCCAAGCACCTTCTGGAGACTCAAGAAGGAATGGAAGGGTGTTCACAATAATGAGATACAAAGAAAAATCTGAATGATGGTGTAGCAAAGGGCAAGAGCAGACACCCCACCTGGCCTCAAACCCAGGTCTACGGAGTACTGCACATGCGACTTTGACGGCAATGCCAAAGAGCCAAGCTTGTTGGTATGGCAGTCAGAGCGCATACTCAACCGTAATAATGGCACTCCATCACAGATGGTGATGGCAATTCCCACACAGCCAATGCGCAATACTTCTAACATGGGGGCAGTATAGAACAAACTGCCAGGAGGCTGCCACAGTGCTAGAGATATGAGTAATAACTGAAGGCAGTAGTGGAAGACCAGCTAATGCACACACAGTGGGATAGTCTGCTTTTTGAAGGAGGCTTACCCAGCAGACATAGAGCTGATCTGTGGACAAACCAACTGGTGGACTTTCTGCATTGGACCACTGGCTGTGCATCTCAAAAGTAAAATCCTATTATGAGTTGTGGCTAAGGCCACAGGTGGCTGTGACATAGGAGTCATGTGGTCAGAGCTGAGAGGTAGCTCCGCCGAACACACCAGAGGTTCAGTACCCCAAGAGCTCCCAAGTCCTCAGTAGAGAAACCCAGGATGAATAGGTAAGGAAAGGATACTAAACATCTTAAATTTACTTCTGTGCCAAAGTTTGTGATAGAATAGGGAAGTCCATATTAGTTAAAATATCCGCAGAGCAGTGGCTTTGTTGCTTTATCACATTCTTGTTGGGATTACAGGTCCTGCCCTTTATTACAGGTCCAGCTACTTTACACTGGCTAGCCACAGTTTAATCCAGCAAATCAACACCAGCTTTCCTCTTGCAAGTGATTCTGGATAACCACACAGTTTAATGCATTTTTTGCCCCCCACACCCACGACCTATTGTGTTCCTTGTCCGGTCGCAGATAACATGGGTTGACATAACATGGGACAAGCAGCACTCACCCCCATATTCGCCCGTATTTCTTGAAACACTCCACATCAAAATCATGTAGACCCTGGAAAGAGGAATGAAAGAAAGCTGAAGTCCAATGACATGCCATGACATCTGCTGTAGTAAATTTTCTTCTCTTCATACAAAAGTAGACTGATATAATGAAATATTGAAAGTAACAAAACTTTTTTTCCCTGAATAAAATTTTGAGAAATACCTTTCTCTTTCCACCATTGAAGTTTTGTTTCTTTGCTGTTACACAAAATAATATGCTGTATCCACTACCCCATGAATCTGTTATGGATTAGTTGTCACATACACATTGTCATTCATATACTATATCAATTCTAAAATAATGTTAACCTACCTTTCGATATTCAAGAAGTGTTCCTATAAAAGGCAAGGGTTGTGGTCCCTGAATTCCCAATGATTTAAAGAATCCATAGGGCCAGTAACCATACCTGTTAAGAATGAAAAGGTGACAATGCTGATCTGAAAACAAAGGTACAGAGTGCCAGAAATGGTGAGGAGGAAATCCATGCACCTTTAGACATTAGTTTGATTTTAACTTCAAAATTCGTTCACTCATCTGGATTATGTTACCTAACCATAGACTAAACACCTTTTTCAGGACATCCAAATAACCTTACATGACCATTTTCATGATCAGCATAATATTTCCACAGGTCCATAGGCAGTACAATTAATGAAGTATGTTTTGTAAGTGTAAAAAATACACTAGTTAAAGTCAAACACAGACCACTATAGCAGTTAGACTGAATACTCCCTTGTCTCTGATATGTTTTTTTCTCACATTTAAATGAGACAAATCACACCCATTAAAATGTGTTAAAAAGTAACTGTTAAGATCATCTTAAGAAAACTACAAAAATATGACATCATCATTCTAATATCTATCAATTGATATGAGATTAGCCTGTTTTCATATTAACCTCTATGCACTCAGAATATTATGTAAGATTTCAATATAATCAACTCAACAGTCTGCTCTAATACATTAACAATATGTCCAGTCACTCAGACAACAATGTACTACATGCTGCAAACTACTTGATTTAAATAATAAAACAATCATTACTCACACTACAACCAAGGTTAGAAACAACAGAAGCAGGGCCCAGGTTGTTGTTGAAAAAAACAAGAGGACACTCATTGTAGATTCTTCAGCTCCTGTTGCAGAGATTTCACCTTGCATCTTTGGAAATTACCTCAATTCTAATGTCTTAGTGAGTCACGCATACAAAACAACGGTGAAAGTGTGTGAGAGGTGTAGTGTGTTCCAATGTCAATGTCAGTGTGTGTGAATAATTAGCAAAGAGCTGGCTCCGAAAGCACTGCACTTCCAATCTTATATATCAGAGGCTTATATCTGTGATAGCGTCAATACCAAGTATGGCAATGGAGCTTTTTCCTCGAACCATATATGCTGTTCTGCAAACACCTGTGCGTGAGAAAGAGATATGACGTCATTCATTCATTATTGCATGGAGTAAAACTCAAAGCTACTCAGGTAACCTCACTTCACACAGCTCACCTAACTATGACTCCTGTAGCCTATAAGATCCTTCTTCCAGTTTACCCTTTGCTGATCCCTCCTAGACATAGTCCTGCAATATTTTGCATTAAAATATAAAAAATTAGCTTTATTTGTTAGAAATCACATACCAATCCACACATATTAAAGGGCAAATACATATTGTTTACATAATTAATATACTGTGGAAGGAGGTTTATGTACTACAGACATGTTTATTAAACTTGAAAGTCTAAAATGGTCATTGAAAAGTCTACCTTGCTTTAAATTTTTAAAATTTTAAATCTTGCTCTTTTATGTGCTGTTATATTATGCTCAAAAACACTTTCACCGGAAATTAAAATCAACAAAATTAAATTTGTCAATCATCATCTTATATAATTTTCCCCCCACAAATTCATTTGGACAATAAAAATAATGGAACATTACTGGACATGAAATTGGACATTTTGTCAAATATTCCAAAGAATGCTGAAATTGAGTTTGTTTTTACATTCCGTCCAAGTCACCAGCTTTATGGATGCCCCCTTTTTTTTTTATTTTGCGATGATTCTTACTGCCGGTTTTCTTACTGAAATAAGGCACACAATGTCTCATACAATTTCAGATAGCCCTTACTCACAACATATTTAACACATTGTCATTTGCTATTGATAACACTCTCTGCAATTTGTTTCTTTACTTGTCTGTTGGCAAAAAGCGTATTTCAATAAATAATGTGTCCAAAAAAACTTTAATTTTTTTCAGTAATGCATAAAGTTTGTTCAAAACAACATCAACTAATGACCTTGAGATGAACTTTGATATCATACATTCTACACCCACATGCACAAGCATGACTAATTTGTGCTACAGGTTAACAAGTCAATTGCACATCAATCAAATTGCCCCTGAGAAAGCAGCATTTTATTTTTGGTGTTGTCCTTCATTTAAATCATTTTATCCAGGAGAACCCATTATCTAAAGTTTTTCTTACACAGAAGTAGGAGAACATTATATTACAACAGTGTTACTGTATTTAATGAAAAAATGTTTTTAATCAGTCATGTGGAAATGAAAACCTATTTATGTAATGACATTACTTTATTGGTATTTAGCAAACACTCTTATCCAGAGTGACTTACATAGGTTACAAATTAGGGGTCGACCGATTATCTGGTCGTTAGATATTGATATGATCGGGGCCGATATTCACAAATTTTTGATTATCTGTCATCGGAATATTATTATCTAAATTCCCATCCTTCCACACGGTACCCTACTTTTGTATGAGCTGTCCATTTTTCACATAAATGACTTATGAGCAAAAGGGCTTCTAAGATCTCCCCACAGCTTCAGAAAAAGCGTGGATGCAGGCTAGTTTTAAGGTGTGATATTTTGTACTTTATGATGAAAATGCAACTTAAATGATGTATCAATTTGCTTTATTTCTTACGCAATGATTGCCATCGTTCGTCCGATAATTGAATGCTTTTGAAATAGCGATAGGCATCTGGTGCCTAGCAAAAATAAGATAACCATAGAGAAATTTACCCACAGCGTCAATATTGGCTCCCTTTTAGTAGGCCTTGTCTCTCTCTCATACATCGTCTCATTCGAACGGACACACACGCTGCAGCTCAAATGTGACCCTCACAAATAATCTGTAATGCCAAATGTGGTCATTTTAGTTATTGCAATTTTCAGTTTATTTTTATCTTAGAGAAAGAATTTTCATTTGATCTTTTTGCTCTTTATTTAACTTTATGCCTGAAAACATATGACTAAGTAAAGAGGGTTTGTAAATAAGTCCATGTTGTCACAGCCTATTTCTTTTCACACCAGAAAAAAAACATGTTAAAAGCATTCAAATATCGCCCTGAAATATTGGTTATTGTCCTCTTTTTGTCAAAGATAATCATTATCATATCAGCATTGAAGAAATTCTAATCCTATTACAAATTATCCATTCATACAGATGGATATTTACTGAGGCAATTCTGGGTTAAGTACCTTGTCTAAAGGTACAACAGCAGTGAGCCAGCAGGGAATTGAACCAGCAACCTTTTGGTTATAAGTCCTGCTCCTTATCACTATGCTACAGTGCAGTCCATGGCATGTAGGCCACTTTAGCTAGTATCAGTTTGAGCTGGTGAGACTAAGGCATCTTAGTGAATATTGCCTTCTGAAAAGCCAAAAGGACATGGAGCTGGAGACCACATTAGAACATGCCCAAACATGTCTGGCTGATCTGGTCCTCTATTGTAGTACACGGTTACGTAACTTCTCTCTTTCACGTGTATGCAACTTTGATTGCCATGCCCTCTGAACAATTCACTCCAGGGATCTTATCTCACCAGTAGACTGAAAGTTTAGTTGGCTGTCTTCCAACTGATTTTAGCTAAGAGGAATTTATCTTTTTTCAATGTTACCATACAATTTGGCATGTGGACTTCTGAGAAAGCAGAGATTGTTGAGTTTATTTCATACAGTTCATGATTGACAGGGTGATGCTTTCTTTTTGGTAGTAGGTACATTTGTTTCCCTCATTCTGCATCTGGGCCTCCAATGTTTTTTAGTTGCTAGATTGAAATGACTCCATGCTTACCAAAGTTTAAGTTGTTACACATCAGTGCATCAATGGGGTTTGGCAGCAGAGTTTGTGTTTGAGTCTTGCTTTTGTGTGTCAAATGCTGATAGTAGAGCACAAATTTGCCATTGAATCAGAAAGCTCTCTGCTGCTGCTGCCATAGTACATACTGTCTGCTGTGGAAATCTAGGTGTCAGGGTATTGGCTGGGGTCCCAGCTACGGTCTGGTCTGACTACACATTCCTGGAGGGGAACCTGACAAACATGACAAAAAGGACTTGTGCTCCAGCACAACAGTGTGTAATCTAAAGTAGAAACAATTTTTCAGATCAATAACAAAACACACCTGATCAGCATTCTTACCTGGCATGTCCCATATCTTCCAGATCCCCTATTCCTGAGAAGAGACCATCCACCAGAATCAGCAAGACAACTCTATCAAGTTGAGAATTGACTGGGTTGCCATTTCACAACAGGATATGACCTGAATCCCAATGTCCATGAAGAGGACAGCATCTGTGTCTTTGGGAAGACACAGATGCTGCTGGGCCTTTGATTTCTCACACAATAGATGAATGGCACTTAATATCTGTTCCATTTCTGGAACAGAAGGATGATCAGGACACCGTACAATACAGTTTTCATTTCTGTATATCAATTTCAGAGATATGCCATACATAAATGTAGGCATTAAAATATGTTAAAAAGGGTGGTGACCAAGTTTATTTTGTTTGTCAGTATAGTCGCCTGGTCACTAATGTCCTTACATCACACAAATTTGTTCATGACTACTTTTATATGCGCCATCTGGGTACGTGTTTATTTCTTTCCATATTTATTTTTCTATATACAGTAATAAGCACTTTCGTGCACATAAAATGTCGTGCTTGATAAACCCAGCCAGTGCACTTTACTCTTTATTATGGGTGGAGGAGGAGAGGTGTGCATTATGCAATACAGCCTCTCTGTTTACACTTCACTGAACTCTGTACCTGCGCAAATGTGCTTATTACTTGGCATATAACAGGAAGTACCATGGGCTATTGCATTAGGCCCTTTGTGCTTGTTGAAATCATAAGAAACTTATATGTCAGGAAATTAAAGTATACCAAAATAAACTGACCTATAAGGGCTTGGGATCAGACAATAATGGAGTTTGTTCTAATTGAGACTGCACAGGCATATGGATGGAACTCATGTTAATAGTGTCAAAGGTGGTGGAGAGGAGACACGCTTTAAATGAAATGCACATTATGTAACAGTAGAGCAAAAATTATTAGGAAGATAAAATGGTGAAAGGTCATCGTCATTTAATTTGTGCATAGTCAACACAAGACATTCCTGTTGAAATATGCAGTTGCATTTTTTTTCTTACAAATATACAGAAATATATCAGAAAAACCAGTGAAATCCCTTTGGCATGAGAAAAAAAAATACACGTTTTACCTTTTACAGTGTAATTTTCAGTCATAAATGACATGTTTATCTACCTTTGGACAACCTGTCCTACTAGTCATATTTTTTTTAAATAAATGTAAAAGTCTCTCTAAATGTAAAATTATCTCTAAATATACTCCCTAAAACATCCAGAAATAAAAACCTTGCTTCCTTTAGTAGTAAAAGGAAGCTTTGTTCAAACAGAATACTATAGTGAATTGTCATTATATTATTGACTTAATTTGAAATGTGTGCTATTTCTCCTACTGGTTTCAACCAATAAAATGGACCCAATTTTAATATGTTACAGGCCCAGGTCCAATTAATATGTCTGAATGACGAACACAGCTGTGACTCCATGAGATCATCTTTGCTCCTCTCCACTAAATTACTCAGGTTTATAATAAATTGTGTAGAATATGAGATGTTCATGGAACAATCAACCACTGTTCAATCAATGGTGAAAAAAAGAGATTGTATATCCCTTTTTGATCATATATTTCAGGTGTACTTAAAAATATCATGAGGCAGCTGAGTTCACTGACGCTTGACTAGTTACATAACAACTACATGTACAAGGTTCTCCTGGCACTGGCATTCAGCTGATAGTTGCCAGAAAAAAAAATCACAAGAGAAGCTGACTTGGACAAAGGTTACATATAGCAAAACATTCTGGATCTGTGCTCTAAGGACATTGTTAATGAAAATGACACTAGTGGAGCGATGCAGTTGGAACATTTTCATTTTCTATTTAATAAATGGCAAGAGTGCAAAAATCATTAAATAGGTTTTAAACAAAACAATGAGCCTGGTATATATGACTATCATAGCAAACTTTCAACTACAACAGCAAAAAGAAAACATTCCCCCACCAAAGTGTACTAACGTCTCAAACAGATACCGTACAAAAAACAGTGGGAAATCAGAACCACGCTGAGGAAAAAGCTAAGGAAGTAGGAAAGTGACTGTCATGCAAACCATGGAGAAACCTGGAGGTTTTTTTTTTTTTTCTTAAAGCTTGTACAGAAAAAAAAACAGATTACAAATGATACAAGTTTGGATACTACAAGTTGACATATTTTCCAATTTCTGTGACTCTGATGCAGCCTCTTACATGTTCAACCTTTCCATACTTCTCTGAATATTTGTACATGAACAATGTACAACGTATGGACAGTACATGAATGTTATTAGCTAATCACTGCACAAATATGCTGGGAATCTGACCAACATTTATTCAGAAGACCTATACAGTACATAACAATAGATCCCTGAAAGCTATGTACATTAAAAAAGAAAAAAAATAGTGCTGTTATTTCACAAGACTAAAATATTAAAAATATACAGAAATACAAAAACATAACATGAAATGGTAGGATTAATTGTGAACACAACTTTTTTAGCACAGCAGAATTTAACACCAGCACATTTCTGAGCTGAGATACTCTTAACCCCGATACTACTGCCCTCTGCTGTACAAAGAAGAGAGTACACTCAAAGAACTCACAATATTTGTGTGACATACTCTGATCTTTTTAATGATACACACATACACATGGACAGTCATGGATTTCATTTGATTGGTTATTTCTGGTTACTTTCTGTATATAAAAGAGTTGTTACAGGCAATACCCTGGTTTACCACATTCAGAACTCAACTCTTGCTGAGGTTCTCCCACAATAACTAACACACTCCTTGTGGCCACTGGGAGGCAAGGCCCAAAGCGGATTGCTTTCTCCTGGCTCCACCTGCGGGCAGCCACAAGTCACTTGTGTATTTACATTTCCCTCTGTAAGTGCGTGTGAATGTGTGTGTATGTGTGCGTGAGTGTGTGAGTGAGACAGAGTCGGCCTGTATGTGTGCGCATGTATGTGTGAGTGTGTGTGTGTGTGTGTGTGTGTGTGTGTGTGTGTGTGTGCGGGGGGCGGGGGTGTCAAATAAAATACGCAAATCTCTGGTTCACATAAACCTGATCTATCCAGCAGTACCAGTGACTCTATTCAGTGCAAATCCCCATAACGTAGTACACCCAGAGAAAATAACAAGTCATTGAATTGTGCCATGTACTGCTTCACATCTTCAAGAATGTTACTCCCAAGAATACAGTATAAAGCCTATGGAACTAGAGTGAATATTCACTAATTGCCTTAGAGGAGAGCCAATCCAACACATTTCTTTGAACTGTTCTTGATAAAGACTTGACAATTCTTGTTTTGAGGCCTACTGTAGCAGCACATGACAAGAAATAACTGAAATAAGGGGAGCTTACAGTATAAGGTCACACAGCCATCAAGGTTGACAATAAACGTTTCATTGATTTAAAAAAAAAAAAAAAAAGAAAAAAGTTTTTCTTTGTGTGAAATCAGTTCATACACAATGGACAGAGAAGACATTCAGTTCATATGTAATCACAGATTTAAATTTCCAAAAATATAGATTATAATATCTATAGATAGAATTTTCATCTTGCTCTCTGACCCAAGAGGTTCAAGAACCACTAAATTCTTCCATTGTTCCACACCTGTTTTGTTTGAATCGCCTCATTCCACTTCCTGATTGCCATACACTATCGAGCAACAATGGATTGCTGTAATGGACTGGCTACAGAACTACACCAACGTGGCAAAAACACTACAGTAAAAATTCATCTGTACAAAATTGATCCTAAAAATACACGTATACAGTACATATTGCTAACCTAAAAAAAGGAACAAAACAACATCATCTGTCATGTTTTCTCATTGTAAAAATATCAAAGAAACAAATTTGAAAAAATAAAGAGTTGCAAATGCACATTTTCTTTCCATTAAAGCAATATCCATATGGCTTAAGAGTGCAGTCAATGTGTGCAAAGGCAGTTTATTTTATCTCATTTCAAACCCAAAAGAATTCCTTGTCATTACATTCATACTTCTCAGAACTAAACAAAATAAAACAAAACATGAAAAGCTTCAAGTGAGTGTTACTCTTCTCATCAGCAATTCCCAGACTGAACACACAGGACTCGAGTCAAGACTGATGGTGCCTGGACAGCAGATCAGCTCACAATGTCAAAAATGGTGTACTGTACAACTGTCCTTCAGCTTCAAAATGTCACACAGAAGGTTAAACTGGAAAGAGGACAGAGTTTACTTTTGTTTTCACCACCCATGACGTATGGTGGTTTCACAATTAGATGAGTCACTCTGATATTGCAGTAGAGGTCCGCACTGCAGAAAGAGAGAGTGTTCATGTCAACGTTTCCTTGTGAATGCATTTCGGCTCCTTGCTACGCAGTCTGTCAGAAGTTTCGCAGTCACTGTTGTGTCCTCTAAACTCTCAAGTGCAACATCTTGGGGCATTCAACTTTTGAAGTGAATTGCGGGTAATATGATTAGTGTGATTAAAAGTCCTCTAATTACAAAAGTCTTAATTCATTTCATTTTTAAGGGCAATCTTTTTTTAATTAAAAACCCTGGTAACAAACAAGACTATTATTTCCCCTTTAAAGTGGCAGGCTGAAGAAATGTTTGTATTCCTTCTGAGAGAGAGGCTCTTTTCATCTGCTGGGTCTGTTTTGAAGAGGATCAGACTTATCAGGGTGGGAGCACCTCTATGTACCCTTGCTTTGAGCCCAGTCCTTGAACTCCTATTTGCTCTTCAAAGTCAAAGCCGTGCACAATGAATACACAAAATCTAAATGCAGAGATTCTCTCCAGAGAGAATATCAGCATTTCTGGAAAGGAATTTTCCATCTATTTTTGCAAGGAAACAAAGGGAAAGTCATTCCTTCATTTTGACACAGACAAACTGGCACTGTCACAAGCTCTCTCTCTCTCTCTCACTCTCTCCCTCCCTCCCTCTCTCTCAGATATGCATGTATAAACTAAATAATCACAAAGTGTAGATAATTCACACATACACCTGGGGACCAAGGGCACTAGAGAGGCTTAAAGCTTAAAGAGGTGGCTGCATTTCCTCTTCTGCCAGTAATACCGTTTTTTTTTTTTCTTTTTGAAGCTGATGACTAAATACCGACAATTCACCTCACTCCCTGCGTCCCACCGGCTCACTTGGCCCCTCCCCTGCCCACCGGTGTGGCACCGTATGTCACACAAAGGAGGAGAAGCCTGTGACAGGGGTCCGTGAGCTGGGGGCGGGCTGGCCGGCCGGTGTGTACACCCCCCCGACGCTGTGCTGGGTCACCACTGTCTGATAGTAGGCCTCGCCGTCCCCGCCGGCGCACTCCTCGTAGGAGTAGGCCGGGGTCTGCTTCAGCCCCTTCTGCTGCCGCTTCCATGAGTTGTAATAGGTGGGATCGCTCATGTAGTGGTTCACGAAGGAGTGCTTGGGCTGCTCGTCCTCGTAGTCGCTGTCCGTGGCCTTTGGAGAGATTGGAGAGACGATTAGGTCGCCACGGGGCACCTCCAAAAGGATGACACTTCACTTCTCTGAGTTCTAAGGCTGTGTCAGTGTTATGAGCAGAGGGAAAGGAACTTAATGGAAGAGAGATCGCTGAATCCAATACTAGCTCTGCGCCTGGTGCCGTCTAGCTAATCACCGCTCTGTTGTTTGGGTGGAATGGACCGGAGGGCTAGGAACAGCCTCAGCACTGCTTGGAGGGTTTGTTTTTGAGTCTTACATGGTCTTGCAGTGAGGGGGAAAAGCACTCACCTCTGATTCGGAGATCTCTGTAGGTTTCTCTGTGAGAGTGGTGCTCTCTGTCAGGACGGCGCCGTTGTAGTTGTTGCATATGTCCTCATCGGAGTAGTGCAGCCCGCCAGGGCTGGGTCGAGGAGGAGACCTGGAAGCCAGACAAGACGTACTGGTGAGGCGGCTTCCCTCTGACTGACCAACAGGGGACTTTTTCTCACAGCCCATGGCTCTGAATGGCCTCTCTGCCTCCGTTTATGCCAAACATATATTATTTTGTCCTTTGTTGCTACTGAGGTAGGGCGCCATGCATAGATCCATTAACCAATCTCCTAATAGAGTCTTCAGGATCTTTTACAGCCTCCAATACCATGAATAAATGATCAGCATCGATACCAGCCCGATTTCCTTCAAGGCAATTCTGGGAAATGTGCCAATAACCTTTGATAATGAGGTTTATTACAGTACCCAAGGGCAAGCTGTGAGACTCCTGTAATTACATTTCAAGGTTTGTCCGGTGTGCTAACTGGACTGTCCAGGGGCTATATGGCCCAGCCTCCCCTACTGGCCCTTCATTACACCTGCCAGGGGAGGCACAGGAGTGTGTTAGAACTCCCATCATCCTCAGCACACTCACTCACAGGCTCTCTCAGGAAGCCATTTTAGCACAGGCCCTGTGACACGGTGTCACTCTTTACTGTATACAAATAAACTACACCCTGCGTGTGTTTTAGTGGCTCACAATCTGCTGGGCATCATTTTCCATACTGTCTGCGATACAGGGTGTCCTGCATCTCTTCATGACTTTCTCACAGCAAAGCCAGTTTTCTTCAAATGGTACCGAAAACACTCACAAAAGCAGAGGAAAGAGGAATCCAGCAGTGTGAATGATGGTGCGATCTCCTATAGCGGTTATTAAGGAAGGTTGCAACGTCTCCAGCTAATGGGCCTTCCTTACCTGGTCCCATTCTTCTTCAGGAAGGAGCTCTTGACATTGAGGTGCCTGCTGTTGAGCTCCAGGGCAGTGAAGCCTCCATTGTCCAGTGTGACAGACTCCTCCACAGTTGAAATATGCTTTCCTGCATTGAAGATGAAAAGACTTACTAATTTCCTTGTAAGTAGTCAATAAAGTCCCACATGACTTCAGTATGACTCTATGGACGCAGGCTAAGTGAAGAGGGATGGTGTCTGAAAATCGGGTCAGGCGAGGCCATGGCAGCTACACTGATTAAGCCTCTGAACGGACCCAGTGTGCTCCCCCCTCCTTAATTGTGCCTCTGCATGAGAACACTGCCAGGGTTCCCTTGGCAACCTGGATTAAAAGTGCCACTCTGAGCAACCTTTACTTGGCAGTTGTTTTTTTATTGACTTTGGCAGCCTCTCTGAGATTCTGTGGCGATCATGCAGAGAGCAGATCAGACAGACTGTCAGAGAAGCAGACTTAGACAGACAAACAAAAACAGACAGACAAACAGACACAGAGTGGCCGGATGGAAAAACAGACACAAACAGAGGGACGGACAGCTAGCTAGAGACAAACATGTGTGGCTGTACTGTGAGACACACGGACAGACAGACGGAATGCCTCACCGGTTCCGCAGCTCTTGTACTTCTTGCTCTGGCCGTGTAGCACCAGCCCGAAGATCACCACCAGGATGAGGATCAGCCCGCACAGTGCCATGACGATGAGGAACCACCACTCCTCGTAGAAGGGCGTCTCTGACTGGGCTGCGTGTGCATGCGGACAAATGCAGACAGACAAACATGTTCAAAATGATGTTATCTGTGCTCTCAGCAGTGAGCAGTTCCAGCTTTCAAACACCAGATGGCAGCAGAGATTAAAGAACAATTATGGTGGACTGTAGAACAAAACTGCATTCAACTTTAACTTACAAGTAAATGGGTGTTATTGCAGTTCTCACTGTTCAGTTTTTGACATTGTGCTGAGAAGCTCTGTTATAACAGCCAGAGAGGTGAACTGACTGTACATCTCTCTCCGCTGTCCACAGCACACAAGGTTTAACACAGGGAGTGGGAGGGATTGAAAGGTCTCTCAACAGGGTGAGTGAAAGTGGGCCTGAGTGGGCTTTGTAATACACACAGAGTGTTATGTGGCACAAACCAGCAGTTTGATAAACACAGTGAGCACCTACAGTGACCTTGCATGGTCACATGCCAGCCTTTGCCACCCTCACGCAATTATAATAACCAGTCATTTCAATGTGACCTGAGTGTATGCACAAATAGGCTGTTATCAAAAGAGCTTATCGTTTGAATGATTGCCTGAATACATTGTGAGCAACAAATGGCAGCAGCAGGAGTGGCCTTCGGAGGGTGTGTTTCTCACAGCGATTCGGACCGATCACAACAAGGTGCCAACATTAGCCTCCATTGTGCCATCTGACACATTTGGATTTAAAGGAGTAAACTGTATGTACAAATTAGCAATGAGTAGAAGCAACCCGCACACATCTAGCAGAATGCCACATCAAAAAGGATGAAATGAAGATGAAGAACAGCTATTCTTCTCTTCTAATATTTACTGTATGCTGCGTGGCATTTACATCTCTTATGACTTGATTCCAAAAACCATCCTTCGAGGTTCTCTATGTACCTATGACTTCCCCCTACTGTTCACTCTGTCTTGTTCTCTTTTTAACCTGGTCTCTCATACTGTCAAAACAAGTAGAACATTTTACACACAACTAATTTTTCCAGATACAAAATCTTTTTTGTTATTGTTTCAGTTAATCCCTTAAACTCCCTGGAGAGCAGATTCATTTGAAAATACCACCCCGAAGCACACATGCCATCTATGACATTCTTGGCCTTTGATCTACATGACGTGCGATTATCCTGTTGACATATGATTCATTAGAATTTGATGACTGAAATGTTTTTTTTTGGCCCAGCTCAAATTGTGTTAACCCCGGGCCCTATCACTTTTACCTGTTCACAAAAGAACGGTGGCTTTTACCTTACATTATTGGCATTTAGCAGATGCTCTTATCCAGAGTGCTTACATAGGTTACAATTTTTTTACATGTTACCCCGTACTTTGCCCAAGGGTACAAGAGCACTGCCCCAGCGGGGAATCTAACTGGCAACCGTTCGGTTATGAGTCCTGCTCCTTACCACTACGCTGCGCTGCTTTTAGGCTGTAAAGCACGTGCGGGGCGGAGACGGGAGTTACTCTACCTGACATGGCAGCAGAGGGCACGCTGGGCTCACCATAGCCAAACTGATTGACGGCGATCACCCGGAACTCGTAGCTCACCCCCTGCCTGAGGCGGTCCAGACTGACTGAGTGAGACGTGCTGCTGGGGGACAAGTGCTTGACGAAGGTATCCCACAAGCCCTCGTCTGCAAACACAGCAGGAAGGAATGTCACAGCCAGTGTAAATGTCATCACGGAGAGGAGACTGTGCTCCAGGACATCTCCCATCTAAGCAGAGCATCTGCCTGCAAATATGCTGCTTAATGCACGGCACCCCAAACCTCTCATTTAAAAAAGCTTACTCTCTCACAGTAAATAAAAAAGCCAGTCCTTCTCTTGTCTAAAACCTAGTCTTTGAAAGGCAAGTTAAAGCTTAATATTGGAAGTACAACGAAAATACATTTGTACTGCAATGTGTTTATTTCTGTGAACTACTGACAAAAACCTGCTGTGAAAGCCAAGTAAATACAGATTTTCAAAAAACCATTGCAATACCCTTAGGTTGATTACAATCCCTGAGCACTCTGATGAGCTAACCTGTTTCTAATTTTAGCTAACTCCAAGTTCCATGAATGAAAGTTGCTTTGATTTAGTGGACTCAGCACTGTCACACATTTAAGACAATTCATCATTCAACACCAACGACACTGCTTTTACAGACGAATTCAAAGCTGACATTCAGGTGAAAACAAGTAAGGATTGACTCTGTACCTGAAGGACGTGCTTCAATGACATAAGCTTTGACAGGCCCCGCCCCTGTATCTCCCGCCGACCAATGAATGGTCAGGGCTGAGGAAGACTTTGTGATTGACGTCTGGATGGGGGCACCAGGAGACCCTGCGGACAGGAAGAAAAGCCTCTGCTGAACAGAACTCTACAGCAGGTGCGGCTAAACCTGCTGCAGGCAAGTTGCAGGACAGCTTTGGTTCTCTGAGAACAAAAGCACAATTTAAACAAAATGAGGGACCTGTTTCAAGCCCATTTATGCACCCTTGTGCCTTTCTGTCCCAAAATGAGATCCAACAATCTCTCTCAAAATGGAAAAAAGGAACGACACAAACTGAACAGACGGACCCTTTGGCTGACAGGGGGAAAAGAGTGAAAGTGCACCGCACACAGCTCAGTGTTTAATGAGGGAAATCAATGAAAGTTTGCAATGTTGCCTCCTCGCTCACACCACACTCCTGTGAGCTATCGATCCATGTTTGATGAAGTGCTTTTCTGCTGTGAATTCCTGATGTGCCTTCATGGACCATGACAGTCTTCAGCACTTCAGTGGGCAACATTTTGCCCTGCTGCAGACCCCCCCCCCCCCCCCCCCCCCCCCGCATGCCAGGCGGTCTCACCTTCCACAGGTCCCGCCGTGATGTTGGCCTCCAGCTCGGGCCCGAAGCTGACGGTCTTGGCTTGTACCCGGAAGCAGTAGGTCACGCCTTTGGTCAGGTCTCGCACCTTCAGCCAGCGCTGCCAGTTGCCCTTGATGTCCACGGTCACCACCTTGCTCACACCTGAGTCACAGCCAGAGAGCACGTGCACACTGGTGTCAGCAGTCGAAAGCAGGAAACACACCTTCATGACAAATGTACCAAAACCTGTCATGTGTCAACAGGTTTATTCAGTTTAATGGCTTTTTGACATTTTAAAGTGGATGGTTTGGTAGATGGTACTGCATGTTGTGATTGACCTTACATTCTATGTTCCTCTTCCAGAAAAAAAGAAGTACGATTTAGAAAGGCCTACTGTGGATTATTTTGTTTTAATAAAGAGCACACAAAAGAGTATTTGAGATATTTCTGCCAAAGGCAGCATTTTGTTTCATTTAGCGGCTTATGTAGAAATGGACTTGTTAAGTATACAAAATGAGTTTTACACTTCAAGGGCTGGCTGAACCTGTTCACTCACCATGTATGGGGGCAGAAGGCTCATACACCACCCTGTACCCCTCCACCACACCGTTGGGAGACAGCGGAACCCCCCAGGACACATTGAGTGTGGTAGTGGTAACCTCAGAGAAAGTGATAAAGCTGGGGACACTGGGAGCTTAAAGAGAAGTCAAAGGCTTAAGTCAGACAAAAAACAACAAAAATGAAAAACAGCACAAGACACCCACATCAAAGTGTAAGCTGGGTGCCTGAATGACTTTCTCCACAGACTCAGGAGCAGATTTAAGGTAACTGTAATACGATTAACAAAATTAAGCAGATTACTTTTTAAAAACATTCCTTAGAACACGATTCAGTTTTACGGCTGTGGAACTCAATGACAATGTTCACATGCACACAGTATACCAGATAATGGTCCTTACCCTGGTTGTGAAAATATTTCGAACGAGCTGTTTACATCATGAAATACAACCAGTGGTAATATTCCCTGTTTACATGGTAATCAAAGTATCTCAAGTAAGCCCTGTAACAGACACGCGTGCATTTTCTTGCTAATTTCCTTGTTTGGTCGAGTGGGTCAGGAGATGCCTGCCTGTACATTATCTTGAGTTGTGTTTCATATCACTTTTACAAAACAGTTTATTGCAAACAATGGTTCAGATCAATATTCTCAACAATGGCAGCAACAGCAACATGAGAAAATACAATCGGCAATTTATGCTGCACTGAAACACTCTTAGACAATCAATGGAAATGCATAGCCCAGATTGCTGGGCAAGGGCTGTATTAGTGGTAGAATTTCAGGATACAGAGAGGAAAGAAAACATCTGTTTGCCCCAAAACCTGTTAGAGAAGTTATGTGAAATAACCAGGAGCATTATAAAACCCTGCAATGCCAAAGTGGGCATGCCTGTGCCATTTGACATGCATATTGCTACTGCCCTGTGCAAGTTGGGAAGTATCACACAGCCGTAAATTAAAACTTGGCGCCCACAAATGCACTATGAAAAAATTTGTTTATAAGTTCTGTGAAAGCAAAGTTGGCAACTGGTTGATTAAAACACCTGTGTGAAGCATGCACAATTTCTGGAAGAACACAGCAACTACACTCAGATTATAGGTAGTGTGGACCACATCCCTGTACTGCCTCCCGGTGATGGATACAGAGACTTTCTAAATCAGATAGGATGGGCATCTTACTACATGTGCTCCAAAGAGCAGACTAATTCATATCGGGTTGAGATGGAAGAGGTCAGTTGCAGCATTTCTTCAAACTGTAGTGACAGTGCGTGATGTGACATTTACTTTACACTGTAAACTTCCTAGACAGAATTAATTACCACTCATCGTAATTGCCTGTTACCACCTCTCAGCCAGGCTGCTTACAGCCTATTCTTCTGTTCACGCAGCGACTCTCTTTATTGCTGCTTTACATAAACCAAGACAAGGCGGATTATTAACAGTAAAATTTTTTATATCTGGGGTTGTAGAGGATTAGTGCCTTCATTAAAGTCACACTTCGCACAATATATCTGATCAGGCAAAGATGGAGGGTAAATTAAAGTTATATGAACCAGCTTCATTCACTGAATTCTAAACATCCGCTCAGTCCCGCGCGCGTCTTGCTGGTCAGCATGGCTGAAAGTGAGCACTTCAGAACACACAGGCACCCCCAATCAGATGTCTCTGCTTTTACGCACAGTGGGAGGGTCTGCTTCCTGCCAGAGGTGCTAAAGGTATGACCTCACTGCACTTTTAAGAGGCAGACATAACTAGAGTTGGACTACAGTGAAGTAGGGACATAGGCTAGTAACAGAGAATTATACCTGTAGTAAAAAGTTGGTATCAAAAAGCAATGACAGTTCTTTATACTGTATGTATCTATATAAATTGTAGGCATTTAAAACCCACAGAGAGTTAAGTTGAACATACCAAATATTTACCAACCATCCTCGTAAGGCTCATTGACTTGGTATGAGTGTAGCTCATCCAACAGAACAATTTCCCTCAGGTTAACTTTTGAAACACCTTTTAAACACCTTTTGAAACACATTTATCATTTCCAGAAAACTTTTGATGAATCTCAGGTTCCCATCAGTCACAGGTAGCCACTTATAACTTGAAGTTGTAAACTTTACACACAGCATGTGAAACACACTAAATTGGAGCACATTTTGCAGCCCTAATCGAGCATGTGTCATGTTTTGCATGAGCCTCACCAGCCTGAAGAGTGCGCCCCCTCCTGGGTTCGCTGAGAGGGCCGTCCCCTGCAGCGTTGAAGGCTGACAGCTTCACCAGGTACGTGGTGTAACTGGTCAGATTCTTCAGCCTCACTGTCGTCTCTGGGACGAACAAGATCTTCACCTTCTCTGTCTCGTTCTGATTGTCCTTCTCCCAGTAATGGATCTGATTAACATTCAAGAAGCCATCAGCCATCAGCCACGGCAGGAAATATGAGGCTTCACACACTCGTCTCCAAATTTAAAGCATCTTGGGAATTCTAGTCCTCACACACTTCTAGCAACCCCTTATGATGGACAGACAGTGATTTGATGTTATTCTGTTTTTAGTAGAAGAGTAAGAAGTAGATGCTTTAGTATAAAGTTTGGTTTATTTGAAGACATGTAGTCATGAGAAATGATTTGAAAAAAATGTTCAAGATTGACAGTCAGTTGGGAATAAGGAATAAGGAATAACATCATGACCAAAATAACAGCATAATTCAGAAAGGACATGTATTTCAACATGATTTTCAACAAAATTACACTAATGATACTGGGGTCGCTGATAAATGATTATTACTAAATAATTGAATGAGTCTGTCCAGCATAGGTAAAGAGGGAAATAACTTTAAAAGTGTTTAAATGTGTTTGGATGAGGCCTTTAAAATGCATTGTTCACCCTGACAGAACATCAAACACAAGGTAATCTGTCTCTGCAGAAACAGCGATTTGTGAAACAAACAGGATGCAATAAAATGCACAGCACACAAGGAGGAAAGGGAGAAGATTCTTACTGAATATTGATTCATAACAGCACAGAAGAAACAACAAAACTTTTCTGAAGGTTTCCATTTTCCCAGAAGTGAAACAATGGTAACATGATGAACAAGTGAGGGAATATTGATTTGCCATCGGACTTGTATAATGTAAAAGTCATCTTATCTCACTTATTAGTGTCAGTACTTTTGTAACCAGCACCCTGTACAAAAGTACCCACAGTGGGAAAAGTTAATTTTTTATGTACGAGGAAATGAGTATACTCAAATCAATATTGTTTTTTAGTTATGGGAGGGAAGGGGAGAGAGAGTCAGAGAGAGAGAGAGGTAGACCTATAGACAAACAGGCAGGCTCATAGACAGAGACAGACAGACAGCAGACAGACAGACAGACCAACAGACACAGTGCCCTCACCTTGTAGCCCTGGATGTTGCCGTTTTGAGTTTCCACAGGAGGGGGTTCCCATAGTACCTCCAGCTGTGTGGAAGACAGGGCGTTCACCTGGATGTTCTGAGGAGCCACTGAGGGAGCTGTCAGAACACAAACAGAGTTAGCATAACAACATCCAGTTACCCAAAAACAAACTCATCGCACACAAATGTGGTCACACTGTTGCTGAAAAGAAGAGATTCACTTTCACAGTGGTCTGTGCTGCTTCAGTTACAGTGAATTCCAGACTCAATTTGAAGCTAAGAGCACTGTTTATCCTGCATTAATAAGTATTGAATACATAGACACAAATGTAAACACACCCTTAAGATGTCATCATGTTCAATCATTATGTACCTATTAAGAGCAACATGGCTAGTCCAGTTAATATTGGAAAATGTGATGTACAGCGATGTTCAGCACTGGGCCTGCATATGAAGAGGACATAGTGTACACTGCACTGATTATACAAAATCACACAAATGCACAACTGATTACCCCATAGCAACTGCTGCTTTTAGAGATTCTTGTACCCTGATGATAATTTCAGATCACTAAATCCTTCTGATCTGGTCCTTCTGAATTAATATCTGTTCTCATGTGAACTCATGCATTTTCAACTTGCAAGACCCCATGGTACTGACACATTTCAGGCACCATACTTTGGAGGGGTTTCAGACTATTGCTCAGACAATTGCTGCACACAGGCGAGACAAATAGGAACTCGGTGTGTGAGCCCAACAAGACATAGTGGAATTGGAGAACGTTATAAGACTGATGTGAGAGGAGCCAAGTGCATGAAGAAACCAAAACACGCTTGTATTTCCTCTGGATATATTGTTGTCTTGCAGAAAAATCTATTCTGGTTCTCTCTCTCTGTCATACAGACACAAGTCACACACACACCCAAACACACACACACAGTCTTACAGCCATAATGGTGACAGTGGATTGCATTTATACAGAACCAAATTTAGCTGTGATGTTAAGGCAAAGAATTTTTTTTATGACAGTGAGCAACATTACATACAGAAATAGGTTACATCAAGAAGTACTCAAAGGAAACAATGTTGAGTGACTGCTTTGAGGATCGGTCAAACCAAGACAAGGTGTAGTGCTCAGCGATGTGACGCGGTGACCCCTGCGGTCGGTTTTGGAAACTGCCATGACGAGGTCACAAGGTCAACTCTAACACACTGCTCGCAACACATGCGTCCCAGTGTTCAAAGGACACGCGTGCAAAAGGACGAGGGGCGGGGAGGACGGGTCCAAAATAACCGCTGAGAGAGGGGACAGTGAGAGGGACGCCGACGTGGCGTGACCTTCACGCGCCTCCCCGCAAGCCTCCCCGCTCGCCTCACCTTCAGGAGGTGAGGTAATCACCAGGCAATGAAGCCATTTGTTTGGCTCCAACCCTTTCCCTCTCCTCAGTGCAATCTCCCCAGCCTGGCCTGTTCTAATGATGATGTTAATAACCTCAGCCAGGTTGCCCAGCCAGCTGCTTTGGTTCATTATAAGAGATTCATATTTACTGCACCATTAAACCTCTCACCACGGCAGGAGGGAAAAAAGTATTGTTAGCAGAAAAATCAGGGAAAAAAAGAACTACACCCTCACCTAAATCAATTTGTCCACAACTTTATAATTTGGTGAAAGGACACCATAAATAACCCGAACACCATCTGGAGTCTCTCTCATAGATTGCTGTTTCACCTTTATTGGAGAGCTATTAAAAAGACAAAACAATGCAAGTGACAGCTTTCATTTTTTTCTCCCCTCACTTCTACTTGTTTCTTAATGTAAAGAAATGCATCCACGTACTCAGGAAGATAAAAGCGTTTTTGCTTGTCTAATGGGTCATGCAATGGTGTAAGACCTTGCAGCTGTCTGTAATTGATCAAATGAGAAGCATGACAAGGAATCTGAAGCAGACATTAGCAGCAATGAGAGCAAATGCTTTATCTAACTGTATACAAGACGGTTTATTTTACACGTTTCATTCTATAGTTTTTTTTAGTAAACTATGGTATGTTATTACAGTGTTCACACCTTTTTGTCACAGCACTTGTCAGCTGTCATAACAAAATTATTATTTATTTTGACCGCGCATCAAAGCTATTCCAGACTCACTGAACAGTTTCTATATGTACATTTACAGTGACAGCCAAGGATACCTGCTTAGAAACATGGTTTTAACTAGCTTAAATAACCTGGTTTTATAGTGCTCCACATATCAAACATGGCTTCACTGAAGTGAAAGCGAATTCTGGCAGATGCAATATCTGTATAGCGGAGTGGCGCTGCCGTTGGGAGCACAGACTCCGCTCAACCGTGAAGAAAAACAATGTCACAAACATTCCAGTCCATGCATGGAACACAACAAATTCCATTCATTCTTTTAGGGTAGTGGCTTGAACTTTGGTAGGAACTTTCTACTGTAAAAAGTACATAATCTACTTGCAATGACCAGAGTTAGAGAGATGAAGAGAGAGGGAGATAAATGGAAAGAGAGAGTTAGAAGATGAGAGATTTTTACAGAAAAAAAAAATCAACATAAATATTTGCTGCAAAAATCACAAAGATGCAGATGTACCAGTGTCTAAAGGGCCCATGGCATTCACTAACTGCAGAGAATACGTGGCGGTCTCTGGGTCCATTTGCAGACACAGGACATGTTGTTCTTCTCCCAGACAGTTCACTACCTCAATTTTTAGTGACAAGACACAATCTATGTCTTATTTTCACAGAGCACAACAAGGCTGCTGACAACGGATCTCCTCTGTAATGCTCAGTCCTCACCCTGGTCAGCGCCGATGGCGCTCAACCTGTGTATTGACACACCTGCATTTGCATTTCATTCTAAGCGGCTGAGTTGCTTTTTAATCATTCACTGGGATATAATTCACTCTCTCAAATCACCCCACCAAGAGTGGTTGTCATCGTTCCCCGCGGAGCGTTCAGGTCATTGCCGTAATGCGCGCGCGCGTGTCTGAGTGCGTGTGGGCGAGAGCGTGCGGGCGAGAGCGTATGCGGCAGGGGTGGGGTGGGGTGGGGGTGGGGGACATGTCAATGACAGTCCTTGGTGAGCCATTCCGCTCCATGACAGAACGATATTCCTTCAAAACAGAGACGTTCAAAAAAGCCATCTCACCCGCCCGTCCTCAACATGAGAAATATGCTCACCCAAAGGACATCATCACTCCACGTTGCAAATCGGGCATCCATAAATTGCCAGAGTGAGAACAACCCGAGCAATGCAGGAGACAGGGTGCCCTTACTATAAATGACTTGGCGAACATTAGACTACTGTCAGACCCAGCTGAAATGAGAAATCTGCCCTGGTGGAACAGAAGGTCACGGTGTGGGATGAGACTGCGCTTATTATCCATCTGACAGGAGACAGACGCCACCAATTCACCAATCTATTAGGAGTACCCGGGAAAAAGCCAAATGGATATTGGCCAACCACAACCCCATTTGTCCAAATAACAACTAGCTGGGGAAACTTCGGGCTGTTAAACTGGCGAAACTTAAACAAAAACTTTTTTCATGCCTGCTAAAAGGTTATCCGACATGGCGGTATGCTGCTTGGTGGAGTGTACACACGTATTATTGTTCAGGTGAAGTGTTTGGTTGCGTTCTCCCTTTACACAGGTTAGCACTGTTAGTAAATGAGCTCAGCATGAAACGCACAAAGCCACAGCCAAAACAGCTTCCTGACAGAAGCCCTGCATGAATGAGTCCTCTAATGACTTCCCAAACTATTGTTGTTTCAGTACTGTCATAAATTGTATTGTACAGCAGTCTTCATTAAAAACCCCAAGCACAAGCCTGATTACTGTGCTATTAGATTGCGATGACTGTTCAGATGAAGTGGTGTACTGGCGGGTGAGGGAAAAAAAAAAGGTTCCCGATAAATGCATCCTCCAAAGGCATTGATTTATTGTGCAACTTTCCCGAACTTATTGAGATTCCAGAGGAAGAGCAATTCACTTTTGAATATGATATATGGTCACACGCACAGACACAGAGGCATTTTCTTTGAAAACAAATCTGATTAAAAAAAAGGGTACGATTACCCTGACGACAAAAAAAAAAGAAAAAAGTGAGGGCTTGAAAAATGGACACGGGGAGGATGCTGGCCATAAATATGGAATGGCGTGGCGGTGATGAATGCGCAGGAGGTGAGGAGCAGCGCCCCGTGACAGCCATCACTCTGAGTCGGGGCGTGCCATGCATCGCGCTCTCTGTGGAAACAGGGG
Organism: Megalops cyprinoides; assembly: GCF_013368585.1. Classification (NCBI taxonomy): domain Eukaryota; kingdom Metazoa; phylum Chordata; class Actinopteri; order Elopiformes; family Megalopidae; genus Megalops; species Megalops cyprinoides. Next base: position 30,193,038 of record NC_050583.1, read on the forward strand.
CGGGGGGCTTAAGGAGCTCTCTCTCTCTCCCCTGTTCAATCAGGAGTGCGGGGAGCGCACTGACGCGCGGGGGACCCCGCACTTCATATCTGTCAGCTCACCTCGGGCCGCCCGCTGACTTACACCGACATCACCTGCCTCTTCCTCTTCTTCAAGCCCCAAAAACCAGCGGGGGTGACACTTTTTGCCCCCCGGGGGCCGGGCGGTCAGCGGCGTGCGGTGGGAACTGATAACGCGACGCCGCTGAGGCAGCTATGAATCTGTGTTCCCGCCAAATGGATTACCCTTTACTTCGACGGTGAGAGTTAAGCAAGGTTGGGGCGGTGTCGAAATGGGTGACCTCCAGCATTACAGCAGCAGCTGCCATTACAGGAAGCAAGTCATGCCTTCAAAGCAATGTCATTTCGAGAGTGCATGACTGGAGAAAAAAAAATCTCATGCATTTTGATGGCTTATAAAATGGAAGAAAAAACAACAACCAAGGAACTGGATAAAGAAACAGAGACTTATGAAGGCCAGTATTGCAGCTGACAGAGTTCGGCCTTCTGAAAAACAAAATAGTCCTATGAACTTTTTTTCCCACTACATTGCAGCTTTTGGTTGTTCTTTTAACTTCATTTATTCATTGTGTTTGCATTTCATGTTTGATATTAACAGTCACACTTGAGAGAACACCAAGGCTTGTTCACTGAAAAAAGATCAGTTTCAAAGTGAATCAAGATAAAGTTAATCGTATCTATAATGATCTGGGAAAAGAGGGGATAATCATGTAAAACACAAAAATTTAATATGGAGGCTGCATTAGAAGTACCACCATTGAAGAATGTTCTAAAACAACAGTATTTAACAAAATACAGAAATGTCATAATAAGGCACACAATGTGCATTTCAATGTTTATATGCAACACTTACGTTTTACTTCATGCTATTGTTACATCTGACTAATTTTAAAAGAAATGAATAAATGTAGTGCCACTACCATTATAATAATGCATGAAATGGTGTAAATATCCAGAGCAAAATGCAAATGTAAAGACACAAAGTGCAATCTGCAGAGTATAGGAAGGTTCATCACTCCATCAACACAAGAGTCATTGGTGTCAGTCACTCCTTTTAATTTCAGTTCTTTGAATTAATGTTAATGTAACATACAGACCTTTCTCACAGACTAGTAGTCATTTGTTGACATTTCAGAAAGCCCTGACCTGTTAGCTGAAGTTAACAGGGGATAGAGCCATCAAAGATCTATAGGAACTGAGCTCCATCTTGGTATGTGATGTATGACCTAACACGCACTTAACCATGGTTTCATTCTTAAATATTTTGACTTCGTCATTAGTATATACGGTTCATTTCAAATATACTGTATATGTATCTTGTGAATGATAAGGAAACATTTTGACAATAAAAAGGCATGATAAGAAATCCACACACCATAGGAACAAGATTCCTACCTGCTTCTCCGACAAAGACCTCCACAGGTGCACTGGGCGGACTCTCCCCAATGATGTTGTAGGCTGTCATCACAATCTCATAGCGTTTGTACTTGTTCAGCTCTGGGAAATGGCAAAGACAATCATCCTGAAGAAAACTCAATGGAGAGTGATTATGTCTGGATAAGTTACAAACACACAACCCAAAAGAAAAAAATGATATTGTATTTATAATGTGCAACACTTTAGGAAATAATTTAGTTTTTTTGTATTTCATGAAACTAACACTGTGGTGTTTAATGGATGCTAAATGGAGGCCTCAATTTAAGAATTCAGCAGTTGAGAAATTGACGAAATTTTATAGGATTGTTTTATTCTGGAGATAGGATGCCAAAAAAGTGCATACATTCCTCTCATGTTGCCTTTTCGGTCATTCTCCAAATGCCATAGTAATTCAATTACTACACGGGAGCTCAGATGAAGATAATGGCTGTGGATCGTCACAGGTCTACATTGTTTCTGTTAAGAACAGCTGTTTTCAGAGATGCCTTCAGGCATTGGTCAATAGTTGGGGCTGAGGGGAGCTTCAGGGATCTCAGGGAAGCAGAGTTTTAACGAGTTGTTATAGATCTATTTCACACTAGTGAAACCGCAGCCCAGACCATCCCCTGCTCCTTGGGACCCCCCAGCGATGAGTGACGTGCTTCTTGAAAATGAAATAACTGAGGTCTGCGGAAAGAACACCCCTCCTTCGGAAAAAGCTTGGTGGGAATTTCTGTGGTTTAGCTCCATTAAAGAGCATTGAGCCATCTGGGCTGGTGGACAGAGGCTTTGCAAAGGTGGATGTTGTGAAATATTTGGTCTTGTTTGTTTAGTGCAAGGATTAAGCTTCATTTAATTCTTTTCCTGTGTGTTATATAGGGGGTAAAAATGCGCTGTACCATCAGATCTTTTTTTGCCATTACTCGACTGTATGGATCTACACGGGCATTTCATTATTTCCACAAACACGGCACGTTAAAGCAGCACTCGCATATGCAAAGTATCATTATTTGTAATACATCGCGAAGATATCAAACATTCGTCTGTGCACTGGGAGAGATATGACTCTGCATGCCACATGAAAACAGAAAAGGCTTCACAGACTTCTGAGACTCCTCTGTACACCAGGGAATGTGACGCACCACTCTGACAATCTGGAGGCTAAATTGTTCCCGGGTTCACAGACAAAATAGGCAAATTAGAGGAAGTGCTTGTTAACACAGAACAGGGTGCGCATTTGGGATTACGCGCTTTTGCCGGAAGGAGCATGAATATTTTGTTAAAACTTCAAAGTAAAGCACACTTAAATAGACCGGCAATTAAAAGAAACTTACGCGTTAACTCGAATTCTGTTAACAAAGCACTGCTCACAGTCTTGAAAGTGCTTTTGGCTGTTTGAAGCAAACAGAGAGAAAAAATAACTTGTTACACACCAGACAAGCCTTTATCACAAAACAGAGAGACAGACATCACAAACACAAGTGAACTGCAGAATATATGAAGGGTGATGTTTAATCTGTAATTAACTGCAGTAAATATTCATTTCCTGACATGGGCACAACACACAGACTCACAGCATGAACTGCTTCCACAGTGGACATAAGCGCACTGTGAAAAACGCCCGGATGTGTTTGGGCTTTGGGATTTCCAGTTACACAAACACATATAACCAAAAACACAGATCAGGTGCTTTTATATGTCAGGAATACAACAGAAAATCTTTCACACTTTACCTTACAGCACCACAAATATCTCTCCTCTCCCATGGCCTACTATCTTTCCACCCCTACCTCCACTGCGCCTCCACTGTCATTAGACGCTTTCCTCATTAGCACTTCAAAGCCACATAAATAAACATAGTTACATGTGTTTGCTGCAGCACAATGGCACCGGCTTTGTCAGGGTATCTCGAGCGTTAGTCACATCTGAGAGGAGCCAGCTCAGGAGGAAAACGCATTAGGCTGGGCTTTTTTTTTGTTTGCTTTTTAGCATGCCGCCGCAGATCAGCTCCCCGCCACAGTGCTCACAGGAGCGAGTGAGGGAGCGTTATTACCGAGGAGCGCGCAGAGGCGGCGTGGGCCTGAACGTTTAAGGAGACGCAGGATATTGCGCTCCTGCCCGGGCTGGTGGCAGGACATTAAATATGCTCCCCGGGCCGGGGGGTGCTCCAGGCGTGTACATTTAAATGCTGTCAGCGCCAGGTCCAATTTGTCAGAACAGATTTAATACCTGCCACCTTGTTACGGAGATGAGCGCTCCAGTGTACTCAGAGCTGAAGACTTGATGTTAAAGTCATGATCCCCTCCCACCCAGTGTGGACCTGGTGTTTAATGAGTTCATCTCATCTCTGCCAAAACTGTGCCAGCCAATTCAAAGCTTTTCTAAAAAAAGTATAAAAAAATAAACAAAATAAAGATATATAAATAACAAATAGGGATTGTGCCAACACTTTCATTTAGCTGTTTGCTGGCTTTGGCGGCACAATTCAACTTTCCACTAATTGATATCCAAAATGGAGCATTGGGTTTAAGTATAAAAAAGTGCTCCAATTCTGCAACAGCAACAGTGACTGAATGAGGACAAGATACACATATAGGCCCAAAATGAGGCCATCTGACACTCCTACCTGTGATTTCGGCACGCGTGGCTGAGTGGTTGGACACTGCCTTCGACTCGGTTGGAGCGTTCTCATACTGCAGCTCGCGGTAGTACAGGCGGAATCCCACCAGAACCCCATTCAAACTTTCCTCCTTGGGTGGCTGGAATATACAAAATTACATTAAAGGTCACCTTTGTCTCATTGGTCTGTGGGTTCTTTCACACAATGAAAGATAAATTGCCTCGAAAAGGCCTGTTTTTAAATGGCTTGCGGGATGTGAATGTGTGTTATAAATTGCTATTTCCCATCCAAAGTATTACAGATCTTCTTGCACATTACCCTCATTCTGCAAACGGCTAATAGATAAATAAAAGATGAGAATTAAATATGTGGAACACCGAGTCAGTAGTTAATTAGCAAAGTCCATTCCGAAAGTAATTAACTCGCTGAGGCCCACAGTTCCATTGATAAGACAATCACATTTAGGGGAGATGATCCAAGACTCCTTAGGTCAGTGAGTAAGGGTTTCTACTGCTAATTAATGGGCCTTTTTAGTATGTACCTGTAAACGGATCGTCTGCATGATGTATATTAATTAACCCAGGCTACCCAAGATCTCTTAACTCTGAGACTGTATATCCTCACCTTCAACATGGCGACAAGGAACGCAACCCGCATAACAACTACTACATGACCTAAAACAATAGACAGCTTAAGCGATAAACGAAAGAGGGCTTCTCAGTTTTCTAACTGTCTATGGGATTCAGAAAGTGTTATTAAGAGCCAGTGTTATGCCCCAACCCCCCATATGTATGACTTTCCTACACTCATATCAGTGTATGCATCACTTAAATTAATATGTCACGTTCAATTATCCATACCATTGACCTGTTCTGCACAGACTTCTCATTCTTCATCTTTCTATGCATGACAAGCTAGTATCTCGATATTGCTTAATTGTTCACTTTTCTAGTGGTCTGTCAAAAGTGGGGCTGCACTGCAGATGAAGGTGCAGTTAAAAGCCAAGGTTCAGACTGCATACCTGCCACTGAACAAGGACAGAGGTCGTTGTGGACGGCTTTACGGCCAAAATAACAGGTGGTTCATCAGGAACTGCAATGAAACAGAACACACATGAGGATTCCATTACCTCAATTAGTCACGCTTCGGCTCTTCCGTCCTTATAATTATACACCTTTCTACCCAAAGAGCAAAAAAGCCCCTGAATTCAGCACCCCTGGAGATGGGATTATAAAACAAAAAGGTACCAGTGTGTTGAGACAGACTTATGGGGAAAAAAACATGAAAGTATTTTCAAAATGAATAGGTTGCTACAGAGGCACAGAAATCAGGTTTTCCCTTGAACTTATTTCTGTTCATAGCCTCAGCTGTTCAAATGTTTGATGACATTGCCACTCATGTGCGCTACATCCTGGGATTCTCTCCAGACACAGGTAGAGCGACGTGAGATTCCCAAGGCCCAAAGCGGCTGTGATGCATTATGTCCAGGTGACCGATCTCATTTCCTGCTGTGGATTTTTCACTAATTTGTCTTTTGAAGCACCAACGTGTGTGAAGTATAGATGCCAATTATACTCTTGGTGCACACATAAACGTAAATGGCAATAACGCATCTCCTTTATTTACATTGCACATGCTTTTCTGTAAATGTGAAACGGTCACACGCAGAGGAGAACAATGTTTTTGTGTTCTGCCAGCGATCTTTGCGAGGGCGAGCCACAGGCAGAAGTGAGGGGGCACAACATATCTCTCTCTAGGCTGTTTCATAGCGGAAAACAAATGAAAGGAATCAATACTGAATCTAATAGGGTATAAAGGGCTGGCTGCAACACCTGCATCTCCACTCACCATCCTGTAAAGTCGTAATTGCGTCCGTCTCTTTGCTGTAGGCGCTGTCTCCAATATCATTAGTCGCCATCATTCTCAGCTTGTACGAGGTGAAGGGCTTCAGCCTGAAAAGGTGGCACAACCTGGTGGTTATTTCACATTTCTGAAGTGCGACTTCACTTCAAAGCACGAGCCCTCGCTTGCACCTGCTTTGTAGGAAGCCAAAAACTCGGCCGTCTCCTGCATACCCTTTCATACACAGTGTTGATTGTTAATGGGGTTGTGCAGCACCAGCGAAAAGAATCCCCTCTACAAACATATCAGCAAGCAAACACCAAGAAGTCAGCGTAGCAGCACAACCTGCCTGCTTAGATGCACTTCAGGGGAAAAAGGAAGATATGCTTGATCATGAGTAAGGTTTACTTTCTTTGGGAACATATAACACATGTACGTGTAGCAAAAACCACATGTCTCTGTTACACGTACCATATTTCTAATAAAAACCCTCTGTGACAGGTAACTAGAGGTTCTTTGAATTACGGGATTTTGGAACACAAAAAAATAGAGACACGATCTGTACTGAACTTAAACTTCACCCTGGTTTAACAAACATTAACAGTCTTTTCTGTTATATGTTAGCGATCGGTGCTCTTTGGCGATTACTGCACTTGTGGCATAAATTAAAGATAATATCAGGTGTGTGTGAACAGGGAAATGCCGAAAGATTCTCAGCCGCTCCAGCAGCCCGATAGCTGCAGTTAAAGCTCATTGTATAATTGAGAACGGGGGGAGCATCTTGGCTCGGATGCCGCAGACGGATGACAATTTGCCTCGGCAACAAGGACTGATTGAAGCAATCACACCCGTCCGCAAATCACAGCCAACTGAAGGTGGGTCCGAGACCCCAATCACCATCAAACTGCTGTCAGTTAAAGAAGATAGCATTGACAAACTGTTGCCCTGTCAGCTCCAAAGACGGAGGAGAACAGTGACTTCTCAGACATGAGGGACGGATTACAAATTTACGCCAGGGGCAGTGATAATCATTGGAATCTCTGTTGAACTACGCAGTGTTTCACCTTGACCTCTGCCACTGATGGCAGCTAAGCTAGGGCTATGAGACTGCACTGATTACCTATGCTGCAGGGGGAGTGCTGGCCCCACCGGCTGTCAATACGCTCCAGGTCCCAGAGCCTTAATCTCCAGACAAACAAATCAGGCCTATATAATTTATCCAATGACTTAGCGACCCTCTGGAAATGCAGTGGGGGGGGGGGGGAAAAGCAGGTGAATGAGAAAGTATGCAGCAGAGAGAGGGAGTAATCATAATCAAGATAAAATAGCCCTTGGAATGCATATAAGAGTACCAATTTACTAATGGCTGCATAATCACACCGCCAGTGGAAGGGGGGGTTCAGAGGCAATGCTGTTGCATCCATTGTTTGTTAGACTGAGTCTCGCACCCCACACCACTGGGGACTTAATAGATCATTACGGACAGAAAGCCCATTCAGGTTTTAATCGCAGCACTGTTAGATCATTTGTGTAATGCGTGGAAACGGTGAGGGCTCTGGGATGAAAGCTGTGATGAGAACATGAAATATGCTAGAGGGAGAAGAGTGCTGTGGGGTCATCTCCTCTTCAATCACAACCAGCTCACTGTTTGCCTGAGGCAAACCTGCATATGCATGCACGTATAACATCCACTTTGCTATAAATATCCTGTCATAGGGCACACAGCATTACATGTTTATTTAGCTCGAGAAGACAGATTCTCTACCAACAGAGTTACATAGAAAGTGACTCCATATTCCTTTAAAAAACTGACTTTAACCGAGAGTGCACTTTCATTTAAAAAGAGCTGAACAGATGAGATGGGCAGATTCAATCATATGTCAATAAATTCACCAAGAGTCAGTTCATATGACAGAAATGGGTGTTTAGCCATATACCCCGACAGCATTCCTAAACACAGATGGTGTTTGGCCATATAACCTGATGGAATTCGTAAACAAAGACAGTGTTTGCCCATATACCCAGATAGCATTCCTGAGCACAGATGGTATTAGATATATTCTGACAGCTTTCCTTAACACAGACAGTGTTTAGCCATATACCCTGATAGCAGGCCTAAACATTGATGTTGGTGTTTAGCCATATACTCTATTTAGCTATATACCCTGATGACATTCATAAATGTTGAGAGTGTTCCATAGTGGTCCTAAAGGCAGATGGTTTGTAGCCATAAAGCATGTTTAGTGATATCCCCTCATAGCAGTCCTAAAGGAAGATGGTATTTAGCCACATGGTGCGTTTAGCATTATCTTCTCACAGGCAGACAGTGTGTGCTGGGCGCTCGTACCGGTCCACCTCCCAGGAGGTGCTGTTGTGGCTGATGGTGGAGGAGTGGACCTGCCAGTCCCCGTCGGGCAGCTGGCGTATCTGCAGGGTGAAGTAGCGCACGGGGGAGGCGCCGTCCCCGCCCGGCACCCAGCGCAGCAGCAGAGAGCGCGACTGCACCTCCCTCTGCGGGACGCTCAGCTTCTTCGGGGGCTGCGGCCGGTCTGCAGGTGGGACGCCAGAGGGTAGAGGAGCGTGAGAACCCCACCCCACCAAGCCCAGAGCCACAAAGAGTTAACGGCACGGCGACGACAGGCGCGCCGATCGATGGAGCTGCTGGCGTTGATGGTGTGAATAATTACACACGTGGCTCCTACAAGTGAGGGGCCAGGCTGCTCGTCCTGCCCCGGCCTCCCCCCACTGCATCTCTTTAACTCCCTTAACACAACACCGCGTGCCGCAATTGATTTTAATAGAAAAAACTCGATAGAGAGAAGCATAATTGTTTAATTTTAAAGGTAGACTTTATTGATTGTGATTAAACATGCAGGTCGTGTAATAAAACGGGTATTGATTGGACAGACTGTCGGTGTGTGACCTGTCTCTCACAAGTTTTTAAAGCCTGATTAATCAGCGTTTATTTCTTCAAACCATCCCTCCCTTATTTATTTTTCTTTTATTGGTCTTTCTCTATTCATGAGAATATGTGAACTTTTAATAAGGCAGCACCGGGCTGGCTAATGGGGTCAGCGCTTCTCAGAGCTGTGGCACTCCGCTTTTTATTTATGCAACGTTATGCTGATCCTCATCAAAATATTCAATTTTCTGCACAGTAGAAAGACAATCAACAGAAGTGGTGACCTTTCAGATTAATTCAGTGGTGTTCTGTACAAGAGGAGGACAAATCCTTTTAAGCATATTCTTTATTTCAATTGACCATTCAATTACACTTGAAATCACTTTCTCATTTTTTTTTTTACAAAGCTCAACATGTCTCTTGTACATGAACTGTAGAGTCAATCAAAAATGATCATGAGATTAGTAAAATAGCACTTTGTGATAGGGGATTAAAGACATAATTGGATTTAAAACATGGGCTCCTCCAGCATGAACAAGTTATTAAGACCGGTGAAAACTAATCACGTAAGTGCTGCTTGGTGACGCTCAGATCAATCAGCATCTCTTGTCTGCATTATGGAAGTGAAGACATGGAAGAGGTATGGACCCTCTGCATGGGATTATCTCTCTTGAGAAAAAGTGGAGGGCGATTCCTAACTGTCTGGACAGGGTTCAGTGAGGTGCCTTGATGCAAATGAGAGAAATGCATGTGAACTAGGCACTGCATGTGTGTGTGTGTGTGTGTGTGTGTGTGTGTGTGTGTGTGGCGGGGGTCACCTCGTCTCTCTGTTGTGATGACCACAGCTTCTTCAGGTAGTCCCCAGCCCTGCTGTGTCCTGGCGGAGATCCGAAAGATGTATGCTGACTCTGGAGTCAGCCCAGTCACTGTGAACTGGCGGGCGTTTGAGCCCACCTCCACTGTGGTGAACTTGTTGGGGTCACTGGCATCCAGGCGGTATGCGATCTGATAGCCTGTAACGAAACCAGCAGTACAACAAACATGATGCTATATTGTTTTTTGAGCAATAATAATATTGTGGGCATAAATGATATATTTTTTTTCCTGAAACAATGTAATCCAACAAAAGGAGGCTCAGATTATAATGAAACAATCCCTTTTTTCTTTCAGGACAATATTCCCGACAATATTCTCCTTCAGAAATATCTGCAACCAACACAGAAAGACAGTTGATTTTAAAGGGGTCTTTGCTGCATCGTGAAATTTGTTCTGCTATCCAGCTTCGAATACAACCCAGATAATGTTGGAAAACTGCATTTGAAAGGGCAAAGAAAATCTGATTTTGCATATTGCTGCGGTCAGAAACTAGATTACTAGTCCATTATTCTATTATAATACATTTCAGCAAATTTCTTTCAGAAGGAAAAAAGCTTTGAGAATCCCACAATAAAATGTGCTGGAATCCTTGTTGGATAACGTTGTTCTAGCCAGCTAGCCATGCCTAAGACCACTCCATTTTTAATTTTCCCCTCTAATGGAATATACTGCTCATTTAGCCTTTGACAGTGTGCCCATATGGGCGCCGTCCCCCTGTGTGTTTGAAGAATTCAATCCTCGGATGCGTTTTGTCATAAACTTGCTCGGGCCCTGTCTCAGACAGATGACATTTTATTATTGTTAAGCCCACTCCATGACAGGCAGTGGTGTCGGAAGTGAGTGAAGGTTAAGTGGCTAATAAATATGAGATGCGGACAGTTGGCCTGCACCGTAAACCCCTTTATCTTCTCTGTTGGGAATTACACGTCCTGCAATTCTGTCACGCTGGATGTAAATGCATTAACATACCTCAGTGGAGCACTCTGTTTATCTGTGGGACGCCTGCTTTGGTGCAAGATATTATTCGATTCCTTTTTTTTGTGTGTGGTATCACCCCCCCCGCCCCAAACCACCACCACCACCCCCACCCCCTTTGGCTGCATAACCACAAAGTAGGCCATCCCTAGTCCTGGAACATCCTCCGCTGTGGGCCTGGTATTTCATTAAAACGCTCCCACAACAAGCCATCAGCACTAAACAAAATAACGGCTCCCTCAGCCTCTTCTATTTCCGGAGCTTTCTGCTGGAGATTTCAAGAGCGCTGGAGGCGCAAACTGCAGAAAACAGTCAGAGTGCTTTTTTTTAATATTACTGCAGAGCTGTGACCCATGACATGTTTTTCCGGGCTACTTTGGAAAAGGTTTCCTCGGTCTGGGCAGCAAGCCATGTAATTGGCTAGATCACCACCCTTACAGTCCTGGAGCTTTCATTTTCTCTGCTCGTAGCCTGGCGATCACTGATCCTCGACCCGCTGGCCACACCCGGGCGGTCACTCTCAATAGCAGCCCGCCCAGTCCGGAGTGACGGAGGGAGGAACTCAATTGCCTTCAGCCACTAAATACAAAAGATGCCGGCGCTGGAGGGCAAACACTTTTCATGCTGTTGCTGCTGTCTGCATCCCCCCTTGTGCAGATAAAGACCTTCAGCTGTGCGTCCAGCAGTCTGTTCCTGCTTCTGTGTTCATTATCAAAACAAATCTGCACACACGTTTAATACAATCGCTGGCCCTGAATGCCAGCCCGCACTGCATTTCTCCAAATTAAAACACTCCATTCTCCAAATGCTATTAGTCCTACATGTAAAGGGAAAATAATTCTATTTAAACTCCAGGCAGATTGCAATGGCTGCTTTCTGTGAGCTGGATAATAAAAAGTCTAGGCCATAGCCCACAGACAGTGGAAAAGAAAAAAGAAACGTGCATTAACCCCTATCTCCTCCTGACACACACACACACACACACACACACACACACAGACACAGACACAGACACACAAAGACACACACACACACACACACACACACACACACAAACAGACACACACACACACACAGACACAGATACAGACACACAGACACAGACACACACACACACACACACAGATACAGACACACAAAGACACACACACACACACACACACACACATAGACACACACACACACACACACACACACAAAGACACACACAGACACACACACACACACACACACACAAAGACACACACAGACACACACACACACACACACACGCAAAGTAACAGTTTGTTTGGACAATATGTGTATCAGAGCATTGATAAAATGGCCTGAAATGGGACTATGGTAAGGTAGCGCACAGTCTTGCATGCAGTGACACTGACAGAGGGGAAGTGTAATTTAAGCGTCATATCTGGAGCTTGCCTAATGGACAACAAGGGGAAAGTGAGCCGTAAACAAGCAGCTGAGCATCGAGGACAGCGAAGGTAAAGCACTTAACTCTGTGCATCTCGGTACGTGGCTTACAGTGCTGTGGCCGTGGACTCGCAGTCATCACTCCCGCCAAATCTGCCGATTCAGTAATATTTTGCAATACACAACCAACGACAACTAAGCTGACATTATCAGGGGGAGAACATGCCATTACCACAAATCAAACAAAGGTACCTGATTGTATTAGACTCACATAGAATAATACACCAGCTGGATCGGCATCAGAGGAGTATAATCCCCTCACTGCGGCGTTACCTTTAATCACAGCGTGGGATATCTCTCCCGCGTGCGTCATGTCAATGCAATTGAAATTTCAGACAAAAACCTGTCAGTCTGTCTGTCAATTTGTCTGCGTGTGTGAAGCAAAATATGCAAAATAAGTGTGATAGCGATTTTACTGAAACAGTCATAGTCTCTTTAATCAATTTAATGGAACATCTGGCCGAGGCTCCACAGCGTCCCTGTGTACGCTTTAACTCGGGAGGGTCGTATTCCAGCGGGATCCACACTTTCAGCCCTTTGAAGTTAGATTCAGTTTTGCATGAAATTTCATGTTAAGTTCTCCAGCTCACTCATTTCTTTTGCCTTCCCTTCACCCTCCGTGCTTTGTAGTTCAGTGAAAATGGCTCTTTGGGAACTGGGCTGGGGGCAGATTTCAGCAGGATTATTCAGCAGCACATTCAAAAGCAAAACTTCCACATTAACGGTCAACGTTTTTCACTGAAGCCTGAGAGAGAGAGAGAGAGAGAGAGAGAAAAAAGCTGATTTTCAATGCCTTTCAAAACAGGATTACAGTCTTGAGCCCGACTATGAACAAAATGGGCTTACAAGACTTAAAGTTAAGTGCCTGTGCCACGCTACATTTGAATGAAAAATCAGGCATGGAGAAAGTTAAGGGGACTAAAACAAAGATGTGAACATGACCTTTTCCTCAAACCTTTACAAGACGGGTGTGCAGCGGCAGAGCAAATTCGCGGAAGACTGCGCTCCCCTTCCGAGACTGAGGCCGATAGTCAACTTTGAAATACACAGGAGTGACCCTTCCCCCTCCGATTCAGCCCAACATGCAATCTGCGCCTGGCGGTGGAGGGCCTGGCCAAAACCTGCCAACACATCCTGGGTCTGATGGAGTGTGCTCCCTGCCTGGCCCGGGACTGGCTCCAGGAATCCACAGGTATTTTATGGGTACAGAAATGCACATTGTGCATTCTGATTTAAGCACAGCCAGAACTCATACTGCCACGGTTTTCATTAAAGCTTTAAAAAAACATTTCAGTCTATTTCTCATCTTGCTTGTGGCACAGGGTAGATGCCGACACATACTGTAAGCGCTTGCAATTCTGCCTGTGGACAAGACTGACGCCACTGTAATTTTAGATACTGTTTTACCAAAACAATCTGTAGTTTACCACTTTACCAGCAATACTTATTGGGAGATGGAATTACTTGAGGATAATTAAGGACCCATAATTAAGGATGCAAATGTATAGACCGTAATGGATATTGACAGACAATCTTAAATACATGTATACGCCGCAGCTAAAGCATGGGAAAATGTGTGCATATGTATGTTGATTGACAGGCCCTACACCCAAGCACTCCATGTGCCAGAACTAAAATCACTGAAGGTGATATACCTCATAAACCACATGGACACATACATACACACACACGCGCACACACACACACACACACACACGCACGCACGCACACTCACACACACGCACACACACGCACACACACAAACACAAAGAAATGACCATTAAGTTGTCTAATGTCTGACTGGTTTGACTGCACAGCTGAAACCAAATTCTATACAAGCTGTTCCTCCTGAAAAAGGTGCTATTCAGTAGGCAGAAAAAAACCCATTCCAAAACCATAAAGCCTCTTCCTGCTGCTGGTGTGCTGGAACATATTTTACCTGCTTTGCTCCCTGAGATGAATCTGCATCATTGCTGCTGCTATTCTCTCCTGCCGTGATTCAATGCAGGGTGGCAGTCGGTTTAATCATATTACTGAGCTCTGATTTCCCCCCTTCCACTCCTTTGAACGTGGAATTAATCTCTGGGTGCTGGGTGACATGGTTCCACCGGCAAATTCCTAAATGTAAGCATGTGCTGTTATGGTTCTTTGCACCAAGACTCAGTGAGGAAAACACTGAATCTGTCCTCGCTTCAAAATCAAGGCAGGTCGGACAGTTGTTCTGCCAAAATCGCAATATGTACACAGCTAGGAAAAAACAGCTCTCTGTCAGAGATGCTTGAAAGAGCCGTTTCATTAAAGCTGCCCATGCAAGACATTTCACCACGTTAAGTCAACCATCTGTAATTCCAGGAGCCTGACTGCCATATGACATGACTTGCCTTTGTCCCTTTACACACATAAAACCTGGCTTTAACAAACAATCTTTCCAGGGAGGCAGCAACAGGCTTGATCCCCCAATCTCTCCCTTCCCCGCTCGTCAATACTGTGCACAGTCAGCTCCACGCCAGGGATCTAGGGGCTCCTAAACTTCTGTCAGAACTACATTACAGGGCCCTGTATTCCAATTAAAGCGGAGAAGAAAGGACGGTGGAGTGTTAGAAGTCCCAGCGCGGAGGAGTGTGGTTCAGACACATTGATGCGTGCGAGCGGTGTTGCCCGGGCGGGTGGGTGTGCGGGGGTTCCTGTTCATGCAGCGCTGCACGTTATGTACTGGGGGGCTACTGGGACTTCTCAGCCGTCACCCCTCCTCCGGCACCTCCCAGACTGACGGCCCCAGCAAGGTCGCCTCCCCACCCCGTCCCCTCCGATGGCCCTTACCCATGATGATGCCGTTGGGGTCGGCCGGAGGCTGCCACACCACTCTCACTGACGTCAGACGCACCTCTGGAAAAACCAGTCTCATAGGAGGGCCGGGCACTGGGGGGAGAGAGAGAAAGGGGAAGAACATTACATCTGTGAGGCAGCACATTTCACATTCATAACTATGTCTGATATGCATTGTGATGGCTACCAAAAACAGTTTTTCACTGAATGCAGTGCCATCATAGTCAAGGCTATCTTTGGCAGTGTAATGATCCTGAACAGTGTATAATGTATGACTAATGAATGGATGCAGCTGGGAGTGAATCAACCACAACATAATGCAAAAATATACGTGCCAAAAAAGTGGGTGTTTCTGCTCAGTCCTGCTAAACAGGATAAGAAATACATTTAAATATTTTAAAACTGTCAGCAGCTGCTCCACTTTTACAAGGATTTTTTTAAAGAGATATTAAGCCGGCGTACAAACAAAATGTCGAATTCCATAAACATGCCTATTAGAGCCTTATTATCCGCGCCGAATGCGTCCGCTTCTCAAGAGCCTAAGCGCAGCCGCTCCCTGAGCAAGCCCGTAATCCCCTGGCCGGGCTCCGACCCAACACTGCAGGCAGCCAGTCAGTAATAACACGTTTCACACTGTCAACCGTCCCGCCAGCTCAGAGCAGGCTTGACAGGAGACTCCCGGGAGGACGAGCAGGTCGTCACAAACCAGTTCCCTCTCTGCTGAGCTCCTGTGATGGCGCTCCTGCAGACCTCTCTGAATGATGCGTTGCGTTATACCTGGAGCCCAGCCCCTCCACAGCCATGGCACATTTCTCTAGTAATAGGAGATCAGGAGGCTGATAGCAGCGCACGGAGGGTGTGGATTCGCCGGATATTCTGGTTCAGCAGTTATCCCAATTTCCTTTTTTTTTGTCCCCCTCAGGTCGGTGGTTGACACTGTACGGTGGATAATTCTGTTCTGATTCAGACTGGGGCATCGTATCAATCTCACCTGATGGGCCAGGCCTGATGAGCTGGGGAGAAATCAGAGGACGGAATTCTGCATGTCTGTATCTGAACCAACCCTCCAAACTGCAGGAGGGACTTGACAAAGCTTCAAAAGTCGAGGAGAGCTGCCTGATCACAAACCGAGTCGATCCGGTTTAATAATCTTCGCACTTATTTCAACCCATCCAAATGAACGATAGCCACGCGTGACACTCGGCATGTACAATGACTGCAGTGATTGCCAGAACGTATTTACTGTGAACAGATTTGAATATTTCTTCCCTGATGGCAGGGGAGGGAGGGAGGGAGGGGGAGTGCGATTGGCACGGGGGTGACTCAGAGCGGCGGGGGTGCCTTGGAAGAGATCCGGCCCGCGCAGCGTGCCGTTAAGTGTGCTCGCCTCCGTGCGGGGCAAAGCGCAAACGCACCTGGCACGGGGCGGCGCTCCTCCTGGGGTAGAGATAAGGGGCTTACGCGCCACAGGGGGGTTACCGCCAGCTCCACCCGCGTGCCCGTCTCCTTGCAATCACGTAGCGCCTCCGCCCTCCGCTGGCAGCCAGCTCACACCTGCGCCGCCAGCCGCCGGCTGCTAAAGCCGGTTTGGTACCGACACGGCGGGTATCCGAGGTGCATCGCCATGGCGACCGAGCGGTCGGCGGCCCTGCCCGAGTGCCGCCGTGATCGGCGAGGACCTTTGGCGGTTTCACATTTAACTGGTTCATTACGCTGATGGCTTTAATGCGTTTGACATTTCGGTGGGTTCCATAGGTGAGGTGGTGAGGTGGTGAGGTGGTGAGGTGGGGAGGGGGGGCGGTGGCGGCTCAATCAGCGTGGGGAGTGCGGCCGCATTGGTGGCCTGTGGAGATATCACTGTCTGCAGTGGGGGTCCCCGCGCCCCGTGCTCTCCATCATCACCCGCTGATTACAGGGCCCAAAAAAAGGACGACACCGAGGGTGACGGGGGGGCAAAGGATGCCAGGGTGATTAATGCCGCATCCTCCCCTGAGGAACACAGAGTCTGTCACCGCAGATAAAGTGGACAATTGTGACAGTGCGGTAATAGGAGCAAGGGGTCTCCTCCTTCCGCTGTCTGTGCACCCACCGCCCCCCAACGGCCAGATTGATGGTTCCGGCTGCCCGGCGCTCCTGGACTTATCCCGGGTGGACAGATGGCTTCGCAAACATCAGCCCTTCGCCGGCACAAATGCAGTCCACCATCATGGCTTCAAGGTCCCGACCCTTTGTTTGTATTTGTTCCAGCCTCTAGAAGATGGCAGAGCAATTTATATGTAAACCAGCACTTGTAAAATCACACCTCCATGCTCCGTAGATAAAGAGATGAGAACAATCCACACTTTGCCGTCATCTTATCCTACCAATTACCTGCTCGGGTCACCTTCCAGTAATGGCTGGTTATGCACACTGCCTGTTTTTATCTCCCGGACGTTAACCTCCACTCACCTCCTCTACGGTACCAATCAGCGAAACATTGTTTTTTTAGCAGTCCTATCTGAAAAGCTTCCACGTTCTCGTTCGGCGAGGGCACACGCGGACAGACACAAGCACAGGTCTGCTAAAACACAGGCTCTTTTTGAGAGATCACCTCACACACTTTTTTTCAATCAGAGCCCGGGGAATGTTATTAAGGATAGACATTCGAGACCTTCTCTGCAGAGGGTTACAATGTAAATCCACCTTCTTTTATCAGAGGCCATTGTGCATGATCTGCTTTTCACTTCACTTTGAAGACTTTGGATGGAAAAGCACGCCCCCCCACCTCTTAAAGAGTCAAAGCCTGGCAGAGCTGCAACACCATGTCACATACATCAGTTTAATTAAAGGCAACTTTGTTTGCTACCTGAACGATTTCCTGCCCAATGGGTGATTTTAGATGCTTGGTAAGCTGTCATAGCGGCGACTGCGGGGCCGTGAAGTCCCCAGACAGAGGCAGGCCGAGTGGGGGGCTCCTGAAGCCCTTTCCCCGTGCTCCTGCTCCATGGATTTACCTCAAGCTGATGTTATTGTCCTCGCCTCAGCACTCTTCTGCATGCCCTACTGAGCCGGATTTAATTATCGAAAATGTAGCTACATAAACCTGCGGGGTTAACTTCTGTGGGAAACCCAAGCTCCCCAGATCAATAGCCATTTTTCTGCTTGCATATTAAAAGCATAATTAAAGGGGAGCGCTGCCTGCGTGGCGCTGCCTGACGTCTGGCCAATGCTGTCACTTTCCTGCTCACCCTTGGGGGAAAAAAAGACTGCTTTGCAAGTTTAACCGAAGTTGATTGAATTAAATAAAAATAAGGTGTCCGTTCTGTGAGCGAAGCAGTTATGAGATTTAATCATTAAGCTTCACTTGCTTGTGAAAATTACAGAAAATCAACAGAGGGTCTCTTCTCAGTTATTATTAGTTCTATATACAATATTTGGAAAGCGAATCCAATTATCTTCCATAATTATATCTGTGATTTGGATGAGACAGAAACTGCATATGATTAAAGACTTCTAACAGCTGCAAATGGCTGAGCATATGACATCTTTTACATAAGTGAGGTCAACTTTGTGAAAATGTATTACACCATGGAACCCTGCCGGAAGGCCTGAGAATACATCTGGTGACAAGTGTGAACTAATCTGAGATAATGTATGCACAAAGGCAGAGCAATCAAACACCGAGAGGGGATGTGTCTAATTGGCATGCCACTCAGCCTCAGATCCTGAGTGTTACGCCCAGAACACTGAACGCTCTCTTTTGCTCAGTCTTCCAGTCAATATTTGCAACACAAACCTGCAAATCCATGACAATGTTTCAGAGGCTGCTATATACAGCTTCAACAGCTCTCTAGTTGCCTAGCCAGATGTGCTCACTAACATTTTTTTATTTGGAATGCCTAATGCTTTTTCCCTTTTTCTCCCAATTTGGAATGCCCAGTTTATTGAGACGCCACTCATTCCTACCAGCCCTGCCAACAATGTGGAAGTTTGCAAGCAAGCATGTGCTCTCCTCCGAAACACGTGATGCCAGGCACTGCTTCTTTTCACACCACAGTCCCCACGCCAAGCCTGCACAGAAATGAGTTAGAGGAAGACACTTCATGCAAAGCTGTATATGGGTAAACTGTGGGCAGAATTTGTTTTGCTGCTGCGGGCTCCCAGTGAATGTGAGCTGATGACACAGCTGGGATCAAACCCAGGCCTTAGGGCTCAGTCTGCATATGACACAAAGACTTGTACTGTCTGAGCCACTTGGGAGTCTCCTCACTTACATTACTCACCTGAACTGACAAACACAGCTTGATAACACTGGTAGCACTCCCATTAAGTCAAAACAGGCAAAACAAGTACTGACACTGCCTTTCCAGCTGGGCATTCCACAAGCAATAACACCACAGCTTTGCTTGAATTGTGCTTGGCTGGGAAAATAAGGAGCAAGTGGGCAACAAGTCATGCTCTCATTCTGCAATTAGGTGCGGTCCATGCATGCTCGTTCCAGTGAAGCGCACGGCTGTCTCCAGATGCGCACCAAGGCTGGCTGAGCAAGGCAGCGCTGACACACAGCTGGTGAGCAAGGCTGCAAGGAGCCAAGCTTGGCCCCGGATGGCGCGCGAAGACGTGCTTAGAGACAACCTCCTTCGGAATATTGAGCGCCGGTGACAGATGCGTATCTCTGGAGAGGGGGGAAGGGGGGTGGGAGTGAGAGGGAACAGAAGCAGAGGCAGGCTAAGCCAGCTGCACCTGTCCATCCTCTCTGAGGGCTGATTGCTTTGAGCGCTTGCGTGGGGGGGCAGGGTCACAGCACTAAGTTAAATCTACTGTTTCCTTGCCGACGTGAAGTGGGAGCAAACTGGCTTTATCTTAATCTCTATAACTCTTCCATTTGGCTCAACACCACCAGCAAGTCTTGGCGGCTTAACAGGTTAAGCCTCCATGATTGTGCCACTGTTCGAGACGAAGTGCTGGCTCTTGTACGGAAGGGAAAAAAAAACATTACTTGGCAAACATTAGCGTTATTTCAGAAAAGGTCTTGAGCACAAACACAGGTAACAGGGACACAGACACGGCTATGCTCCCGGGCCTGCTAGAGCACTGCAACAACAACACAGACAGCAAACACCCCGGTCCTTTCGTAGGTCTGTACTGACTGCACTTAAAAGCAACCCAAGTCAGTGTAGAGCTTTACTGTGTTCATCGTTACTGATACAGTGAGCATTTCCAGCACTGAGCAGCCACCCGTTCGGAATACTTTCACTATATGTGTATGAAAAAATGAAACACAGAACATGAAACATTTCAAATATGGGGTTGTTTTCAATTTCAGTATCCCATATTGAATATATTTGAAAACAGAAGCTAATTCAGTTTTCTGTCCCGGGATTGTATTGATAATATCCTTCTGTTTAATAAGTCTATAATCTAAAATTTCTTATGGCTGAGCCTTAGGGTATCTCATCCTTGATTTCAAGTACACTGAATGGGTTCAGTGTACTTTTGAAGGGGTTAATCACATAGCCAGAGCGTACTGCTCTGTGCGATTTCTTTCCATACACAAGTAAATAAAGGAAATAAATAAATAATTAAATGCTTGTCAGTACAGAATCTGAATGTTTTAGGCTACTTCCTGAGAGATTTTTTTTACATTTTTGTATGAATACCTAATGCCTGAGAGGAAAGGAGGCAGAAAATGAGGATTTCGTGTGGGAAGTTTCTTCAAAGGCATTGGCGATAAAAAAGGAAGTAAATCTAATAAAAAATCTTCAGGCATAGGACAATCGGTGTTTGTTAAAA
This sequence comes from Megalops cyprinoides, assembly GCF_013368585.1. Classification (NCBI taxonomy): domain Eukaryota; kingdom Metazoa; phylum Chordata; class Actinopteri; order Elopiformes; family Megalopidae; genus Megalops; species Megalops cyprinoides. Next base: position 30,213,796 of record NC_050583.1, read on the forward strand.
ATGCATTTTCCTTCCCTCTGCAACAATGTATGGAGGCGGCATTGATATCTCAAGAGTGCTTCCTGAGGAGAATTCAGCTACTGACTGTTCCTTTTTTTGATCAGAGAACACAAAGATAATAGTTGCCTTTCTTCTGCTGTACCATAAATGTGTAATGATAAAAACCCTCCTTTTTTCTTCATCCTGCTCTTTCTTAATGATTCTCAGTCAGGGAACATACAGAACTTTCTGTGAGAGGGGAAATATAGCACTCCTGCCAGAGATATGAACAAACCCAATTTCCAGCAACATACATGCCAGAAAATAGACTGGTTCCTCTTTAACAATTCAAGTATTTTATAGTCAGGAAACAAAGAAATAGTGTGTGTCAATGCACTATACTGAAGGGGGAAGGGGGGCATAAAATATGTCATGATGAAGCTACAAGGCAACACAAATTGCAAATCTGTAATCCTCTCTATGAATGCATTCACATCTTTGAGATTATGCTCGAAACTGGCGCTAAAAAGAAAATGTAATTTCCTTTGAATTCCGCTCTTCCCCTGCGGTGATTATACAGTTTTCCAATATCAGGTTCTGCACGGTTACTTGTGTGTTTGTGGGATCCTGGCTGACTGAGGGTTCATTATTTGCTATCATGGTTTTACATTTCTCCATGCTGAAATTAGAAAAAGTTTCCTCCTGGAACTTTTCATGACTGGCTCCATGTTTCAGGGGATCGACTCCACTTTCGCTTTCCATTCCACCTGAAGTCTTCTAAAATGCTTATACACGAAACCCTTGGTTAGTCATGACTTACGACGGCTTAATACAACTTCTTTATTTTAATATACAGAAAGCCACTGTGATTTTCCTTTACAGCTAATGCAATATTGGTCACATTTACAGTGCAGCTTCACAGCAAATGTATTATATAATCCTCACAAATATCACAAAATGGCCATACTGTAAAAAAAGATATATACTTCCAATTACTATTTTAATACTGACTGGGCCAGTCTTTTTCTGCAATCTCACCATAGTAAAGGGACTGAGATTGCACAGCTGCAATGAAACCGGACCCCCTGGGACACCATAAATAAGGGGAGAACACACTGCCACCTCCAAGACCTGCTGCAGAATCGTTAAGTGCTTCAATGAACAAACAATACAAGCTCCGCTCTCCGTACTGCAGGGGATGCTGCTGCTGCAGAAGATATCCTCTGCTCTGCAGTCTAAGCCTGCTCTGGGAATGCTTAGGAATCTGTCTCAAAGCAGTCGTTACGGCAAATGCCGGCCCGGCCTCTGCACGTTCATCTGACTAATTGGGGGAACAAACACGGCTTGCGGTGAGCGATCCCACATTTCCATTTCGTGTTGCTCCCATGTTGTGCCGGATCCAGATGTTATCCTCACCCTCAGCAGGGTGAGGTTCTGGTGCACTCGTCCAATCCAAGAGACCAAACCTATTGTAGGTGCTAAAAAATGGGGATTAAAAACATGTTCTCTGATGCTGGGAGAATTGTTTTTGAGTTCTCCTCGACACATTTTATTTATCAATAATTAAATCAGACCTGGCCATTTAAAAAGCAATGCCTCATGCATTTTGAAACCAATTAATCTGATCCACGGAAAAGCAGAATTCATTGACTCCTCATTTTCCCTCCTTATGCTAATTGCTGGATGATGTTCCCCTTGATTGAAGCTAAAGTCAAGAGGCCTGTTCTAGCTGTTGATTTTCCCTCCGCTCTGCTCCTGAAATCTAGCAGACAGAATGCGAAAATGCAGTTATGCTGAGGCAGGATTTAGGCGGGTGGGAGAAACACAGTACACAACACTACCCGCAGCACCTGAGCATGAGCGGATGAGTTCAAGGGTCAGGGCAGGGTCCAAGAACACCCTGGTTTGGACATAGCTGGAAGCAGCCTGTGCATTGAGTCTGCGCAGCAACCAGGCTGCAGACTACTATCTTTGGCACTAACCCTTCACCAGTGCCAAGACAATGGAGTTACAGACCTTTGAGAAATAAAGCGAGCAGCCCTGTGTTCAATGCGCCCCTCAAAATGGTTTTGCACAGAGGCAGAGGGAAGGGGTGGCCCAGGGCTCATTAAAAGCAATCCACTGCTCAAGCTCAGAACTTCACTTTCCCACAATCCTCTCTGCCTGGAAGCGCCAGTGGAGGTAACAGTGCAGGAGGTCACGTACCGTCATCCTTGGACCTCTCCAGCACAGGCGGGCTGCTGGGCTCGCCGTCTCCAATGCGCGTGAAGGCCAGGACCTGGATCTGGTAGAGGACGTACTTGCGGAGGTTCCTCAGCAGCACGGACTGCGTGAGGTTCCCCTTCACCACGTGCACCTGAGGCTCGGCATCAGAATCCTTCTCTTTGTAAAGCACCTGGGGAAAGACACACGCGCACATGCACACACACAAGGGCGCAATTAAGAGCGGCAATCAATTTGCCTGACATTTCCAACCAATTTCACTACTAAAACACCCGGTGACAACGCACAGGGCCTGATTATTTAGTACCGTCACCATCTGCTGATCCGCTCCTCGATTCATCTCAACACATAGTGGCGGTAGATGTTTGAGCGTGATATAGGGAAACGCTACTGGATTGTGGCTGGGGACAATTACAGCATGATTTAGGGCAGATGCGTTTCTAGGCGCCCATCTTAAAGGACTGTAACTTTGTTTTCCCCCAAGGGTACCTGTCAGGTGAGGAAAGAGGGGGCTACCGCATCTTCAGACGTTTTGAAATAGACCAGCTGCATTGCTTTCTGGTTTGTTTCTTATACTGTTGTAAATTCGCCCAGTATACTCCAGTCAGAACCTGCCCAATGATGGACAGAGATAGTTATGCACTTAATCAAAAAATGTTACTAATATAATACGTTAGGGGGAAAATATAACAACATAATTCTATGTGCTTGGCTAAAGAAAATTGCACCTTGCACTTTTTTGCTGACAGTGGTGAAATGCATATTTATCTTTAACACAAGAACATAAAACATATGTCAGACAGTGCCAGACATGTCAAGGCCCTGTTTCAACAATATTGCTGAAGCAGAACAGTATATGATGTGCTTTTGACAAACCCAGTCCCCTTATGTAATCTCCCATGGTCTGAAACTGGATTAGCTGTGCTAAACACATGGCTTCACACTTCTCCTTCCACTAATACACGTGTTCTTTCCCACAGAGATGGTGTAAGACTTTCAATTAACACATTGGCTAAACTGTTAATTCCAGAAATGGCACTGTCTGTAGTGGTACGTGCACACATATACATCTTATTTCACTATACATTATTTCTTTTTAACTGATTTTACAAATTTAGTCACGTGAACCTCCTCCTAAAACCATATAAAAACCATACATGTATTCTTTTATTTAGTATTCCAGACGTACCATAGCTTACTTTGATTTCAAGGCTCAGAACCCATTTACACGCTATCTTTTGAAGAAACATTTTTGAACAAGATGATGTAACCGCGTCTCTTCAGCCTTGCAATATTTCCTAAAATCTCAAGATGCTAAAATCAAATATGAACTTGAGAAAATTCTACCATCTTGCTAGGCTTGTGCTGGTGTTATCCACAGGGTGTAAACAGGCCCATTCAGGCCCATTGAAGCATTCCTTGACACAGCAGGTTTGCTTCAACGAATATGCATTCATAACATACGTGTTAATTTTATGCAAAATATGTTTCCTTTTTGTTAGAAAAATGCTACATGACACTTAACGATCTTGAGGTTATTATTAGCGAGGGAGCACTGCCTTTTTTAAAATTCTGACTTTCTTTACATTGACCATTGGTTACTCCCAATTCTCAACTGTTGTCTCCTCTGCACTGTATCAGAGTCGTTTTTTGTGATATTTATGGAAACACGCTATACTGTGTGCCATGGACAGGCAGTGTAGCAGCACTGTTGTTGCACCCCTCCTTAAACCCTAGAGAAGAGATATCTCCACCTTGAGGCTGGTAAGGTGGAAGGATGCATTCTGTTTTTTTTTTTTTATTTGGTACAACTTTTTGGGAAAAATACTAAAAAACAGTGTAAAATAAGGGCTTAATGACTTATATTCAATCCAGCAACCTGCAGGGTTCATTCATCCTATATATGAAAAATAAAACCCAGTCATCTTTTGTGACAGTCTTTCATTTTAAAGTTTTCAATTCTGACACGAGCCAACCATTCAAAGGAAATCAACAATGAATCATCACACAAAGCAGCAGTTGATTACTTTCATAGCAATTATTTTTTTGCCCTGAGTTAAAGATGCAGGCCTCGGGCCATTCAAATTGGGGCTCTTAAACAAAAAAAAATCCATTTCTTTTTTCCTCGTAAGAGGAAAGAAAAATCAACATGCCGTTACATGGTGTTACATCATATTCGGCATCAGCATCCCATGAATGGTTAAGCAATGCTCGTCAAGGAGAGGGGAAGAGTAAAGGAGGGCACCGGCAGCTCACTTCAGAAAAAAATTCACATCAAATTCACATTAATCAAACCGGGCTTCGGTTATAGCCTCAGGTAAATATACAGAAAAACTGTAGTTCCACTTTTCTGCAGCCGTTCTTGATCAAACAGCCAACGTGCAGCTCCACGGCTCGGCGCAGTGCGATGCGATGTGGTGGGCCAGTACCTTGTATCCCAGGATGTAGCCGTTCTTCTCGTGCTCGGGCACCGGCCCCCAGGTGACCAGGATGCGAGTGGAGCTCACCGCCTCCGCCGTCACGTTCTCGGGAGACCCAGATGGCACTGGGAAAAAACACACAGTTATCACATCATAATTACCGCAAGGTGGACTCTTCTAACAGGGGGCCTAATTGCTACATGAACTTTAATTGTGATTAGTTTTTTTTGGTTCTGTTTCAGACGAGGCGCTCGGAGCGGATGTCAGGCAATACAGGGGAGAGTAAACAACATTAGCGGGCCAGGATGGAGTGTAGGGGGAGGCATATTAATATATGCAGGAGCACATGTGCAGGGCCAAAGACTGGTACATTTCACACAGGCCTATTAAAAGGAGACAAATACTCAAGGAGCGGCCAGCTTCATCAGCCATCCCCCACACGTGGCAAAGTAAAATTACCCACCCGGGTCTGCATGTGATTACGGCATTACGCTGGCCTCAGACACCGACGCCATCAGCACTAGGAAAATAACCTCCACAATCAAACGGACCTCACTCCCTGATTACAGACGGTGAAACTGATAGCTCTGGATGGGATTAGTAAAAAACCAAATTCCCAATTTCACTTCAAATTACAAGTGGTAAGAGTGGCCTTCTCGGGAAATGAAGCCCACTTGGGGCCATCTTGCAGGAGGAGCTGATTAGAAGAGTGTGAATAAAGAAATAAAAAAAATAAAATAAGCGGGGATCCCATGGGGAGGGACAGACAAGCAATCTGCTGTGTCTACACTGGAGGCCAGCTCTGAGGAGAGTTCTTCAATCAAATGTGATTCTTCAGCCAAATGAGAAAAACTGAAGAACAAGTGAAGATGATGAAAATGATTAAGTAGAAAGGCCAATCAATTTGAAAATCAGGCAGACAAAAACAACAACAAATTACAATTAAATATCATACAATCATCTAACATAGGTATAAGTGTTTTTTTAACAAAGTGCTGACCTCTCATATTCACCTCTCTTAGTAATTATGTACGCTTCAGTTTCTCAAACTTGAAATGCACACTTTTTTGTGACTCATTTCCAGAGCAAAAGACTAAAATACCAATCGTTTTTCATAAAATTAATATTTCCCTTTTAACTATATATTAATCACGTTAAATGATGTACATTTCAAACACAGCAATTATGCACTGAATGTATCTTTTTAAAAACTTAATTGCTTGCATTAGCAAAATGAGGGCTACACTTTCATTCTGTACTCCATGGAATTAAGTTTTTTTGGAGAGGGTCCTTTTTTAAACCTGAGCACCAAGCCCCCAAAAAGGCTCCAAGCTCAACTACTTTCTAGAACTTGTACTGATTATGTTGCTTTCAAAGGCTTGACTTAGGGGTGCACAAAAGAAATCAACCCAGGTACTTGCAGTGCCTCGTAAAGCTCCAAAGGTAAGAACAGTTGCAGCTGTGCCACAGCTGCTAACACGGCCTCAAGATCTTACATATGTTTAATAACGCTAAAGCAAAAACATTTATTTAGGTCTTCATGATCTTCATTTAATTGTGTCATTCACTCTTACTATTACACTGAATGTATCAGTGTTTAATGGCATACCTGTTCCTGTTATGGTGAATGTAATTTCATTGATGTTATTAATGCTACTTCTTTCGGAAGTATGCAATAAAGTGCTAAATTTGTAGATGATGTAGCTGTGACTACCTGCAAGACAAGGCAAGGTGGAGTTAAATGGAAAATGTAATGAGTATATGTTGAATGCCAAGAAAAAAATATTTGCATATTTGCATAAAAAATGTGAGAAGCGAAAACTGGCAAAAACCCTGTTGGGTGTTGAGGCACGAAGAGCCCAGTATAGAACAGAACATAAAAGCAAAGACAATTATCCTGAAAGGAATAAACAACGCTCAGAAGGCAGAAAATTGTTAACTGTAACTAAAAGCGATACTTTCAACCAGTCCTTCAAGCAAATTAGCTGTTCTTTTCATGCCCTTTTAAGCCATTCAAATTGGATTTGTTGTAGGATTTTCCCCCCTCCCTCTGCACTTCCCCCACCGTAAGTGTCTTTTGATAATGACTCATTAGCACAGCCTACCTACCACTCTGCTTTTTGTACTTAATTCTTAATGCATCAGTCCATTCAAACAGGTACAGTAAAGAAGCACAGAGGGGGAGGTTTCCACATGAGTGCTGCTTATGGTAAGATGATCGAGAGAGAGAGAGGTTAGAGAGGGGGAGAGTGGGAAACAGAGATAGAGAGAGAGAAAGGGAGGGAGGGAAGGGGGCTGCAGTGAAAGCAATATGACTGAGTCACCCTTTGTTTCAAAACAAGCCGTTATGCTCTAAATAATGGACTTGGAGCCCCATAGGAGCCCCTAAAAAAGAAACTGCCTGGAGGGGGTGAAGTTGCTTATTGGACACATCAATGTTAAAGGAGTTGGTGGGCTGAGAGAGAGAGCGAGCATCGTTAACCTTACCTGACTCCCGGGTGCGGCCCTTCACGGTCTCACTCCAGGGCCCAGGGCCAATGGAGTTGAAGGCCTGGATCTGCAGCTGGTACTCCGTCCACTCCTCCAAGCTCTCCAGTGTGACCTCGCGCTCCAGCCGGTCGCTCACCACCCGGGTCTGCGCCTCTCCCTGCAGGTCGGCCCGCCACAGCCTGATCCTGTAGCCCACTGTCTCAGGGTTGCCATTGTACTCAGTTTCCGGTAAGGGCTGGAGGAGGCAGATATGCATCCGCTGAGATTCTTTTCCCAACTAGACTCCAACTGACACCAAGTGTGTGGGCCTAACTGAAACAGGATGTGCCCTTTACCCTGTAGTTATTTGGTTGAGAGGCAAGAGCAGATCATCCTACACTCAGAGACAGACTTCAAAACCTGCTGAAGCTTGGAAGACAATACTCCCATTGTCTTTTGTGTTTTTTTTTTGAAAGGGTCCTACTTATTTATGTGTGTGTCATCCCTTGAATTGCATTTCTTTAAAAGCATTTACTTTCTTCCCCCAGTTTTTCCAACCATTTTAATTCATGTCCTCCGTCAAGAGCAAATGTATCCAACAAACTTTTTTGGTTCTTCATCTCTTAGTTGTCAAAGTTAAACAACGCATTCTGGTGGCGGTCCAGAGATGTATGCGCAGTGAAGAGTGTGAGAAAGACGTCAACCTAGCAGAAGCATCAGCAATGTTTGAATTTTAATTTCAATAGTAAAGAAACCTCAAACAGAGAAATTCAATTTCACTACTGACAACAACACTTCAGCGAGCTTTATTTCATGTGGATATCAACAGACATTTAGATGCCCAGTACGCATTGGACTGTACGCGCGATAATAGCATTTTCTAACAAAGATGATGAGTGATAGCCGGACACGATTTCCTGGAGCTGTGTCTCGTGGTATCCGGTACAAGCACGGATTCACTCACTAAGAGGATGGTAATATCAAAGGACATCCTGAATAATTAAGCCAAATTCAGCTCAGCGTAGACAAAAAAGGAGTCCTCATTTCAGCGCTCTTCCTCACAAGAACTTCATTGTTATCCAGACAATGCAGACTGTCGGGGAAAAAAAGAGTCTCTCACTACGGTGATATTACCCTTTAGTTCAGCTGAGATTAGCATTAGTTCTCTGCAGTGGAAATCCTGTTTTACATTCTCTGCAGAATGAGGACTTCATTGGCTAATGATGGCAGCCATCAGCCACCTTTTATGCAAAAAAATGCCTCGTCTGTGTTTATTTCACCAAATAAAAAAACACTGTGAGAGTTTCCAATGTATTTAGGCCCTGGGAACTGTGGAAACTGAATAGATCTATCAGGGGTGTATGACAGTGGTAAAGAACACAGATCATAGCCATTCCTGTAGTGAAGGTCAGCTGACTCTTGAGGAGTTTGTATTCAGAGCCCTGAGATGTTGCTAGCAGGCATGGCAGGGCCAAGGCAGCGATCTTACCACCCATCGGAGCCAGAGGCTGGTCTCGCTGGCCGTGCGCACGCTGACGCTGCTGGGGGCCACGTCCGGGGGCGCCTGCAGAGTCTGGATGACGCGGGACGGCTGGCTCACGGGGCTCGGGCCCACGATGTTCACCTGCCGCATCCGGAACCTGGACAGGCACAGGCGCGAGAGACCCGTTGAAAGCTCCCGTTACCTCCTCTCACACACAACGTTTCAGAGCTGCGCGCACCAAAACCGGATACGCTCAGGGCTGTCCGCGTCGCAACATTTATTCTGTGGGCATAAACCTGCTCATGCGCTGCATGTGCTTACAACACGAGTGAAAAACTCAGACACACAGCAGTGGCATGTTGGGAAGCTGTGACTGTACTATGAGAGTGAAGTAACATAACTTTATCTGCGAAAGGTCGCTGACAGTGACAAGAGGTATTTGATGAGGGTAGGAAATGTATGGTGGCTCGGCTTATCTTTCGTCCCTTAAGGCTATGCCAGGACAAGATAATCCAAGATCGGCTTATGACCTGGAAATATAGCGGAAACAAACAGTTGCTGAAGTCAAATCCCATTATATTCTGTGGATAATGGCGTGGTGAAAGACCAGCATGGGTTTAGTCTTCTTGGTTTTACACTTCATCAAATTTATGACTGTGGGCCTTGGAGTAGTAGGCCTGCAACCACCTGGGGCCACATTTATGAAATATTAAATGGACTTATGGTACATCTGAAGGGTCTCCTGACTGAATGCTAATGCTTATAAATGTCCAGCCTACAGTAATGAAATTGGGTCTGAAACACGACCCCACAGAAATCAAGAGATTAAAAAACAGACTAATACAGTGGTGTATTTCATTTATCTTATATCACATCTAATGTGTTCTCTTTAAGAGAAGAAACAGGGACTGAGCAGCTGTTCAAACAGTGAATTACAAACAGCATGACTGTTTCTGCAACACTGAGCTGTTTGCCAGCATTGCAAAGTTTACAGACATTTTAAGACTGGATTTGTGACAAAGAGAGACAGGGAAGGACAATATGCAGAATCAACGGCCACCGGAGGTATAATTCACACACACTGTCAGGAGGGGGTTGGGTTGTGTTGCTGTGCCAGCTGCTCACCTGTAGTGGGTGAAGGGAGTAAGGTTTGGGATCTCCAGCACTTGGGCGTCGGGCTCGTTCTCTTTCTCGTACAGCACCCTCCACTCTTCTTCCTCGCCGATACTTCCCACCTGAGGGAGTGAAAGCGTTTGGTCAGACACACACACTCACACACACACACACACGCACACACTCACACGCACACACTCACACACACACACGCGCACACTCACACAAACACTCACACACAGACACACACACGTGCACACACACACACACACACACACACACACAAACACATGCACAAACACACAGACTCACTCACACTGTCTCACACTCTGTCTCAGACTCTCACATACACACATACACACACACACGCACGCACAAACCAGGCAAACTCTCACACACACGCACACACACATGCCGCGGGGCGCAGTCTGTCCGCGCGTGCACAGCGCAGCCCCTCGCCTGTCGCGCTGCCGCGGGAGCCTCGGGCGGCCCCCCCAGACAGGCAGCCAGCCAGCCACAGATGCAGCAGCTCGTTAAAACGGGGGACCAGCTAGCGCTCCGCTGTGCCTGTTGCCTTTTCCCCCGCCGGTTTATTATCATTAACGACTAAAATGGTAAAAAGATCTCCTCATTAACTGGAGTTTCACTCCCCAGTTCTGCGCTGGATCGCAGCCCAAGGTGGCGGAGGCTTAGCCGCGTATCGGCGCGCGGAGCCAGACGAAGCCCCCGAGACGCGGCCCTGAGCGCTACGTGCTGTCCTCCTAAACTCATACATTTGCAGCACTTTTCCAAGCACGCTGGCTCCATTTCCCCCTCACCCTCGCCCTCCCCAGGGATCCCTGGGCTTCCTCTCTGCGAGCGCGACTCTGGAGATGCAGATCGCAAGAGAAGCGAGTCTCTTTGGATCTAATTGGCTGCCGCTACAAAAGACAGGGACTCGCAGAGAAAGCCGCTGCTTCAGAAACCCTGACACCATGGGTGTGGGAGCAGAGTTTAATAGTATAAAAGCATGCTGCTTACAGCAGGCTCGGTAAGGAACAGTGTGTGTGGTACAGTAAGCCCGCATGTCAGTGTGATAGATTGGGGAGCGGGAGGGAACCTTAAGCTGTTAACTGCAGCTGTATTTTATGCCCTGCGTGCATACAGATTGTGTTTATCTGCGACCTGCTCCTCTCCCTGTCCTCAGTTCCTTTGCCTGGAAGCTACTGAAATAAGACCAGTGGCTGATATCACCAGCAAGGTCAAAATAATCAAAGTGTCTCTGGTGTAATGCAACATTATTGATAAATATCTGTTACTGATTGAACACAATAAGCAGAATGAATCTCTTCATCATGCTGTGTAACCACATAGACTATGGAAAGCCATCCGCAGTTTACTTCCTGCTGAATGTCAAGAGGGCATTCCCTCCCAGCTTATGTTGCAATAAATACAAAAATGAAATTAGGGAGGGTTGTGAACAGCATAGAGCTTTGCTCCCATGCTGTAATTTCCCCTTTGGACACTACTACAAAACAAGAATGTGTGTTCACATCGGAGCAACGGTAGCTCAAGCATTGCCACTTCCAGAAAAACAAAAAGGAACTCTAAAATTACCTGAGGGCAGCATGGCAGATGACTGCGTGTTAACAGCGTGATATCTACCGATAACTGGGTGATTTTAGTAATAGTATTATAAGCCTGAACTCTCCATAATGATTTTAAATGAAGAAGAGAGAAATGAAACAGAAATATACTTTGTCTTTAACTGTGAATCATGACATTAATCAGGCATGACATTTTTTATTAGTTACACACAGGGGTTAAATTGGGATTTGTTATGTTGGGGGGGGGGGGGGGGGCTCTGTGGTTTCACGGTTGCCATGGGTGCACATGTGTGTGTGCACAGACTACAAAATCTGATTGATATCATTTGACAAACAGTAAATAAAATATAACAAGGTGAGACAACCCTCTGCTCTGAACATTAAAATGTTAAAATGCTGAAGTCATTCTAGATACTGTTGGCAGTGCGCAAAACTACAGCTGCTGACAATAAAATCTTTCTGTAAGTGCACTCTCCTGTGTATCTGTATCAAATATAGGAATGGTGTTGTTACAACTAAAGGAGAGAGTAATAATACAAAGTTATATGAATAAAACAGTCTTTAATAGTTACATTAAACTGGAATTAATTTACATCTTACAATATTACAATATACACAGGCTGCCAACACCTTTTCAAATTTCCAAACCTTTCCATGACTTTTCAAAGTCCCATAAAATTTCAATCACCATTTCCTCGCAATCTTGCTAACCATAATCTATAGATAGAAAAGTGAAAAAATGGAGACGCAAATACATGTGTACTCACTGAAGAAACATTATCCCAACTAGCTAGACAGAAGAAGCTGTGCTGTCTGACTGACTGACAAGTGACTGAGGTCGCTGACCTGCTAGGTACTGTAGCATTTAGCCCTTTCGCGTGTACGGTCACACCAGTGTGATTAGCCGTTTAGCGTGTATGCTAAAACTGGTGCGATAAGAAAACTGGATTGGAAAAATTCTAGCTAATTGTAACTTTGAGGAGACAATATTATATATTAAAAATATAGCAAATGCTAACTGAAAACTATGAAAAGCTTAATAACGCTAATGAAAACATAATGAACCATGTAACGTAACATGCGCGCTACATAGCGTAAAAAGTAATTTACGTTTTTACGCTATGCTTTATTTAAGGAAACCCAATGACGGAAAAAAGGGAAACTCCAACCGTGAAAGTTCTGATGTTCGCAAGTTCTTACATCACCTCATTTATGTTTTCTAGAGCTACGAAGGAAACGTGTTTTAGTCATTGTTTGAATTATTAAGATCGAGAAAAGAGTAAATATATACACATTGTTGAAGATGTGTGAGGCTGAGTGTCCCCTGATGACACAGAAGAGCGTAGGCCTATTGTGCCGGGGCTGAGACCCAGACAGCCCCAGCCCACTTTAACCCCTGGTTACACATCCTTATTTGTTTTTCTGTATTACTGAAGAAAAAAGGTGCCAGTAAGAAAAAAACAACTATTGCATGTTTTATGAGCCAATTTTTAAATCAGCACTAGTCTTAACTACCCCACCATTACAACAGTTGTTTGTTGCTTTGTACCTTTGGTGTCTTTCACCAATATAAAATATGTCTGAAAACATATCTCAGGGCTTCCCTTTTTCTTTTTTTCCTTCAATGTTACTGTGACATTTTTACAGTCTGCTTTTTCGGCAGTACTTCGCCGAAGGCCCTTGAACACTCTGGATGTGGTGGCGGCTCATCCTGGCTTAGTCCAGTAAAATCACCAATCGCATTTATGAATCCTAAGCTCTAGATATATTTATGAAATTGACACATATCAACGCCCCCATGGCATGGCCTTCTAAGCATAAATATCTGATTTAATTTAAGTTGATAGACTGCTTGGCTGTGCGGCAGCCCTAACGGCTGCATGTTATTTGTGGGGAAAAAAAAATGTACGTTTATAATAAAATAAAATGTGAACTCCTTCAACCTCACATCATAGAAGAGAAAGCAATTTCACATTAAAGCACACGCAAATGTTTCAGAGTATTAAGCACAGAAGGCCAGATTTCCTTGGTTTGGAGCCATTTACCTCAGATGAAAATGCAGCTGATGCAGAGAAACGAAATGCATGAGCACCGTAGAGTTACTTCTTAAGTATAAGTATTTTAAATCTATGCACGGTTTAACTGCTGGGACACTCACTAGAAACCATGCATAGGCTTGTAGTTTTTCACTTTAAGTAATTTCACTACGTAAATGGACTTTCACTTAAAATGTTTTTTTTTTTTTCCCTTAAACTGAATAATTCCATCCATCATCTTTTCCGATATTCCAGAAGAATCCAAAAGTGCACTGCAATCACAAGCGCCTTAATCACCATGTTACACTGAAATGACGCAGAGTTAATTCAACACCGCCATGTATTTAATGGTGCAGCTAATTTCTTAATGCCTTCAAATATGTAGATGTATTAAGCTGGAGTCTGTATAGCTCTGAAGGAGATTATTTTTAGAGTGAGAGAGAGAAAACTACAAAAGAAATGAATTTCATGTCTTAGAGAAGTGCAGAAATGTTGTGTGCATTGGCCAGTCTGTTGCAGCTTCCCAAAAATTCACCATTAGGTGCATCAAGCTTCATTGATGTAGCTAAGAGACACATTTTAAACCATTCTGTGACACATAATCCATAATGTCAAACAAACAAAAATAATCATAACACCATCGACAGAGTAAACCAACAAAGATGAAATATGGTATATGCTGCAAGGCACAAGACAAACGTTTGCTGCAAAACCAGGTTTATTCTTTGTCATTTGATATACCTCTATGATTTCATTTTTACATTATGGATTACAAGCCAGAGAACCAAAGTCACATTCAATCTCTCTACTGACCTGGCCCTCAACAATCCATTTGGAGATAGATGTTTTCCCATCATCCCCTGCACGGAACTTCAGTGTGGCAGAACGGGGGCTTATGTTGGAGATAACAAGGTTTGATGGAGGTCCGGGAAGTTCTGAATTTATCAACAATAAAACAGGGAAAATGTTTTATGGACATGGTTTCATTGTATAGAAAAAAAAAACACAAAACTGTACAGTTCAGTCTCGAAAAACAATGCTGACGACAACTTCCAGTACATGAGGCTTTTCATATGATCAATGCTGAATTTAAACAGCTGCAATATTCACACATCTACAAAGGTAAACTTTCATCATTTAAGTTATCTGAATGCTGTTTCTCTCCTCAGAGCTTTAATCAAAGGATTCGTGGAAGCAAAACCCAATATGTGCAGATAACGGGCGTCCCCATAAAGTCCCCACTGAGCTGTGTAGCACTCTCCGGTTCTCTCATGACTTACAATTTGCACTTTATCAACAAGGATAATGGCTGCAGCTTGGCTTTTAGCCAGAATCATGCATACATCATTTTACACTGACAAACACTGCGCCTCTAAGCTAGTTTAAATTAATACTACTTCTCCATAGCGATTTTTGATTCATGGCTGAGCGAAAACAGTGACTTATCAGCTCCCCATAAAGACAATGCCAGCTTTAAAGATCATTATTCATATTCATGCTGATCCATGTGCTAAGCTGAAGACTGCTGTCTGCCAAATGCGCGCCTATTGAAATGCAGTTGACAAACGAGAGAGATTTTTGGGATAAACAAGACTTGGGGTTTTACTTGTGCGAATAAGACACTTGGGGAGATCAGACGTAAATAAGCACTCGCACAGGTCGAATTACACATGCAGCTGAAAGCACTGCGTGCGCTCCATGAATCACTGTTCCAATCAAAGCGCCCCCTGCAGCACTCTTCATGCTCGCAGCATGGGGGATGGGGAGGGTGGCGGGGCTAACCTGGAGGAACCCCAGAGGAGATGGTGGAGGAGGTGGGGGTCCCTATCCCCGCTTCTGTGATGGCGGCCACTTCCAGGGTGTAGGTGGTGAGCGAAGTGAGGCCGGTCACCTTGTACTCCAGGGTGGTGTTGGGCAGCGTGCGTGACACCTGGGACGAGTTCTGCCCCTGCGCCTCCCAGGACACCAGGTAGCCTGCAGAACGACAGCACGCACTTGAGCTGGAAGGAACGGGAAGGCGTTTCGATTGGCTCTGGTAAAAATGAGTAGGTAGTGATCTGGCCATGGAAGTAAAGGTTGCTGAGAACTAATGAGAAAAAGGAAATCCATTCTACTTTCATTTACCTATCAATCTCTTCCGCACGACTGTTAGCTAACTAAAGACATCTTACCCTCAGGGTGAAGACAAACCCTTGCATATCCACACGGTGAGATTGTGTAGGAAGAAAAAGCAGAAAAAAGCCCTTTTAAGAAAGTTACAGGTAATTTAAGGGTGAGCGGTTGTGTCAGTTTATCTTCTCCAGCATGCATGGGCACTACTGGACCCAGAATGAATGTGTATGCATGCAGAAGAACACCTTAATGCCACATAATATTGCAGGCTGGATAAATTCTAAGGGTTCCGATTCAATTTCTTAGAAAGAGGTGCCAAATCTAGAATTAGGGCTCCTGTGTTAGTGACCCTGCTAGCAGAATATGGAATCACACTGTCAGAGCCCTGTGCATTACCCGGACCTTGGACACTACTCTCGAACCTGTGTCTAACAGAGACTAATAGCCAGCAGAGGTCCTGTATAATTTGCTGTTTATCAGGAGTATATTCTCCTCCAGTCAGCACTGTTTCCAATCACAGACTGTCCTCTTACATTGAGGCTCTCATACATCAAAGTTTGCACTGGGAGACCCAGCGAGAAACACGAGTGGCCAGCACTGGGGGGAAAACAATGCTGCCTGCACCCTGGGCTGTGGCTGCTGTTGGAAATGATTTCAATTGAATCTACATCCAATCTCATTCATTTCTTTGTCTCACAGCTCTCCAATGTTTAATGGCTGCCGGGCTCCTTTTTTCTTCTGGAGGAAAAACACATGTTTGCAGGTATCCATGCCTAAACTGGGCGCATTAGATTTTGCCTGAGTTAAAATGCCTGATGAATCGTTTCCTGGTGGTAACTTGTCGGGTTACTGCGCATGGGGCATATATAGTACAATATTTCCGTCACTTGCACCTTCACACGGAGTCATCCTTTAAAAACATCACTGCTCTAAATAGAAAGCTACATTTTCTGCCTAGACACCTCAAACAATAATGTTAGTTAATGGCCTTTGTGCAAAAACCCAATGAAGTGTTAAATAGAACCGTATCCATTAGAAGAGCCGTTACAACTTGGAATTCCTGCTAAATTAAAATGGAACACCTTTCAAAAAACCTACCTATGCATGCACTAATACAGTGTTAAAGCAGATTTAAACAGACGGGAGCCAGATCTCACTTCATATCAGGACAAAAAAAAAAAAATTCAATATGCAATAAATCATTCTGAGAGCGACACAAAAGAAGTGCTTGCAGAAATCCACACTTTCTGTTGTAAGTCAGGATCCAGACACGAATGGTTGGGGATTAAAACAAGCAGAACCTGATGTGACCAGATTCATTTCATGACAGAAAGAAACACGTTTCATGGTATTTCATCATGTATGATATGTCCTTATTTTTTTCACTTGAGTGAGAGTAAGATACTACAAGGAGGCTTAAGTTGGACGCATCTGGACCGTGTCCTCTCAAAGACAAAACTGATACAGAGCTGAATAACTCAGAGAAATGGGACCAAGGACTTCGTGGGCTCACTGCACACATTTACAGGGCTCTGTCTGGCACCGCTGTGACACGGGGGCTGCGGGCGTCGGCTGAGTGTCGAGACCCATCAGAGGGTGGGAGGGAAACACGCTGGCTATCGGGGGTGCAGGACTAGAGCCTCACCTGTGATGATGCCATTCTTGTCGACAGGCTCCTGCCAGCTGACCCGCAGGGAGGTGTCCAAGATCTCAGTGAAGCTCAGGTGACCCACCGGGCCTGGTACTGGAACACACACACATACAAAACATGTGCTGCAACACACCTGCTCAGTGGAACTGTTAAGAACAGCATCCAGTTCAACAAGTGAAAGCACGGTAATGTATATTCTAACTGGTACATGGAACACAGATCAATGTGTGGTAGCATTTTATGTTTTTAAAAATACACATTAATGTAGAAAGAGGCTGCCACCATGTAAAGTTACACAGATCAGCTTGTTGATGTTACAAGAGGCAGACAGGCATGCATGAGCAACCAGCTAAAATACACTAAATTGGACACAGATACATTAATACAAGTATTAAAGGGTTTGCTGTCCACCTCGCAAAGCATAGACTTCCATTTGAATTTGTCACTGTTTGAAACTCTAAGACCACATTTGGTATTCTGTGGGGAGATGCTGAATTAATAGCACACTGTATGTCAGGGCAACTGGGAGAGTTAAAAAGCACCACAGTATTAAGCAGTCATAAGAAGATTAATCGTTAATCAATAGAGTAATGTGGTTTAAGAGGGGGGAAACGGAGATACATGCATTATCTATTTCATTGAGCGCCTCATATGTTTTCAAATCCCACTTTATCTCTGGATTTCCAGCCTGCTATTTTCAACCTTCGATAAGACACTTCTGGAGAGTCACGTAAATCTGTAAAGACAACCTGTTTTTCGTAAATATTAAAATCGCTCACAAATAGTGTAAAATCCGAACATTAAATACGTCTCCTCTCCCAATCAAAACAAAATGCTGCTGCGCTTAACATATTGAACACATAGTGAGAACTCAAATTACAGTCAAGCACATGCATTTCGTTCGTGATCAGTTGGAGTGACATGACATACTGAAACTACTTTTTCTTTTTGTAAACTCACTAAACTCTATCTGATGTCAATCATTGTAGCAACATTAAAATATACTTTGCCCTTTTAAAGATAATACAAAATATTTCCAACATAGCTGAGCCAATTTCCAATGTATGCCTACAGCAGAATATTCAGAACATTTAGATCTGCCTAGTGCTGAACTGAGGGTGTATTTAAAGCAGTGTATATCAATTACAGAAGCAGATAACTGAGTGTTCACAAAGTGGTGAGAAAAACAGAACAACCATGACTAAAATACAAAACACTGAAGACCAAAAGACCAATGAACAAAAAGAGAAGTAAGGACAACAAATTTCACTCAGCAACAAGCAACAAAGGCTGAGAGGGCTTATAATAAATCATGTCGATGATGATACGTGTGAATAATAAAGCATATGAATGACAAAACATGTAAGTGATAATGTCTCTGAAGGAGAAACCATGTGAATGACAATGTGTGTGAATGAAAACAGGTGTGAAACATTATGTTCTTGAATGATAATGGACGTGAATGGTAATGACAACACACATGAGCGATGCAGCATGTGAGTGACGGCTGGTACTCACCGTCCTCGTGGGTCTGCACCAGCTGAGGCAGGCTGCTCGGCCCGTCTCCCGGCGTGGTGAAGCACAGAACTGACGTCAGGTACCAGGTGAACTTCCTCAGCCCGCTGACGTAACCCAGGTGCCGGGCGCCGTGGAAGTCAGGAGTGATCGTCACCACCGTGATGCTGCCAGGCGAATGCTCCGGCCACGCCAAGAGCTGCGACGGAAACGGTCCCTTTTAAACGAGGCAAATTGCTGATGAACGCACCTCGGTCCGCAAACCAGCGGCGGGGATGCGCACGCTAGACCCTCACTAGCCCGCCTCTCACATTCATTTCAGTGGGAAATCCACTTCGCGCTCAGCTGTCATGGATTTCCTGTCACTGTACAGTCAATCCCGTGATGCAATCGACCCTTTGAAATTTGAACTTTAAAGAGTGCCTACAACTTACTTCAGACGAAATTGTTCTTCGCAGCCCCGCTCTTGTTCAATAACTGTAATTTAGCAGCAATCCTTTGTAGAGAGAAGTTATAGGGTGTTCTATAGCAGCTCAGATTGCCCCTTGATCAGGGTTATCTACTTTTCGATGAGATACAGACGTTACGCAGAGAATCCATTCCTTCTTTTAAATTATTCACTGCTATCTAGTGTGCCGTTGGGTGAGGGCTGAAGTTCAATAGGAATGGAAGTGATTCTTATAACTGCCTTTTATATGGAAGCAAAAATAAAGGCTCCATTCAGGCGCTGGATGGGTAGCCTGCTCAGAAACCAGAAATGGTTCCTTTTCCATTGAATGGCAGCACAATACTGGCTGGCACTTCGGTCTAGGTTACATCATGCAACTGCCAAAAGCCATTTCAGCAGCACACACTTCTTCAGGTTGGAACAGAAGCCATCAATGGGATTAACCAAGGAAGCGCCATATATAGAAACCCCTGTCCATTGACCAAACGGTGAACATAACTCAGCTACAAAATGACTCCAGAGGACACTTGAAAATGAATTTTCCTTTCCCTCAATGTTCAAAATGTCATCCCCTGTAAAAGGGTAGTTAGTTATGACTTATGATCTAAGATATCACATCCCACTGATTTCATACCCCTGTGCAAACAAATCAGCATGACATAAGTTCATATTATCACAGTGGCAACATTTTTTTTCTCCTGAAAAATATTCAGCATGGATATGAGTCAAGACTGCTTGGACAGAGAGAAACAGAAACATGGATTAACTTCAACCAAGTGAAAAAAATGTCTCTTTCTGGCCAGATGTACATAAATGGGCTGGGACTTCAATACTTTGGGAGTAACGGAAACTTCAATTTTATCTTGAAGGCATCAATGCTTCATGTGTCGGGGTTTCCAAGGTAATGTGAAGCTTGTCCACCAGACCTGGGTGACGCTGAATCTCCATTAGTTTTAAATTGAATGTTCTGCAGCTGAATCTCTCGCCTAAAGCTGCTTTGCCTTGTATTTTCATCATGTCTAAGAGGCTTAGCTGAATCTGGGAAGGTTAGCACTTGGGTGTCTATAAAGAATACAAGTGTTACAAATCCAATGCAGCTAATTTATTTATTTGTTAATTTATCCATTTTTCCCCCTGTTCACAAATGGAGCCAGGTGAGTTGTGGAATAGGTAGAGAAGGTGGTCCAGAATTCAAAACTGAAATGGTAGAATACTCTTTAAAGACTTGGGGGGGAAGTTTGGTGATGCTGACTGAAGTAACTGGTTCTAAGCTCACACCTCTACATCTAGGGACAAATATGGAAGTGTCCCTCATAGAGTACTTTGAAATGAAAGGTTACCTTATACCCTTGATTGATGCCATTAATGAACTGCTGTGGAGGTGGATTCCATGTGAATTTGATTGTGGTGGAGTTCATTGCTTTGGCTTCCACATCCTGAGGGGGTGCTGTAGGCACTGAAAACGAGAGAAAGAGGGAAACAAGCCATGAACATCACCTTGAATAGAACCATCTGTACCACTCCACTGGATGGAACCATTAAAAAAGTCTGTCCAAAAAGGTCTCCAGTTTTAACCACCTGCCTCAGTAAATTGTGGGAGTGAGTGCCCAGAGTCCCACACTCAAAGCTCAAGTACTGTGTTGATTTTCTCTATAACTGTTTGAGAGCAACAATATCCAGTAATGATGTTACTTTGCAGTATTAAAGTACACAAAAGTTCACACTGAGAATGTACCCAGTCCACGGATTCCATTTTTGAAAGAACTGAAATGACTGCGGAACACTCAGTGACCTTACTTCCACAAAATTAATATCACTGTGACATCCCTGAATCAACCATCATCATGACGTTCAGATGTCACACGTTGTTTTTAGAGCTGTACTTCCTAAGATCGGTTAGATGTGTCCTTGGTTTCGGAGCATTTGAGGAATATTTATAAGAGCTGTAGATAAGGCCCTCATTCTGAAATTCAGTTTGCTTTATTTAAGATTTAATACACACAGCACATTGACAGACCCGGGTTTAGGAAGAAGATGAAACAAATCAATTGCATCCAAACAGAAAGGGTTTGCGAAACAACTTCACAGTAAATCTCTGAGAAAAACACAGTCTTCTGCTTTCAATTAACCCAATCTCAGTTTGTGTTGTGTGGAAAAATAATCCTCTCTGATGTAAAGAGCTTTTGGGGGGAAAAAAGTTTGATAATTAGATTGTGATAAAACATTCCAATATCAATTTGCTCCAATCTGATAGCCAGCAGCATATGACCTGATGGTGGAGCAGCAAGTTAATTGAGTTCTAATGGCCAGAGCCCGGCTCAAGATGCCGCAGCACTGAACAAGCAAAGCTGGTCGGCATAAATCCTCCCTCTTGTCGCCATGATTGAGAGGTCCCCCTCAGTAGAATACTAAAGATGTTAATTATCAGAGCCCCGCTGAAGCCACATGCAACCTCTCAGACACACTCCTCGCATGGGAATTGACAGTTGATGTGTGGTCGATAACGCCGGGGGAGAGGGGGGTAAACCTCTCCCCTTAGCCCCGGCCCCATCTTGCGCAGCAGCCTCTCCAATGGCCCGCGTGTGCCACTCTGAGTCACCTGTTGTCCCCGAGGTAAACACGCTGCTTTCACCTGTGTACATACTCCCCGGTGGGAATGGCCGTGTCAAGGTCGTTTGAGCAGAACACTGCCAGCCCCTGAACAGAGTTCCACAAGACAGCAGCTCCAGAGGCACAGCACTGGTGGATATGCCACATATTTAGCACCCAGAGCAACACGGGGTGAGGCACAGACTTACTGCAGAGGCAAACAAACATGATTTTCTCCTCTTCCCCTCACTTTATACTTCTCCCTGTTTTAGGGGAAAAATCAGAGATTGGCTGAAAGCAAGAGGAGAAACGCAGCCACCCTGTTCAAACGCTAAACCAAAATAAATGGTTGTAAATGAACACATTTCCCGGGCAAAACCTTGCCAAATCCGGACTATGTGAGAATGCAGCACTTGGACGCTCTCCCTCATGACAAGGTTAGAAGCTGAGAGCATCATTGCAATCCCGATTAGGATTTAAATCTCAGCCATGCTTGCCGGCCTCGGCAGTTCACTCAGCACAATTCTGGGTGCTTTACAGGGGGTAAATGGCAGCCTCAGCATCATGGCATGAGACACGCTTACGCGCCAATAACTCACAATTCTTTATTTGGCCGCGCCTCGTCTGACGTCAGCGCTGCGGCAGGGAACTAGGCTCTCTCCTCGTATTTTATTTGTCCTTTTAATAACATGTTTCCGCTCCCAAGGATGCTGTCGGCATCAGAAAGAAATACATAAAGTTGCTATAAGCTTCTTCACACAAGTGAATCACAAGACACCAAACTGGCAGCATGCATTAAATTTCAATGAGATCATTTTCACATGTGCAGTGGGAATTTTTTATAGACACTGTATTCTCCGTGCAACATGGTGACAATATGTTTTTTTGAAAATGCATATTGTATATAGTTTTTGCATGTATTAATATTTTTATGTATTCATGTATGTACCTATGCATACTGTGATCCTGACGCAGGCATGTTCCTATATGGACCCCTAATCTTCTTATCTTACTCATTTTCAGAGAATGTACTTTAAGCTGTGATTGTACTGTAATATGCAGGATGTGAAGTACAAAACAGCAAGAATGTCTTGTGAAGCGAAACCTGGGTTCATGCCGCAGAGAAACTAAAAGAGCACCGTGGACTCATCTCATCTGCTTGGTGTCAATGCATAATATTTCCAAGCTTTTCCAGGCTACTATCAGCTTGTAACACAGCAAGCTATGAGCTGGCTGACCACGACCCATAATATCTTAATTAACCATGCAATTCAAAAGAGTTTTGGCCATCATAAAAACAGACAAGGGCCAAAACCCGCCCTGCTTACTGTATGAGTGGCACCGATAATATTTCCAAAAAGTCTGTACGGTTCTTATGAATAATATGCTTATCCAAATGGCTGGGGCCATTCTGGCTGTGTTCTCACAGACTGTAAGGTTCTTACAGATAACACTAAATGGGATTGTATTTCTAGCACTTGGGTTGCCCTTCATATCTAGTCGGTAATCCCCCAGCAAATAAAGGCGAAAAACAAAAACAAAAAGCAAACATCGAAAAAGACTCAAGTTTTAAAACAAAAGTCAGTGGTAGACTGACTTGGTACAAACCCAACCGAGCTGACACAAATGAGCTTCGACAGTCATGTGAGCCCCTGGTACCTGGGAAGGGTTGGAGGACATTTACCAAACCTTTTTAAATTTCACCATTTTCAGAATGCCTGCACTCCCTGATTACCTATGTTGCCATGCTCCCTCTCTCACTATTGCTTTTTAAAATCAAACTTTCTATAGAGCCTCCTCCCCAGATTGCATCTGTGTTCTTCACAGATATCTGTGGAGCAGGATGAAATTATCTGTCTATCTATCTATACATATGTATGTATACTGTATATGCAAGCACCCATGCATGGCAGAACCAAAAGACTGGCACCATCAGAAGAATCATGGGATGATTTTAGACTCAATCACATGCCATTAATGATATGAATGAGCTGAGACCATCTCCTCAGGGTTTATATCTGCCATAGCACGGCACTCAGAAATGTTAATGTTAAAAGGAGCAATGAAAGAAGCTAAAGCTATGTACTGCTTTAAAAACCTCCTGTTTTGTTGTGGGAATGATGTATACTTCATAAATGCATGTGATTTTTAAGGGATTGGAAATATGTTTTTTTCTCGCTGTATCTAAATAAAAAACGACAAGATTTAACACTACATTTAGAAAAGAATGTTTGGCATGCAACTCGGACCAGACATCAAAAATTTAGCTTATCATTATCAGCAATCTGAAATGTCATCATGATAGGGTTTTTAACAGAAGTGAAGGCAATTGAGAGTTATCAGGGCTTCCATGCAGAGATTTACTTTGACTCTCGCTAATTCCGAAACCATGATTGCCTTGAACATATCAAGAGTTTTCAATGGCAGCATTGATGCGTTTCCACATAAAACAAATTAGATAAATTAATGGTCTCTATTCACTGTTGGCCTGAGTCAATAAATTTGCTCTTCTTAAAAATAATCATTCAAATGGCCAATCAGACCAGTAGTTAAATCTTCTAATGGGTTTTATTGCTTCCGCTAACAGTGGCACAGTTTATGATGTCTGAAAACCCACTCCAGTCAGAATGGCATGATTCACAGCGAGAGCGGAGCTCTAGCGCTGGGTTCAGCAGACTGGTCCGAGGCGTATAATGAACTGCCTCGTGAGGCCGGAGAAAGCCTTCTGAAATAATAGTCTTTAACAAGATTAACCTCTAAGTCAGAGGGCTTCTCCTTCCACTCCTTCACCCGGCTGTACTGAATGGTTTCTGCTTGTTTATGCATGCAAGGCCTGGCCTGGGGCGGCCGACCTTGGCAGGGGATGGGCTGTTAAAACAACAGGTGCTTCAGAACCTTCCGGGCAGCGGGACTGGTAGTGATGGGTTCCTGGAAGCATTCCTTCAGAGGGAAACTTGTAAAAAGCATTAAGGCCGAGGGGTCTCACCTCCCTGCAGCGTGTACTCTGTCACCGGCTGGCTGAATGCCCCCAGGCCGGCTCCAGTGTAGGCCGCCACCTGGATTTCATACTGTGTCCAGATGATCAGATCCCTAATCAGACAGTAGTTAATCTCAGGGCTGGTGATGTTCTTCTGCTGGTATTCTCCAGGGAGGCCGGCGAGGCGATACCTACAGTCAAAGGAAATTACACAAACACACACAAAAAAGAGCTTGACAATGACTTCCTCTCTGCCCTAATTACAAACCCATTTTAGCGGTTGTGATTAAAACTTCCCCTGTCCTCAGCGCACCTCTGGTAACTCGGTACTGATAAATGATAATACCACACTAAATATCCTCCTACTGCCACAGCAGCGATGAATTCTAGAGTGGGGAATAGCTGACTGGAATAATTCCCCATTTTACTGTCAAGGTAATGCTGCTGAAACATTTTAAAAAAAGCTGTCAACTAACAAATAAATCAATGAGTCCCATCATATAATTAAGCAATGGAATTTGATGAAGTATGAAAAATACCTCCATACAGTCTAAGCTGTAGTTGTAAGGATGAAGTCTGCAACCAAAATCACTTGAGTTTGTCTGTGAAATTCTACACTATGGTGAACTTTGCTGCCTATGTTTACAAAAACATTTCCACCTACATAATATTATTATTGGCATTTAGCAGACACTCTTACCCAGAGAAACTTACATAGGTTACATTTTTTAAAATACTACCCATTTATACAGCTGAATATTAACTGAAGCAGTTCTGGGTTGAGTACCATGCCCAAGGATACAACAGCAGTGCCTCAGTGGGGAATCGAACTGGCAACCTCTACAGCTACAAAAGTGGCCACAAATAACATCCCCAAAAGAACAAAGTGAAGTTCTGGGCTTGGTGAGAGGGCTGTCATTATGCTAACAGTGCTGACAGACAGGCACACCTCTCTCACTCTCTGGCCCTCAGAGGGCTCAGCTCGAAGGCTCTGAAAGAGCCCTGCTGGAGGTGCTGGCATGAAGCCGGCACGCCTGCTGCAGCAGAGGCTGCACACAGCTCACAGTGAAAGCAGCTGTGACAGAGCATACGCCTCACTGCGTGTCCTTCTCTGACAGGTTCGGGCAGAACGCCCCCCCCCATCCCCCGAGTCAGCTGCAGTTCCTGCCCTGTCTGCACCTCTCCCCCGGCGACTGGACAGGCAGTGCTCTCCTCTCTTTATTTCTGAAAAGCTGGCCACTGGAAAAACCTAACCCATTCCATTTAGTCGACCGCTCCAGATCTGCTGTTTGCACAGAGCTATTAGGAGAGAGGGCCAGGAGTGTACACTCCACTGCTGCTGTGGGGATTAACCTGTGGGTGAAGCAGCAAATCTATCCAGCAGCCAAAGCCATGGCCAAGCTGACCAACTATCTTGGTTCATCCCCCATTAATTCGTCTCCCTGAAATACCACCCTTCTGGACACGCTCAGTGACCACTGGTATGGCTTTAACTGCAACACAACAGGCTATAGTCATGCTTAAGTTATTTCTTAAGTGCGCCAACCAGATGGTATTTTGTAGACATTCCTCTGAGATAACAAAGCAGTGAGTTCAAAAGAGGGTTAGGAAAGGGCTTTTACAAACACGTGTGTTTCACTCTCCGTTGAGCCAGGCCTACCTGAGCACATAGCCCCTGAGCACGCCGTTGAGCTCGGGTTCTGGCGGAGGCTGCCACTGCACCATGATGGACTGGTTGGTCCGGCCGCTGGCCACAATGTTCTTGGGAGGAGCGCTTGGAGCCTCCTCTCGCAGCATTAACCTATCAGGGAGCAATGACAATGGAACCAAAACTCAATTATCCAGAGCAGTCGAGGTTCTGCTGCATAGCGAATAAGGATGGCCAGCGTCAGGATGCTCAAAACCCTGGGCTGTGTTAGGCTTTCACCTACTTTGGATGAACATACTGCAGTTCAGCCTTGATCACAAACTTCAACCAGATGACAGTGATTGAAAAAAGTCCCCTCAGACAGCATCTAAGGCGTAAAAGGAGAAATGGCCTTCTGGGAATATCTGGGAGCGGCGGTGTTCGTCAGTCAACGCATTTGCAGATATCCTACTTTCAAAATTAGACTGATGATATAAAAAGAAATCTCTCAGGTGGGGAAATAATAACGCAAAACAAAAAAGCCAAATATAATTGGTGATTAATGGCATAATAACGGAGCGACGTGCTTATGGTTGATAAGCAGCAAATCGAACCACTTCTACTTATGCAGTTGTTGGGCGCCTGCAGTATGAGAAACAGCTCAGAGACAGCTCGTTATGCTTTGTGTCCGGACTTGCAGGGTCCAGTTTTGCTTTCAGTGTGATCTTTGCATTCTTTGATATGATTACCAGCAACAGACCAGAAACATCTATTGCCTTCCTATTGCCAAGTTCACTTACACTCACATGCAATGTTTTGATACCTCCAGCAATTGCCTGCTGCTGCTAAGACCCCTCTTAAGGATGGAACATTTAATATTCTTTCGCCGCGTTAAAAAAGAGGGCAACTTCAAAACTATCTGGAGGCTTATACAGATCCGAACATTAACGTGGACGGCTCCGCTGCTTCTCTAAGCCTTTACGTGCCCCTACATAATGACATCATTTCTTTGCAGTCCACACACACACACACACACTTCAACACTAACGGATTGTTAAATCTGTATTAACAAGTATCGCTGCAGTGTGCTCATTTTACTGGGGACTTCAAAGTTTAATGAGGGATCCTTGGGTTATTTTAGATTTATAGTCAGTGTCTCCTTAAATCTGCGATCATTTGTTATTCCTCGCTGGAAGTCCTCTTCTTAATTAATGTCTTCAATTCCGAATAATAGGGAGCACTACTCTGGCATTGCTTTGTAAATCTGCCTAATCATGCCCATATGGGAGAGTGCTCCAGTCTGATTGCGCTAGCACTCCTCTCTGATGGCCCTTCCTTCATGGGATATTTACCAATTTATTTCACTCGCTCTTGCGGTACGCATCTGCCGCACTCCCTCTTGCTTTTAACATTAAATGTGAGAACGAGGAAGCGATTACTTTTGATTTTACCACCCTGCACGAATTCAGTGCATGTTTGCATGCCACGTGTGGTCACGCAGGAGCCGAATGGAATGGCCTCAACAGTGTTTCTGCATTAGGCTACGTATGGATAGCACTGCTGTTATTAATGGTTCACATTAGTGCTCTTAGTAACAATAACAACCTTTTGTGAATTATGCTACTGGCTTTCCACCCTCCATAATTTTTGTATTTCATAAGGGGTCATCCAAAGGGCACACATGTTATCGCGGCAAAAATTCCTTAACAGGAGAACAGAACCAAAAACCACCCTCCTTTCGACAGCTAATAATTTACCAGCTTTTTGAAACACAGCTCCTTATTCCTTTGTGCTTATAAGGAGAAAAAAAGCACTGATCTGGCTGGATGGCAAGTTTGAGAATATCATGAGTGAATCACACAGGCGGGTGTTGAGCCATAGCTCTGCTGATGAAGTCCTCTCCTGTATAAAGGACTGTTTCTCACATAGCCAACGTGTTGCAGTCAGGAGTAACGTACCTCCCAGGCATGGCTTGCTGACAAGATTCCAGGAGTCTGAACTGCACAAAAAACGGAGGGCACCAGTATTCTAACATGAGCCAGACTGGCTTTCTAAGACACGAATGCTGTCTTTGATGGTAAACTCCTATCTGCAAGAAGTTTTTGGTTTTTGTGACATTATGGGCAAATACTCCTCCACCACGTGGGTGGAGGATCTCTGCTGTTTACTCCAGCAGGGCAGCTGCGGTCCAATTTCCCTCCATGTTTCCAGTGTAGGGAACATCTCGGGCAGGGTGAAACCCGTCTTCTCGCTGTCAGGATGCAGGTTTGACTGGGGTGACTGGGGTTAGGGCGCTTAGAAACAGCCAGAGAAAGGCAAAAAATCTGAGGGCAGGAGAACTGGCAGCTTCCCTGTAAAAGGCAGCTGCTGCATCATTTGCAGCTCCAAACGCTGAATTTGGCAAGACTTCACAGAATCCGGAGTGGAGTTCTCACTTTGAATGCTGGTCCGCTCCGCGCGTAGGACGCAATGAGTGCGCTCACGTTACGCACAGGTAGCAAGATAATAATGAGGTGAAATTGCAATTTGAAACGAATCATTGCAGATGCAGTGCTGCAGCTCCTTTATTGTTATGATCTGCAGAGCACAGGGAAATTACGGTACAAGTCTCTTTCCATTTCCTCTTTTTCAACATGTTAGAGTTGCTTAATTCTGATTGCGTCTAAACTTTCTAAACTTTTCATTCCTGTCAAAACTAGTTCCCAGATAGACCAGACACACTCCAGAAGTTTTTGCACTCTGTACCAGATAGCATGATTCACTGTATTTCACAGATAGTGACTCTCTGACAGGTGTAATAAATACAAAAATGTTTCAAGTAATGCATTCTCGCACAAATTAGCCATGACAGAAACAGATTTGAAGCTTTGTATTCCACAAGGGGTCTATGTACAGTATCGAGGCTGTTGCCTTGCAAACATTTTTTTAAAACTCGTTTCTTCAACAATAGCTTAGTATTGATCACAGCACTTTTATGGGAGCACATCTCTAAGTGGCCTGTGTTGATTATTTTCTCATGATAATACACTGACCTTCTCCAGCATATGAGGTGGCTTTAAGGATTGTAGTTTTCCATTTAGAGGTCATCTGAGGCAGTTTGATCAGAAATACACACAGAAAAATGGACACAGTGATTCTCTGATCATGGACCTACCCAGTGGGCACTATGGCCGTACAGGGAGATAACGACCTGCGAGACACAGTGCCCCTAATGATTTTTGTCAAATATGAAGTCTTATCTAACTGGTATCTGCATTAATGGGAATTTCTCAGGCAAAAAAAATGAAAGAAATGAAGATTTTAAATTTTTTATATATACGGGCATGATGAAGTTCACAGCCGAACAGACTATTAATTGGGGCCGTGTACAGTAAGAGTTAAGCAGCTAGGTGTTCAAATTTTAATAAGAACTTCATCAATATTAGATTTTTCCCCCCTGCTTCCCAGATTAAACAAAGTTATGTGAATATGTTCTATTGATTAAATGACAAATATATGTATTTCTGCTGAAGTTACAAAGTCCTATTTTTCCTCCTTTACTGGAAAGTTTCCATCGCGAGTTTCCTTTAATCACTTTGCGTATAGTCGTGGTCCGTCTCACTGTGTCGTCGAGCAGGTTTTGCCCAACCAGAGTGAGCTCTGGTGACAAGAGGTCAAACGCAAAGCACAGAAGGCGTCGACGCATGCACCCGATGATGGATTGCCATCCTCCTGAAGCTACGGCAGTGGGGATGATGTTGTGCTTGGCTGCTGTGTTGCGACCTCTCCAGGGCCCCGTTGAGTGCGTCTGCCGGGATCACAGGCCTCATTGACTGGATGGGCTCCTCTGTGTCAGCCCCCTCTGAGGAGCCCCGGGCTTTCCCAGCGTGGGCCATGTGACCGGGGCCCCACGCCAGCCCATCGACGCCCTTCCAGTGTAATTACAGCTGTAAGCATTTTCCAGGAGGCCCTGCTATCATTCACACGTAGATGAACGCAAATGGGTTCTCCAAGGAATATTTTTTTGCCGTTTGGTTGACAGAAGTGCACCGGGGGAGGGGAGAAAAGAAAGTGCATTTGCCTTAATTGTTCTATAGTGCTGAATCACTGTCATAGGTGAGGTCGCAGTTCCTTTCCAAGATGTGTTTCAGTTTTGGCAAACACAAGCAACGTGAAATCTAAAGAAGCTCAGTTCAATAAGTCTGATGAATATAAATTGCTCATTTCAGAGTAAATGGATGCCTCATGCTCTCCGAACAAAAGATAATGCCACCTTTTCCCTGAGCAAAACAACTACGCTTTAATAACTCTTGCTCACGGAAGAGTACTAACATCCACAGCATAAATGCAGTGGCTGACGCATGCCCCTCTGTAGGTATCACAGGACTGAAAGGAGAGCAAAAGTCACCCAATTTTTAAAAGTCTAGTGGACTCCTGATCTAATGTACACGGTAAATCTAATATGGAAAATAATGACAAGATTTGGAGCATTTAGCTGCATCATACAAAATCAGAGTTATTTATCCAGAGAGGAAATGGAGCATACATCTGTTTAATTGATTTAAATGCAATCTGATGATAAATCTGAATCTGTACACGTTGAGAGGCTAATCTAATTATTTTATGTTCATTTGGCTTTGAAACATGGAGCACATGCAGTTTCTGATGGCAAGCAGATAGGGCCTGCTTTTCCCATCACTTATTTTGACTTTTCTTGCAGAGAGCGATAACGAGGAAGATGAATTAGGCGAACTAAACGGCTGAGTGTTTGTGGCTTATCAGCTGCAGGCCCGGGACAGTAATACGTACCTATTTGTCTCTGTGCTGTACTGCCCCTTTCCCACCTGGTTGACAGCGCACACTCTGAATTGGTATGTGCGTGCTGGTGTCAGTCCCCTGACCACCATCCCCGTCAAGGCAGGGTCCACTTTGGGTAAGTAGACTTTCCAAGGGGAGTCTGGTGTCAGGAACAAGTACAATAAATGCATCAATGACTGTCAGCACATATTAATAAATAATAATACAACATCCTGAAATTAATATGTGCAAATTCAAATGCTTATGCACTGCACATTATCATTCCAGTGTACTATAACATTGTGTATATGGTGGGGGAAAGGAAAAAAATGAACACATTTTAAAGACATTTATTTTTCTATTGAAAAAATAGAACGGACAGGACCAACCAATCATTGATTGTGTTGACAGAATTACTCAAGGACCGTCTTGAATCCACTCCATACAGAAACAAACAGTAAGCATGTGCACGAGTATGTGGCGTTTTGTTTAAATGTTTGCATGTACCAAACTTCAGTGTGTGTCGTGCATGTGTTTTTGTGTATGTGTACTATATGCCTGTGTGAGTGTGTATGTGCGTGTAGGTGTATGTGTCTAGTCCCTCTGTCTCATAGAAACAGGGTAAAAACCAAAACCTTCAACCCTCAGCTCCTTGTGTGTCTGATAAGCTGAAAAACACTGTTGCAGAATGGATTGATAAATTATTCACTCTCTAAAATTCTGCCAAACCGGGCTCTGGGGGACGGAAAGAGAGGGAAGAAGCAAAACTATATACGTGTAGAAAAGGAAAATTTAAACCAATGTCAGCTTTTTGACGACAACCACAAGAGCAGTCTTCAAAAGAACACAGAGGATTACTACCATTGTAATATTGTTAATACCAAACCTATTTATATAATCTTATGTTCTAATCATGTCTCTGGAGTGCTTGTATCACCACATATCTATTCCCCAGCAGAAGTCAACCGGGGCATTATTAATACTTAATGACCAGTTCATACAAAAAAAACAGCCTGTGTTAGAGATTTCACCCATGAAACTTGTATGAACAAGTGCACAGATCAGCATGTATTTAAGATCAAAAGGATATTACGGGGAAGACTTGTTCATTTACTGTAAAAAAAGGACTGAAGGGACCACCACACAAAGTGGGCCCATTATAAAACACAGTGGCACCTCTGTGCTGACCACACTCCTCCAAGCTGAGTCCAGACCTCTTTGGATTTAATAACAACACTGCTGACCTGATCAGTATCATGGAGCCAGGTCTGGATAGCAATTTCTACAGCTTTGTTCACTGTTCTAAATGGGAGTTTATTTAGCATCCGGAAGATGAACAGGGGCTAGCATCCTCCATCTAAGGAAAGACTATAACATGATCCGGCTCTGCTTTTATATACCAGTAAAGCGCACCTGAGTTAAAGCACATTTTTCACTGTCTTCTCTCTGCCGGTGCAGACATCAATCGTTTCCAGAACCAGTTTTTTCCCATTCTGGACAGACTGTGGAATCCGGCCCAACCTGCAGGACTCCCTTCCGTGGGACCCCGGTTGTGTGAATCGACTTTCCCTCGGCTGGCCTGTGCACCTTTCTCTTCCTCACGCGTGCTCTGCTCTCACCAAACACTTCTTTCCATTGCGCTAACACACTTTCCATTCAGCACATTCAATTCAAGTTACTCATTAATTAGAATGAAATTAGCCTTGCTCCATTCAAGGAGCCATACAGACTGCGTCACAGATAAACATCTCAAGTTCAACTCGCTCAGTTATCCTTTAGAATATAATTACGCCTGTGTGTTTTCGAACATGTATATATTTACGGTTACTGTTGTATGACAGCAGATGAAGTCGGATGGTCAGTGTGTTCAGTCCAAGACACTCCACGCCATACCTGTGCTGGTGGCAGAGGGGTTTACACTGAGGAAGCTGTGCTCCACGTTCTGCTTCTAAGCAGCTTAATGTAGCACACAGTCAAATTCAGCTGCACAGTCTATTAATCTCTTTGTCACCCCAGGGCCTGGCTCTGTTT
Organism: Megalops cyprinoides; assembly: GCF_013368585.1. Lineage (NCBI taxonomy): Eukaryota > Metazoa > Chordata > Actinopteri > Elopiformes > Megalopidae > Megalops > Megalops cyprinoides. The sequence continues at coordinate 30,246,831 of NC_050583.1, forward strand.
ATATGCTGTATCTGTAGTGCGCTTTATTTATTCATTCTCTCTCTCCCTCTCTCTCGCCATCTCTCCATCTTTCCTGTTCTGCGTCTTGCTTTCTCTCACTATGTATAATAAGTAATCTGGCAATGGAGAGATTACGCTGAAAATTAATACCAACGCTGTAGTACTAGACAGCTGTGTGTTTATGTGCGCGTGTGTGTGTGTGTGTGTGTGTGTGTGTGTGTGTGTGTGTGTGTGTGTGTGTGTGTGTGTGTGTGTGTGTTTGTATGGCAGTGCTGGGATGGGGGCGGGCAGGTGGCAATTGTCAACCTGATAAACTCATTGATGGAGCACTGGGGCATCAAGTTAACAGCTTCATAAAAAGTTTCAATAAAAGAACAATAATAACGAAACATAAACAGACACATGGATGCTGTAGTGGCTATAAAAATACATGGCCGTTGCCCCCTCCTGGTTCCTCGTGAAAGGCTGGGGCCAGGCGTGCCGGTTTATGTTATCGGTAAAACCCGAAGTTACATTTAGGGCTTATTGCAGGCCCAGCAATAAAGATGGAGTTCATGAGCTGCACTTCATTTCCAGAGAGCTGGGGGAACGAAATGGAAAAAGAGACGAGTATTCACTCAACATTTCAATCTCCGTGCGTAACCCTGTTAAGGGGGTGCATTCCGCGAACAGGCCCATTTATGCCTACAGTAGGCACCGTCTGGGCTCACACATAAAGCACAGATAGACAGGAAATCTGTCCTTTATTCAAAGAATAAAAGGAAAAAGAAAACAGTAAACTTCCAACAGAATTACAACCGCAGTGCATTACTGTTCCTTGTTCATAAAATATTTTTTAACTGACAAATTAATGCATCTCATTGATTTAAATCTCATTGATTTAAATCTCATTGATTTAAGAACACAATTTAAGCCATTTCATGTAAAAAGTTCAAAGAGGGCTGGACACAGTCTGACAAGCACCAGACTATAGTTTCTCCAGTGTTTGCTATTGATCTTTGGTGAGAAGCTGTGAGAACCCTCTGTCTATAAGTGATTGATTAAATGCGCACTGTATTTTCACTTCATTTGTACTGTGGTGACAGTGGTCATTTCTTTTATTAGCTCTTCAAAACATAAAAAATCAATGAGTTGTACAAAAAAAAAGGTAAGTTGAAAAAAAGGCTGTGCCTCTGCTCTTTTACCCACTGTCACTGATGTTTAACTGAGCATCATTTAAGTGCTTGATCTTAAGACATGAGGGGATACATATGAAAGCCCTCTAACTTTTACAGATTTGCATTGCTTCATTGTGTGAGTCATCAGGCAAAGTAAGAAAAATGTGTCTGCCATAGCTGATGAGGAAAAATTCGCCACATCTTTTTTAGTCCAGGATCGTCACCGCAGCGTGAACTGAAATTCCCTTAACTTATGTTGGCTAAGCAGTTACCTGACATGCAGAGCCTTTTCTAACAGTGTGAATCCAGGGATACTTTCATGCTATGAATTTACTGAGGCTTTGGAGACGTCCATTGACAGCAGTGGAAAACCAGCAGAGTTTAACTGTGTGTATTTGTGCTGTGGAGAATGATGTGTTAACAGGGTGGTGGATTGACTTGGGTATTAGAGACACCATTCTGAGGGTAGAACTTATGAAGGAGCAAAGGGTCGTACAGGTACAAGTCACCGGCTTTCTTCTGCTCAACACACATGGTTACTGAGCAGCACAGGCATAACAGACCAATCCATTATGCAAACAAAAAAAAGCTAAATGTCTGGATGTCTGGACACTTAAACTGATGGCGTTCAGGTTGGGAAGGAGGTATTGGTGGGCAGGACGCAAGCATCATTCCTAGTTTGTTTCCGTTTCTTCACTGGTACTCACTGTTTTCCGAGAGCTCCAGGATGTAGTGCAGGAGGGGGCTGTTACCATCGAACGGCCGGACCCAGGTCAGGTCCACTGTCCGGCTGTCTGTGGCGTTCAGGCTGGCCTGCAGGTTCCGAGGAGAATGGGGCAGTTCACTGTGAAGGGAAAAGTAGCGCAGGAATGTGACGACTGGCCTCTTCCCAGCATCACCGCTCACCAATCCAGCTGGCTGCTCGCACGGACCCGAGGGGCCTCAGTTTAGCTTGTAAGAGATGCTCCCCGAAGACCACTGAACCTTGGATCGTTGGCCATTTTGTTTCATTTATTTTTATTGAATCTAACACGCTCAAAAAAGGGATCTTATTCACAATTCAACTCCTCTTGCCAGTGGTTGGAGGCAGGTAGGAGGTACTTTTCTGTTGAGCCTCAGTCTTTATTGATTGGTTTATTAATTATTTCTGTGGGAGAATAAAACCCTGCTGTGGCCTAATGTCAAGCTTTGCCAGTTGCTTCAGAAAGTAATTTATTTTCTCAAATTAATGCCGTGGAGAGCATTAACCCACTTTGTGTCTCAAGAGTTCAACTCTGATGCTTTGCTGTGATCGGACTTAAAAAGTGAGAGTTCATGAGACTTGCAAGTGTAATGATGATAATCCTAAATCTGAGCTCTCTTCCAGATTGGGTCTTGTAAATGTAGTGGAGAACTCCGTGGGGAGACCGAGAGGATGGCAAATGAAACCCTCTCGAAGTATGGCTGGGTACGTTCTTATTAGCGGTGATACAAACATACTTAACCCAACCTGAATAATAGATGAACCTTATGCTTGAAGAACCCTCTGTGCTGAACTGCAGAGCTCTAAAATATATTTTAATCATCCAGGGAAACAATGTTTGGTTTATTGTCTCTGCTGACAGAAAGCAATATTTCAGTGCCTTGCACCCTTAAGATTTTATCCTGCTAAGCCATACATAACCTCTTATTTTACATAATTAAAAAGAAAATAAAGTGTAATTCCTAGGAACTCCCCCCACACACCATTTTAATCCTAATAAGAATTTTCATATTTAATTCCGATAGAGTTCTAATTTGCTGTATAAATATATTATAAGTGATTAATGCGATGTCTACCTGCCTGAGCAAGGCCTAACTCCTCAGAGCTACAGTTTAATTAAAAAGTATGCTCTCCAATAGTAATTATTAATTTATGCAGCTGCTCTGTGGATATGACAGAAATCTTTTATTAAAAAGTGAGGAAGTTCCTCAGAAGTAAAGTCCTCGCTGTCTGAAACGGCAGGCAGCGAGGCTTGATTAGGCACGGTGACGGAGTGAGCCGGCGCTTGGTGAAGCAGGACTGGCTGCCCGCAAGAGCTGTGGGGACCCCCTCCAATGACCTGTGCGGTACTCCCTAGAGACAGCCCTGAGCACTCGCCAGAACACACACATGCATACACAGCCGCCCACACTACCATCCATCTTCTGTGACACTTCCATTCAAATTCCCCCACTACCACATCCACCCTCACTACCGCCCACCTTCCCACACTTCCATCCACACTCCCACACTACCACACACACAGCCATCCCCCTTCTTCACGTCCCTCACCAACTCCCACACAGTCTCTCCAATATCACTTCAAATAATCAAAACACCACACCTGTCAAACTACGCAAATTAGAAATGGTGGATACTGCCAATATGATGGCATTATCATTTTTATATCATTATTTGTATATGATATATTATTTTTACATATTATATGTATCCCAACAGGGAGGAGAATGTGAACGGTGCATACAGAGGTAATGCTGTTTCCTGTTTTAACAATAACCCCATGCACAAAGAAAGACATGTGGCATCCTCCAAAATAATTAAGCCATCTTTGGAGGGTATAAATACATAATGCGTGCTTTAATGGCTTAAACCTGTCATTACAGCACAAAATAATAACACAATTGGCTGGCCTAGGGTACGGCTCATTATTTAAACAGAGATAAAAACAAAATCAATAAGTAAATAGATGGGAATGAATGGAGCGAAAGGGCATATTTTTCACACTGCTGGTTTTCTATTACAGTGACCTGGAATGTCAGGGCTGGAGGAGCACGCAGCTATCACAGCCCTGGCCACGGGCTACTGCCCCTGCACAGATACAGAGGGATAAATAAAAAAGGTCAGCACTGATATTCTCTCTGTGGAGACGCACTTTACCAAGCCACTACGTTTAAATTGAATTCTGCAACTTCAAATTTGTTGTACAAAATGCTTCTTTTTTTGAACTCCAGAATCCTATCTATATATTTTCATTCCTTTAAAATTTGGGGGACATAATAAAAAACACATATATATATATATATATACATATATACATACACATACATACATATATATTTATAGAATGCATTTATCTTTTTGCAGAGCAAAATTTTAGCAGAGCATTGCTTGCAAACTCAACCTTTTCCTCATTTTGTGTTCTGATTTACCGGCCATAATGAATAAATACACCTCCCTGCTGGCATGAGCAGATCTTGGAATAAATGCACACCTCACGCTCTCTTACGGTGCTCACTGAGATGAACACAAAAGGGCCGATGATTGAAAATAAAACACAGGTTACGAACCAGGGACCAGGCTTCTGAGAAATATTGTAATTACAGCCAGGTTCTTTATTCCACTCCACCAAGGGGAAGTGTAATACTGGAAAGACTGATGAAAAAAGGGCCCAGCCTCCCTGCAGTGGAACCATTGGCTCTGACCCCATTGCTGCTCCGAGAAGCAGAGCTCAGAGCTGTCTGCCCCCATGTGAATGTCAGTTTGAAACATAAATTAGGGAGTGGAGTGAGTGGATATAGTGCTCCTGAACCCACGCTGCACTGGAAATGAAGCCTCCAAGCACCGTCTGCCTATAATGGTTAATAGACTGTTTCACTGTTACCTCGGAGAAATCACAAATTTAGTATGCAGTAATTAGCAATTCTCTGCTAAATTAAAATGAGGCACACTAATGTATAAGAAAGTAATAAAGGAAATCAGAGATATTCAAAGAAACACGACAACGGAGACATGATACGAGAACAGACACACCAGCGGGGGTAGGGTGAGAGAGAGAGTGAGAGAGAGCTAACAAGAGAGCGAGAGAAAGAGATAAAGACGAAGGAAGAGAAAACTATCATGTGTAAGATGTGTGATGATATAGTACGGTGTTCTGAACTGGAAAAGAAAAAAAGAAAAAACTCCTAAGCAGCCACATCTAATATGCACATCCATGTCTTGGTAAGGTTGAGGGCAGTGGAAAAGCACTCAAAAAAGTAAAGCCTGACCCTAATTGCCTGATCCCACTCTGACTCGACTCCAAATTGCACAGACAGGATCATGAACATTGCCATCCGCTAAGGGATCGTCGTCTCTGTTCGGAGCTGAAAGACTTACATGACCTCCAGGCGAGCTGACTTGGAGTCGTTGCCGGCCTGAGAGAGGACCTGGCACGTGTAGTCCCCGATGTCCCCCGACCAGGTCTGGCTGATGTGTAGGGAGCCCTCCCTTATGCTGATGCGCCCCCCGCTGGTCTGGCTGACCACACTGCCGTCTTTCTTCCACACAAACCTGGAACATGGACAGATGGCTCGATCTGTTAACTCTGCAGGATGCATAATTCTGGGGCGCTTCCATTTAATTGGTTCTGGGAACAGACAGTGTTTCCCTATGTGGCCACTCTTTGCCTGGGAGTAAGCCGTATCCTGGCTTGATTAGCCACCAGGTCCTCATACAGTTTTGCGGTATTAACCTGTGTGTCTAATTCTGCAAATGTAATTATTATATTGAGTAGGCCTTTGCTTTGAAAATAATCGTATCATCCACTGTGGAGCTGGATGGTTACCACAGTGAAAGATTTATTACTCTGATGACCTATAAGATGAAAATAACAAAGAAAATACCAATGCATCAAAATGCAGAAAATCATGATAGCAGATGTGCAACGCTACCTTTTTTTTTCATGCTGAAAACATGTCAATAACATGTTCGGAGCATGTAATTCAGTTACACAGCACTCAAAGCCAAGAATAATGTAAAAGCATTTAGACATTTCTCTTGGCTACCGAGGCTGATACCAACAAATTCATTTACCAGCAGAGGTTGGTCCACACAGACACAACTTTGCACCTTGGTAATTCAGTGCAAATACAGCATACTGTCCCTACATTGCTAGCGGAAATGGCCCACCTGACGGATACTCTGGGGTCATAGGTGGCCCCACAGTCCAGCACGGCTGTCGTTCCTTTAATGACACGCTGGTCCTCTGGGGGGTGGGAGATGGAGGTGCGACCTGGAGGGGACACAATCAGGGAAACCAGTCACCTGGGACACAAGTCACATGACAGACCAGCAAATTGAAGGGAAAAGGGCAGACTGCATCTTAGTCTAGACTGACTATAAGAAAAGAAAAAAAAAACTGACCAAAAAAGTTTCTTTTTGAAATTTTAACTAGAATCTGTGTATGACTCCTTTTCTCTTTTCTTTTTCTCATACTTTCTTATCTCTGGATAATCTGTAATCTGTAACATCAAAGGGCAACAACACAAACACGAAATACTTGAAACAGCATGAGGCTTTGAGATATGGCTGCAGTAAAGAGAATGTGTAATTTCACTCAGTTAAAAAGTGGGGGAGAAAGGGTGCACTCGCTATAAACATTTTCTGCGATTTTTTTTTATTATTAATTTGTCTGAGCAACAAACGGCATTATTCACAGTCTTCTGCCCCATTAAGGGAGGGAATTGCAGCTGAAACGCCTTAGAAGATCGCTGCTCCTTCGACTTACCACTTACATCTTGTTAAGAGGAGAGTTTAAATGTAGACTGTGCTTGAACAATTCAGTACATGAGAGCATAAACAGCTTTGTAGCTAAACGAGGGGCATATTCAGAACACTTGTCTCCCAAAAGCTGGAGGGCGGGGGTGGGGCCTGCAATGAACTGTGTGTAGTGTGCTGCAGGAAGAGCAGTGTGTCTTACTCCAGACGGTAAGGGAGGCGCTGGCATTGATAACTCCCTCTGAGTTGGAGGCGTAACAGGTGTAGTTCCCAGTGTCCTGGAGAAAGATGGGGTTCACCTGCAGACCCCCCGACTCCAGGAGAGTGAAGCGTGGGATTTGGACCGAACCACTAGCCAAAATCTGAGGGCCTGCAACAGGATCACATACACATTGTCTCAGCAAGAAGGGGTATAACATAGCGCCAGCCTGTTGTGTGACCCGTTCTGAATGATTTTCCTAGCTGTTTAGTAGCATCCCAACGGGGATGTGCCAGTGTGCGTCTCTCAAATGATGTTTAATAACTGAGAATGCTTTGGCAGTCAACTAATGAACAGAGCAGTATTTGGAAATAATGATTTTCTTTTGCATCTAGGGATTGTCTCAGTAGTGGCCTATCAACAATAAGAATCACATATACATACAAATACATTAAAGTAACAACGTCTTTATATTTTTCAGCTATTAATATACAGCTATTAGCACAGGGACATTTAAACAAAAACATGACTATTTCACACAGTTCTACGTTATTACAGATATATACCACAGCCCTCCTTTTTCACATTTAGACAGTTTGGCACTCACTGCAGCAGTCTGGCTGAGGCCTTGCTCAAGAGTACAGCAGCACCTCGCTTGATATTTGAACCGGCAACAATGTGCTATATCCCCTACCACTATACCACATTGCAGTTATATGCTATTACATATGATGTGATGTATTGCCTATACAGATATGAATTCATGTACATGTGAGGAGTGAATTGGATGCATAGCCTTTTTCAGTAAACAGGTTAGCACCACAAGACTATTGCAGAACAACAGAAAAAGTCAATGAACCAAAGCCGTCTGCCATCAACTCCAGTTGTGTGAGATGATGGATGTTTTGAATGGTGTCCTTAAAGGGAGGTACCTCTTTTCCAGGTGACGGCAGGTTTTGGGGCTCCAGAGGTCTCGCAGGTGAAGACGGCCACTGTCCCATCAGTTGCTGTGATGTCAGAGGGAGCCTTTGTGAAAGCAGGGGGCACACCTGCAGATCCAAGGTGCAGACGGTCATCGAAGTGTCAGACTCACATGATACACAAAAACAATAACAAAAAAGGAGAGTATGACGTTGTTCTTAACGCATAAAAGCTTTTCCATCCTTCTAGCCATAGAAGGACCGAGGGAAAACAATCTGGTGCTTGTGGACCGATCAGATTTAATAGACAGAGAAATGACGGAATGTGCACGCAAGGCTCGAAGAGAACATTGCTTCTTGACCAGAAATGGCATTAGAGGCTGAGAGTTCATCAATGGTTATACCTTCATGAAACACAAAACAAAAGGTTCAGAATAAACTCTATTACATCTTGATTCTCACCAGTGGCTGTAGTGAACAGCCATGTGTTAGCCACGCTATCTTTTAATGGGGATCGACCAAGCTCATTCTGAAAGCTTTTGAACTCTCTAAGATCTCTGTGTCTGAAAAAAAAGGATGTGGAGAATCAAAATACATTCTGAAAAAAAAATCTAATGCCCAAACACAGCATGAGAGCTCATTTTGCCATACCAGCTTGAACTAATGTAATAAATTGCATCGAGGACATTCTGTGTTTGAAAACAGAACACCGCATCCTGAATTTATGATTTATCTTTAAAAACAGAGAATTTTATTTTTCATTTGATGTAGTCTGCCTTAAGTATCTTTAAATGAAAGAGGCTGGTTCCTTTGGCAGTCACATTACTACGTGCACTGCAATCATATAAATCATCAGTGATCAATTACCAGAGTACAAATTTGCATTGGTGAGCATGATGCAATGTGAAAAACACTTGAGTGTGGGAAGCTATAGCTATATGGAGAGCGGAGAGCATACAGAACAAACAAGAAAAAAAATAAACACAAAAATGATAAATAATTTCAACTGCACCTCCGAAACACAGTGAGGTTCAGAGGTCTAGTGCTGCCGTTTTTCAAAACAAACACGACGCTGATTACTGCACCGTGCTCTGTGGTTTATTCATAATCTTTGGTCATATCTGCCTGGAATAAAGATAAGCTAGAAAATGAGGACTCTGGGGAACGGGCAACATCCCTTGGTTTTAATTACACTGGTCAATAAAGTGTTTTCGAGTTTGAGACGCACAATCGATGAATAACCAAAGACCATGATTCAAAACAAACCCAGAACAGTCGATATAACATCTCTCTGTACTGGAGAGATGACCACTAGTGTTTCTTTTCATTCTTGCTCATGTCTGTGCTTACGAAAGGCTTACCTACTGTGAGAAGCAAAGTCTGAGAAGATCACCTACTTTCTGGAAGCAAAGTGTTTAAGGGGAATTATTCTTTTCGTTCTTTGTCAAAGGTAGTAAATGAGTCGCTCCTTCCTTACAGTGGAAAAGGATGCCAGTCCCCCCTGGACTTCAACAAGATCAAAGTTGTTATGCAGCACCTCACAATTTACATCAACAAATAGAAAGTTGTGGCAAAACTTGTGTTTATTTATTAACTGAAATTGTTTGAGGTGCTACAGCAGTTTGGGAAGACAAAATAATGGAAAAACCAAATGAAAAAGAATTTGTATTTTGAAATGACTAAGTCATAATTAAGAAGGAGTCTACAGGTTTCACATTAATGTCAATATGAATTACTAATATGCTTCTGCTGTTAAAATCAGCACTTTAATATGTGAATTTCTAAAGCAACACTGAAAGATCTAACAGATTCTGAAAGAGGTCAAATAGCTGGTGCTTGAATTGCAGGTGCGTCAGTCACAAGGAAAAATTATTTAAAGTGTCAAGGGGAACAGTGGCAAAAACCATGACAGTATACTCCAAACAAGAAAAACGTGTATCAGGAAAAAGGAAAAGTGGTTGCAAGTCAAAGCTCACTAAAGGGAACAGATGGATACAAACACAAAACAATAGCCTCGGAAATGACCACAGAACTGAATCTACACCTCAACTTCACAAAACTGATATTTTTGGTTGCCATTCACAAACTGCTTATAACCAAGGCCAATGTGCAGCAACATATACCGTGGTGTAGAATAAAATCTGGACCTCTGAGCAGTGGAAGAAAGTAAATTTGTCTCATGAGTTGTCTGTTATTTTTCCTCCTACAAATGGATGGTTAATGTTTGGAGAAATCAAAAGGAAGCTAAACGGATTGAGGGGTGATGTCATGAACACCAGGATGAAGTCAAACACCTTCCATAGCCTCCTCAATCACCAGATCTAAACATCATTCAACCTTTAGGGGACATTCTAGAGTTCAGTGTGTATTTCTACCTCCTTCAGTTGTTAAAGAAGTGGAGGTTTCCTTCTTCAGGAATGGTCCAATGTCACACTAGAAACAGTTGATGAGGTTGGAGTGAATGTTGAAAGATTTTGCACTTACTTGTGACAACAAGGTTAGTGTGAGCCTGGATTTCGCCGGCCGAGTTTCTAGCAAAGCACTGGAAGATTCCAGCGTCGTTGGGGTGCACCTTTCGGACCTGCAAGCCCATGCTGGACATCACCTTGTAACGAGGGTTATTTAGCTTACTGAGAGGCACAGAATCTTTGTACCATTCTAGTTTGGGCATGGGGGTACCTGCAAGCACAGATATGAGAAGCAAACACACATAAGAATAAACTAAAAATTAATAGACAGGATATGAAAAATACACTTAGGAAATAAATTAAGTGCAGCAAAGGGTAAAAGAAAATGATTCAAACCGTGAGTTAAATTTCCCCTTTACTTCTTGTTGCTTTCAAATGATGTCATGGGTAATGTTGTGTAATTTTAACACAGACACTAGTACACAATGGTAATGCACACCAAAAAAAAACTTTTCTGGTATATAATAACTGACTTAATCTCTACCACCATTTAGTCAGCATTGGGTACATAAAGAGGGCTTGTAAGTGAACTGACTAAATGTACAGTTTTCTCAGCTATCTGAACAGAATTAAATACAAATAAGAACATTCAACAAAAAACTGGCATATATTTGAGAAAAGACAACCTTAAAAATTACATTCAAGAAAGCCCCCACAGGTAGCAACACCATGGATATTTTGACTACAGATCAATTTAATTTTCTAGAAAGCTGGCATAGTAAATAATGACATTGCAGGCTTTATTTAAACATGGGAATACATACGATAATTAATTGCAAAAATATACTCCCCATATAGGAGAAAAAAGAAATAACTGCTGCCACCCGCTGTTACAGTGTGTGAACTACCATACAAGCAATGCTGACCTGGGAGTGAAGTTAGCTGTAGTGACCATAAACCAACCTACAAGGTTGACCATAAACAAACCTACACAATGTTGTTCAAGCTGAAATAATGTTGAACCATTACAATAACTCAATCATAAATTCATTTGATGTTGTTTAAATATATTTTCAGAATGTTACTTCCCTTGTGCCTGAAACTTACTATAACTGCATACTTCCCTCTCCTACAGAGGATTTTAACAAATGCACAGTCTCACGGCTAAATCTTCACCGCCTCTACAGAGTGCTGCTTTGAAAGTAAGCTTCAGGGAGAAGCTCTAAACAAGCTAAAATGCTGAAATAACAAAAATATCACCATCCTCAAAATACTGTGCACTGCAGAGCCAGGTAAGCTGTTTATGCATCAGAGACCCACAAAGCAATTAATTGTGATATTCAAAAAGCACCAAACAGCCCACTCCCCTGACAGGGTGCTATAGAGAGTTTGTCTCTGGATGGCAGAGATACTTTGAGGATGTGCTTTGGTCCCAACTTCTCAGATTCTATTCCAGAAATAGAAGAAAGTGTACCAACTGTTTCAACTGTAAGGGACAGTATTTCAAGTAGTCAATACTTTGGTAGTGTCCCTTTAATGCAAAAATTATTAATTGATTAAATGTTTCATATAAAAATAACTTTGAAAGGCAGTTCAAATCAAAATTAGCTGGTTTCTATGTGACATTAAAAGTGTGCGTTTGGTAAGCAAACCTATAACGTCCTGGCAGATTTTTTTGTCTTCATTGTTTTTTTTAAGAATATTTCTGAGGCATTAAATAACCTGGGCTAATAAATGAGTGGAAAATATCATTAAGATATGAATATGTGTTTTCATGTCCATGATGAGGGAACATTGTTGAAATTTTTAATCTATGCTATAAATAAATTCTAATCTCAGAGCCATTTGCCTTCTATTCCCTTTTATTTGTGTTTCATAATCAACTTCTTCATTGTTCATCTTGGGGGTAGCTGAAAGCTTAAAAACAATTTCATGTCATTTCAAGTCATATCATTCATGAGGGCTTTCATCACATTCCAATAATGCTAGCCATATCTGCTAGTCTTGCCAGACTTCTTCCATGGAAACACAATCACTCTTTGTTGCAAACATAATATATAAGCTCTGCAACTTTTCCAAAAAAATAGAAATAAAAGGTTACTGAAACTGTTGTGTATCGATTGCTTTTAAGGCATTCATTTCTGAGATGGAAAGGGCACATTGTAGGGCACTGATTGATTACAGTTTGTATGGTAATGCAGAAGTGTTGTGTACTTTCAGCCAGCAGTCCCTGCTTCTCTCTGGCATAGGAGCAGAGTATTATCTGCATTAGTAAATGAAGTTCTCTGGTACCATTACTGTTGTTGTATTATTCACTTGATTAGTAGACAACCTGGGGCAGCCTGGGCAACTTATGTATCGCACATTTGAAATGTTATGCATTCATAGAGCTGGACATTCACTAGAGTCGTTCAGATGAAAAGTGCACAACAGCCCACCTATCCTGATGCCACATTGCCACCCTAACGTGTTGGCAGTGCCCTCTAGCAGCACACACTCCAGGAGGACAGAGGACTGTGTGTGTGTGTGTGTTTTGGTGGGAGTTTGTGGCATGCTCAGTCCCCGGAAAAGGTTCTGTTCTTCAGACAGAAATGAGTACTTATAGCTGCCCTGATGTAATGCCACCCTGTTTTTTCCCCTAACTCATTCATTTTGCATTCACTTCCTCTCACTGTGGTTAACTTAAAGCAAGAACCTCTCAATACAAAGCAATCGAAAAAATCAATCTGCAGACATCCTGAGGCTTTTCAAATTTAATTAAACAGGCTCAGTGTTTGATTACAAATGAATCCCGTATAGATTCACACACTGAGAGTATGAACATGGAGATATGAGTCAGAAGCTTTGGGTTAGAATTATATACTTCCACTCATTCTACTCTAAAAGTAAGTGTACAGTGTGTATATATAATATTATAAAATATAAAACTGAGACGTGGGACTAAAATTTTCAGAGGAAAAAGCACTAACATCTAGTCACATTTCTCTCTACACAATAGTCTCAACAATAAACTCCTAACTATGCTGAAGCTGAGTGGTTTCTCCCCCTCAGTCCGTCCACTACTGATAATAGTTATGTACATGTTTGATTTTTTTTCCTGTAAAAGTACAGTTGGGCAAGGCCTGAGCATCCATTGAAGCGTGTTAGTCTTGTTCTGCCACAGGGCTCACAACACTATTAGTAGGGCATTAGAGAATACCGAGAGGATCTGTTTTGGCAGGAATTCAAGACTGCTTTTCTTCCATAAACATTTTCACATAATCACAGTGGCTGTGCACCAATACATCAAAAATATACCCATGATACGACTCGTAAAGCAAGCAATAATTATTAAATCACAAGAAATGTGGCACATGTAATCAGTAAATACTCTTGTATTCCAAAGCAAGCTCCAGAGAATGCACCCTAGTTGTTTAATGAGAGAATATTAAAGGCTGGAAGATCACACACAGCATTTGTATTTCTTAATGCAACATTGTGTTTCTGTGACCTTCTGTGACCTATCACAGAATTGTGATTCTGTGACCTTACAGCGTGCGATTCCGTCAACAAGAGAGTGCAGGGGGTTCATGACCAGCAAAGAGCAGAGGCTTTCAAAATGCTACCAACAGCCTCTCTGCTTGGCATTTAGCATTATCATTGAGAAGACTGTGGTAACGGCCATATGATAGCCTAGAATATTTATACATACACATGTATATACTTATACAAACAACAACAGCTCAAACTGCTCTGCGTCACCTGACTCACTGAGACATTGGCATTGCATTTCCAGTGTTACAACCAGAGTTGTGCATCTTGTTCCTGACAGGATGCAAGCATGGTCAGCAGCACACTCACCCATTGCTTGACACTGGATGTCCACCGTTTTCTCCACCTCTCCCACAGTCTTCCTCTTGGGCTCTGCTGTAAAGAAGGGCACCTCTGTGGAAAGAAACAAACAAATGCAAAATGTTTTCAGGTGCCTTTCACAAGAGGATAACTTTGTATGTGTCGTTAATTAAAAGCTTTGTATTCAGCTCTCACAAACATCCTGTGGAGGGTATTGTTCAGCAGATGAATCGGACAGGCCTTAACCTTACCTTACCTTTTTTGTATACAAGGCCATACCTATTAACAAATAATACAGTCATATGGAGGAGGCAGCAACAAAACTGATTTAAATGTACACAGTATTATGTCATGTGTGGACAAGTCTATTTTGGGCACTTCTATGAGCAACAGAACGTCATAGAAAGACATGCTATTGAGAATCTGACATTTACTGATATTCATATTAGAGGGCAACTGACTGCTGGATTTTGCCTTAGCTGTTATATAGCTAATGGTTTTCTTGTAGCGGGTTTTCTCCAGGGAGTGGACTATAAACAACTTTGTAACAATGCAACTGATAATGGACTGCCATTAATACCTTTCAGAGTTAAGCACAAAGAGCAGGAGGGCGATGCTTACTTTGGGACACTCATATTTCAAAGTGATTTTTACAGCCTCTCTCTCAGCTTTACATGGCTACAGTGAAATGCATGTATTGTATGTTTAAGCAGGTGAATAAACACACATTCAGACATCCTGAATTGAATTCAGACAACAAAATAAATACCTGTAAAGTCCTCTGACTCACATATAATGCTGTACATAAGCCACTGAGAGCTTGCATTCATCTTCTGCAGTCACTGAAAACCAGGCACTGAAATACTATTTATTCATCATGTTATTTGCTTCTTTATACATATGTATGTGGGTTTGCCAGCCTCTAACCACACCAGGCATGACTGTCAACTTGGCCTATGAATGAATACAAGCTCTCTAATGAATAGAAGACAGGCTATACATATTCAACAGTGATTTAGTTCTATGGGTCAAAACATTCATCTGGTAGACGAATAAGTTGAAAACTGGAAAACTGGGAAATGGAGTGAAAAATCACCAACGCCTGATTATTCAGCTGATAACTATCCATGCAGTTGATAGCAAATTGTAAGCAAATTATCATAAAAAATCACTGCCTGCATACGTTGGACCACAGAGGAGACATTATTTACATATACTGATACCTGGCGACATTAGGTAGCTGCCATTGGTCGTCAAACCTTGTAAAATACACCTTGCTAATTCCTTGGAATCAAAATTCAAAAAGTTGTACATGCAGTATTTAAACAGGTTGTTAGCAGCTAGTCTGTATTTTTTGATCATATTTGACTGTAAATGTTGTTTGTCAATTTACAAATACACAATTAAAACTACATTTTTCAGATTATACCTGTTATTGATTAACCATGGGATAGCTCTGTTGCACTACTTGCTGGGACAATCAGGAGTTAAATGACTAATATGTATTTTATACACACACACACACACATATACATCTTCTCTATTCACTAGAGCAGTGAAGAGAGAATGAATGGGGCAGCATGGGATACAGTTTGGTGGTGTAGGTTAGAGGAATGCAATATGGAGCTGGTGGTGATCTCAGGTGAGACTGTGCCACTGCACTCTTGGGGAAGGTACTGACTTGCTCAGGTAAAAATGCAGCTGTACAAATGAGTAACATGGTGTACAAAAATGGTGAAACATTACACGTCACCCTGGATGAGAACATCCACTAAGAATGAAAGAAAATAATCATTAAATACATCTGGTCCTTAAATGTGAAGATAACAGGACCACAGGACATTAATGCAATTTGTTTTACTACTTCAATTTAAATGGCTGTGCAGGACATAAGTGAACATAAATATATTTTGAAGCGCTGTGCATCGGCCTATGACCTGATTATAATTGTCTTGCTGTTGTTTTCCGGGCAAATATTCCATTCAGTATGAGATGCTACCCTAAAGCCATGAAGGCTTCACTAGAAAAACGCATGTTAGCCCTACTCTAGGCAGCAATCATTTCATATGCAGCAAACCAAAGGCACACAAAATATATACAGGAAAAATGTTATGCAGGACAAAAAACTGCAGCAAAAGCAGAACATCCAGCATCAAGCTTATCAGGAAGACTGGATGTAGAGAAGAATCACAAAGATAACATATCGACACAGTGTTATTCCTGAGAACTGAGGGCAAACATAGGCTCCTTGTACAGTAATTCATTCGCAGGCAAACAATTCTTGGAGTACATGCACATGGACATCCTGTTTGCTCGAATGTGGTGACTGCTTGTTTATATTAAATTAGTTCACAGTGAAAGGAGTACAGCTGACAGCCTTTAAGCCTCGGGCTGTTTGTTGCTCCTCATCTCATATAAATCCACAGAACGAAAAGCCCTTTCCAATATTCCAAAGACAACCAAAATGCTTAAGGTCAAAAAAAAAAAACAAAAGCAAGGATAAACGGTAACAAACACTGCAGGCGAGCGATTTACACTACATGATGCATCGCGTTTAATGTCAGGCTCGTAATACCATTAAAGCATCTATACATCATTACAAACAGATACGCTTGTTAACGTGGGTTCAGTTCAGTGTCTTCTGCAACTATGCTGCTGAAATGGGCTATGAATGCATTTTCAGCAGGTGAGATACAAATGAGGGAACGACTAATATCCTATTAAGCATGTCTTCCCAGCTCTGCAGTACAGCTTGGTGCTATCAGATGCGCAGAGCTCTGCCCAACAGATGTCACTGCGGTGCATAAGCTCCTCCCCTCCCGATGGCCAGGTGGCCCGGCCCCGCTTACCTGTGACAGAGAGGAAAGCCCTAGACTCCGCCACTTTCACACTGCTGTCCAGCAGGGCGGCCTCGCACACGTACGGCCCCGCGTCTGCCGTGGTGGGGTTGAAGATGGTCAGCCTCCGCCCGAACATGTCCACTCCGCTCGTGAGCTTCGTTCCGTTCCGCTTCCAGGAAATGCTCAGCTTCTCCACGGGCCTTTTCACAAGACGGGGACCAGAGAAACTCTTTTTAAGCTCAAAGGGACCAGTGAGTTGCACCTCATTCAAGGGGTGTTTGTGTATCACAGTTTCCTTATTAGTTTGTATTCCTCCAGCCAATTTATTCTGCACTTGGCTGGTTCTGGGTTTCTCTGGCTCTGACCACTGTTGCCTCTCACCTTCCTCCAGAAGATAGCACATACTACAGCTCTGCTGTTGTCCATCTCTGACTTCTGGAGTTACATAACACATTCTGAGACGTATTCCATACAGGGCATAGTAGATCAGTAAGCAGTACAGGGGCAGCACAACATTACGAGTGGAAGGACAGACGAGTTCGACATGTGCACAAAGGCTACATTTTACCGCATTATTCAGAAGAAAACAGCACTCAACAATTCAGTGTGCTTTTGCTTCTCGACTGGTCCAAGGTGATAAGCTAAGAGCAGTTTATTCAACTATTTAGCTATTAATTAAGCAAACAAATAACCAAAGCTTCCCCCACAACATTCTGGCCTCAGTTTACCATTTTGCTATTTTAATAATAAAATGAACATTTTAGAAAGACACCCTCAGAAGTCAAATGTTTTTAACTGTGTTTGGCCCCAGTCTTTTTATTCACTTCTTGTTTTCATGGTCTCTGAATGCCACCAAGGTATTTATATTACAAGGACTCATTCCTGCTCTCCAAATGGCCATGTGATGTTTGCAGGGGAAGAGGGCTCAGCCGGTGGAGCTGATTAAAGCCGGCAGATTGCCTTGATGTGTGATGTTAGCGGGAGTGTCTGGAGGCTACTGAGGGACTGACCTTGCATTGGCCACACACTCCAGCATGGCCTCGTTAACCCCCACCACCACTGTGGTGTTCTTGGGTGGGACCACAATCACCGGAGCCATGGGGTCTGCAGGGGCGTCCGAATCTGTCCACGGGAGAGAGATGGAGAAGGGGTCATAAGTCTCAGCGGGAAAGACTCGCGCTGGTAATCAGCCGCAGCTTTTGACAGATTGTACTGTTAACAGAGCGCCTGGAAGCAAACAGCATCGTCCCAATGAACACTCTTTGGGTAGTGAACACTCTTACAAATGGCAACTGTGCTGAATTTAAGGGAATGAATGAGCATTTAATGATGAGCATTTATAAAGCTGTATCTCCTACCAGTGACACAGAGAAATATTTAGACTCTAAATAATGATAATGTAATGTGAGACTTCTCTGTGTTGCTCAAGTTGTTTTAAAAGCAACTGACTCATTCCGAGCATGGAGTGCTATGTCATGACACCCACTTTTTCAGAAAGGTGAAGCTAAGCTACAAATCAGATTCAGAGAGAGATCCTCTTTTGTTAACGCTCTGGTTTGGTGTTAAGTCGGTGATGCCAAAAGGATTAATAGGACGCGTCATGACAACGGGAGCGATCGTTCTTAGTGTTTTAAATTTAAAAAAATGAGAGAATGTCTCCGTGCCCTTGCCAGCGTGTGAACATGACTCCCTTCCCAAGCATGAATTGTTAAAGCAGCGAGCCACACTTCGCTGTGCTTGGGGTTTGGATTGCTGTTCGTTCTTTAACCTCTTTCATTAACCGAAGACCCCTTAAACGCGCCTGTCTCTCCGGGGACAAAGGGAATCTATGAGTGTAGCAGGCACACTAAATAATTGATAGATTACTTGGCAGTGGTCCTGTGTTGGGAGTCCAAGAGAAGTTAAAATCTAAATGTTTACTCGTGGATCAATGTTCCTCGGCAGAGATAGCTGTATTTTGCCAAAGCAGGGGGTTTTTCTAGTGTGAGTGGATGCAGTCTCACTCACCGACCGGTCTTGCTTGAGTGCCTATGCATGTAATTAACTTTTCACATTTTTTTCTTCCTCTCTTGTTTTTTTTTCTGAAATGAAATTATACTGTAATACAAATATGGTTTTTAAATGAGACACCACACTTAAAAGGAGAAGGCAATGAAAGACCTAAAGCAACACACACAATCTATATTAGGCAAGAAATTGGAAAGCCACTATCACAACCGGCTCCATTTGTGTTGTAGGAAATCAATGAAGAACTAAAATATTGAGATCTTCGGAAAATTAATGCAGAAATTAAAATGAGGTGTTGAAGCATGTGAATCTACTCTTTGATGTAGTCTTTGAAGACATGCATAAATATGGTACTTGAATCGAACTCGTGGGCTTTTCAGCTTTTTATAACTTTCAAAAGCTGTGAAGATATTCACTTGTCACTGAGAATATGCCGACATGATGGGACGATCCAAAACAAAAGCACAAAAAAGGAGTAAACAAGCTGACAAAGCCCAATAAAACATAAACCAGCAGCTGTCAATCCTCAGGATGAAAGTCTTTTTTTAGAGGATTTTTAGAGGTCGGTTCAGTTTGGTCACTTGTACATTGGCTGCATGTTGGTGAGCATTACTTGCATTTAGCTTGCTTTGGTTTTAAACCAGAACATAGTGAATCTATTGGCCTGGACTCAATTAAAAAAAAAATGCAAGTCATCTAAAAAAAAAAAAAGTACCAGAATAGTTTAGCACTGCATCACAATGAAGCAGGCTTACTTTTTCTGAGCAGCGGAAAATTATGGCGCGAGGAAGCTGAATCTCACAGCCAATGATCGCAATTCTCATAAAGTGATTAACACTATGCATGGTATCCAAGTTACCATCCATGCCCTCTTCAACTTACCAAGAACTGATTGTTAAGTTTACTATTAACATTAATACTTTAAAACACATACTTGCTAAAACACCAAAAACAAACAAACAAAAAATATTTGTGAAAAAAATACAAGTAATAATTAAATGGATCCTAATCTGCATTTAGATCGTGCACATTAGATGAATGCCACAGAATATCTGATACACTGGATATGTTAATATCATCTTGTTTACGAGAGCACCATACTTCATGCATCTGTTCTCCACTGTTTGTCGCAATGTTAACCATGTGCGTGTCATAAAAAAAACAATAAGAAAACCTGTCCTTTGCTAATACAGTTGCATAAGCCAAATAGGCTGCGAGATTTGTTCAGCTGTCATTGCTTACAGACAACACAGCTCTCTGTGAACATTTGCGTTGTTTAACACATCTTGGTTCCATTGCTATAACTCCTGCAGTTTATTTCAGCAATTTCATTTTCACCTACAAGTGAGAAACTTAGTTACCAATGACAGGCTTGTGGACCCTGTGGGGGACACATTGGTTCCTTGGTAGGAAGAAACACTGAAGCAGCTGCTGTCTATTAGATTGCAAAAACACTTGGAACAGTGGGTATAACTAGCTGTGGTATAACTAGCTGTTATCGGAGCACTGCATAGAGCCTAAATTGCCTTGACCAAAGGATTTTTTCCCCCAAAAACTAGCATGCCCACATGCCCATATTGCTGTCTAAAGTAAGATTAGGGATGTATTTGGAAAACTTTTGCAATAAAAACCCTCAGGCAGCATATTTTTTAAAAAAACTATCCTGTTTGACTCATTAGTCACCAATGGAGGGTTGCTGCTTATGCCTTATGCCAATATCAATCAATTTTGATATCAATATGAAAATCTAAGTGCAGTCTTGGGACTGCTGGCCCAAGTGGTCGTTCGTTTGGCCTGCCTTGGTTGCAGCCAGCCATTTTACTCAGGCATAGACATACACTACAACAGTGTTGAGAATCTGCTAGTATTGTGTGTTGTTGTTAATGGTTAACGTCTATGGTTAGAAGGAAAGATACACCACAGCATTGCCACCAAATTATTAAACTATAACTGAAAATGCATCTGTCTGGAATACTACCACCTACATAATTTTAAAAGGGAAATTCTAATGTAAACTGTTGAAATGGATTTGATGCTCTCCTATTCATTTTACATCAAACAAAATTTGTCTACACTTAAATTGCCTAAATACTGAGGACAAGAGAGGGAAACAATTACACTAATTAAATGCTTTAATCCTGTAACACAGCATAAGCCAGGTGTGATTTCACATTCCTCAATAATTTTTTTTCCTCTTTAAGCCTTTTGAAAGTGGTAATATGATACATTTTATGAAAGGGTTACAGTGGAAACATTAAAGTTTGAGACAGACAAAGGGATTATCTGGACAGAAGCTGTCAACTGCTCTATAAAAAGGTCCCACCTATTTTCAAGGCACAACTTTTCTTGTTCCCTAAATTTCGTGGCCTTGTGAGCATAACACTGAGTTGACTGAATATGGTTAATCTTATGTATTTTTGATTGAATAGCATATTCCTTTAAAGCAGCTTGGTGGTTTTGATTGAATTCAGCCTACTGTGACTTTAAAGGTGGTAATAGTTCTTCCATGAAAAAAGCCCTTTGTACATCAATTTCCTGGATCCTAGATCCTTGAAAATACTGCACCATATAAAGTATGAAAGCTCAGATGAGTTTTTTTTTGCTGTTCTGAACAAAACAACACGGTTCCCTTATAGAATCATGGGGACAACTCTATGGAGACATGGAAAAGAAGGCACCATATGTCTCTGTGCTGAACTCTTTCCCTTTCCTCCCTGTTGGCAGGGAATAGACTCAACTCTCCGACAAGATGACTACTATTCGTATATAATGTGTTGTGACAGAATTCATTTCGTATGCAGTTTCTGGGGCCCTCTAAGAGCATGTTTCAAATTCACATTAGCAAAGCAGTCTGAAAATCAAATAATAGGTGGCAAATAATTCACAGGCATGCTAGAGACGCTCGGAGAGACCCCCTCGTTTCACCGTCATGGCTCCACAGGTCGATGCTGCGCGGCTCTATGCTTGACTGAATGTGGCAAATATGAAACAGCCGTGCCATGGAGGCGGCTCGTCGGGCCGGTCTGAAATATCTCGGCCATCTGATAATTGGATCATAGTAAAAAATCACGGTAAAACACTTGTCAGGGGTGTTAAGCCATGCTTTAAAAATGCAATCTGACAAAATCACAACAAAATACCCTGACCTCACATGTCCAATCCTGGTGGAGACTAGGAAGCAAAATCCTGAATAAACTGGGAGAACAATGTCGGAGACTAACAGGATTGGCAAAGCTTTAGAGGAAGAGCTGCTAGCAATCCCATCTGATAGATTAAAAAAAAAGGCTGTATCTATAGGAATTCTTTTGGAGATTACAGCATGTCAAGATATTAAATTTGTCCATCAAAGTCGTTTCTTGTGTTTTAAGCCTTTAAATAAATCCCCAGGCAGCCCGGTGCACAGGAGAGGAATGCAGTGCAGGCAGACTGTGGAGCACGTGCTGGGCTCGCTACTGCTCCTCTCGCCGGGCAATAACGCACATCCCGCCATTACTTGGGGATATTAATAGAATTATCGCCTGTGCAGTCAGAACTTTACATTGTGCTAAGAAATACCATGCCAGGAGAAGCAATAAGGGGTGAGCAGGAGCCTCCACGCAGCACGTCTTGGGAGCATCAGAGGTGTGAAGAATAATTAGAAGTCCTCACATTGTGGGGAAAACAGGTCCCAGAGGCGGGCGAAAGGTTCTCTCTCTTAAGTGGCAGCTAGAAGTTTTCTGCCTCTATTCGATAGCTGGGTCGTCAGAGGGAGGGGCCCCGCTCTCCCTCCGCCCGTGCTTTAAGGAGAGAGAGGAGAAACCAATAATTTGATCCTATCCACCAGGGATCTGCTCAACTCGGCTCATTAGTTTTCTGTGTTGACAGGCAATGTCATGTTGCATCCTTTAGCCCCGCCAGTTTCATCTTCCTCCCCAGAATGTCAAAAAAGCCCAGAATGAGATTCAGAATGCATTACTAAAAAACATATTTCTTTCCATGGCCCCCCTAGCCCTTTTATTCTCCACAAGTCTTTGAGAGACGTGCGCCTATTTATATATTTATTTTATCTTCCGACAACTGATTCCCCGCTCCTAGTGCCATGCATCTTCTTGCCAGCCGTGCTTTGGCTGGGTCTAATACACACATTAATTGAACCGAACACAGCCCCCCACGCACGGAACGCAGAGCCGGGTGCCTGGCTCTGTTTGATGTGGCAGGTCACAGCTTCACACCTCTTAATGAGCTGATCCCAGGGTTTTGTCCTTATCACACTCTTAAAAAGGATTCCAACAGGTTTGGGTCTGGAGAGTGTTTGTATTGTGCCTCTTCGAGAGAAAAAGGAAAACAAACTGCTGGAGTATTCGGCGCAGTCTTACGGTCTCGGATCCGTCTCGTCTCTCTGGCTGACGCCAAAATGGAGGCTTGATTTTCCTGAGCTCTTCGCCAACGGTTGAGGATTAGTCATGCGTTTATCATTTTTACAACTTAAAGAGCACCTGCTGATGTGCGGTGCGTTCATGCTGTGGGGTGTCAGCGCTTGCCAGTCAAGTATCTGCACAACAGGAGCCAAGAGCGTGAACGCACCCTGCGATCAAGCGCATGGATCAAAGCTAAAGCGTGTGAGATGGGAACATGCACGGGAAGAGAGTTCTGGGAACTTGTAGTTTCAAAAGTCAAGGCCAAACAGCAGAACTTTTTTCTCAGCCAGCAGAGGGTGCTGAAAGAGAGAGCTGACGTTCTAACATCACTTCGGTTTCGAGCGTGAAGCGGACTCTGGACAGCCGATTTTATTATTAAGGCTGGACAGCTTTCGGACAAAAGGAAGAGAGCACACAAAGGGAATGATCTGGGACTTGATGCCCTTGGTTTTCTCACAATGTCTTACCAAGAGGTCCTCGATTCTTCTTGCTTACTGTCCGGCAGCAGGGGAAAAGAGGGGGGGGGGGGAGAGAAAACAGCAAATTCTGTGACTTTTTGTCAGACATGATGATACAGATCTGTGTTCAATTTGTAGTCTATACCATTACTGCAGCTGTAAAGAATGATTTGACAGATTTGGCTTTATACAAACCAAAGAAAAACAGAGAAACCATAGTGACAGGGAGAGAGTGTACTCATTTGTTTAATTACTAATATGTAGTTCCTCTATGATTAATGAAAACATGAGAAATACCTATACATTTAGATGTACAAGGGTTAGAATCCCTAAAACAAATATCTAGGAATTACAAAATAATTCCATCTGTGGAAAACATGGCAAAGGTGTTCCGCTCTAATCAAACCATACTTAACACAAAACCTACAACAGTAAATCAATTCAACCACGTCAGCATCCAGACAATGACCCCAAATCTATACCCGACCGATTTACATTCTGAGCCGCATCAACTCCGCTCGAAACATATTGGAAATTGAACCAGAAGGAATCTGACAATTTGCAGCCATGCTTTATTTGCAAATTTGATTCCTTTACCTGAATGTGTGTGGTGGCCTTAATTTCGACAGTGTCGTTCCACATCAGCTCAGCTGAAGCGGAAGCGGCTGATATATGCAACGCTGCGCCCAAAATGCTGCCCCATGAATTAAACCGTTTGATGGGCGCCAGAGGGGAGGCCACATTCCTGCCAAAACAGAGCTGCTGAAGTCATGAAACATTCAGCCCTCCAGAGCAAAGGCAGCGAGTCCATTCTGCAGGACACTGCAATGTGCAGTGGAGCAGATGAATCGCGCCAAAACTCAACACAGAGCTCTGAAAACATGCGTCCACGAACATTTACATGGCACTTTCAGCCATGCTGAACAGTACCGACGTCGGCTCTCATCCAGTATTGGGTCACTGCATGTGGGTCAGACATGGAGCTGTGCTGTAGCCATGAATCTGGTGTATCTGTGGTTTACCAGAGTCTGAGAGACCTTGGCATGGGTTGGGGGCCGCACATTTTCGTATACTCACTGAAACTCACTGAATGAACCCTACTTCAAGATGACAAGAAATAAAGGAAGAAATACACAACGCAGCAACTGCAGAATCAAGAGACAACAAGATATGCTGTAGGAAGTAAATGGTCGCAAAATAAATGGCATAATCAAACAAAACAACAAATCAGAGCCTAAAGGTCACTGCCATTTAAAAAAAAAAGGCGCAGGCCTATTAACAGATGATGAATGAGAAACCCTAGGGAGGAGTGAACAGAGTAAGAGTAATGAGAGACAAGGTACCAAGGGAGAGGTTGACTGAAAACACACAGTGCAAAGACATCAGAAGTTTCATTGCAGTGACAGATGAGCATTCAAGCACTTCCCGAGGAGATCGGTTTTAAAGAGCATCAGGTAACAGCAAAACGTGGTATGCAAAAAAACATGTCATACTGATGCTTCCCCCCTAAATTACTCATATATACTATGTTGTACAAACTGACTGTACATTGACTGAGTGTGCATGCATGGGGAAACGGAGTCGGCAGCATGCCCTGTGGGCGAGTAACAGAGAAATAAAGCAGAGGGATAGCGGTCCCTTGTTATTCTGAGCACTCTATTGACATCCTGAGTAACAGCATGCTAAACGCAGAGCTACTCCGGGCCAAAGGATCCCATCACCGCATTGCAGGAGGCAGATCTAACTGAGAGGTGCGCAAGAGGTCACAGACACGGCAAATAAAGACAGAGTGCCCGTTCACTCCCGAGCCGCCGCAGCGACTGCCACTCCGGCATGCGCACGCGCGTCCCACCGGGGTTTACCCTGTCACTGCTGTTTTTCGGGCCGAGGGGGAGGAGGGCTGATGTGCCGCGCTGTTCCCTCAGATCCCCAGTCGCGCCTCCTGCCCCCAGAGGGGGTCTCTGCTGGAGCCGGTGCGCTCTCAGACTGCATTTGCAGCCCACCTACATAAACACAGCTGTACAGCAGCCAGCGTCCTGGGAATGTGTGCTCACAGCAGCCTGCCCCAACCCCCCCCCCCCCCCCCCGGCCGCTCATTCGTATTCATGTATTCCGCCTTGTTTATTCGCTTGCCTCTCCCCTGCGAGGTGCCCGGGCTGCGGGAGAGGACGGTGCCCGGTCGCGCCGTGCCCCGGCTCGGCCCGCTCCGCTCGCGGGGACGGTGCTCCCGGTCAGGTGGGTGGAGGCAGAAGAGCGCGTCGGCGTGCGCTTCGATTTCAGACAAACCGGAGCGCAGTCGGTTGTGTTAAGCCTGTTATCGCCGTACTGCAAGTCCAGCGTCCTGCGCGTTACTCCCGATCTACTGCCCAACCCAGAGCGGCCGTGCCCACCTTGAGCAGTCTGTCGAAGCCGGTGCTATAGGCAAACTGAAGGCGGACACAGCTCTGTTTAGTGCAGGCGTTATCGTGGAAAACGAATGGGAGCCTGACTGATGAACCTCTGAGCGTTCGGTGAGCAGAAGCAGGCTTTTGTTTCTGATCTCTGCTTACTGACTGTGAAACACACAGCGCTAATTCAATGGACCTTTTCTTGTTCTGAGACCACTGGGGTAAGCCATTTCGAGCTACTGGCGCCCTTTTTTTCTATAAAAAATATGTTCGTCCAGCACAAGGCAGTGGAATAATTACATAGCATTGTGCTCCACCACACTTTGAAATTCATATTTACACATGCAATTTTGCTGCTCTGCAGATTGGCAGAAAGGCAGTGATTCAAAGTGATGGCAGACAGTGCTGCATTCTTTGTGATTTCCCAGAATGAATATGTGACCTTGGCTTGGCCCATTACAACTGACAATTAAACCTTTCCTTTATAATTCGCTGCAGCACCACTTTTTTGACTGAGGGACATAATAGTATTATTTCTATTAACGGAATCTTCATGATAGACACATAATAGCCATCTGTTGTAACTGGTGTATTTCAGAACACAAAACAACTTTTTTATTTATTTGAGACTAATATGAATAAATAAACACAGCACAATATTTTCAGAGGCATTTCACTGTCATGTCTAACAGAGACTTCGCCAAAGGCTAGCCAGGGTCCCTGCTGTATATATCAGACCCAATCCAAGCCCAACAGTTTTAATAATCAGCCAACAGAGGTAAATAAATTAACAGGCACAGGGTCAAATGGGATAGAATTATCCTGCAACACTACACCTTATTCAACGTACCTGCAATCGATCCAGTCTGTCAGTCAGCTCAGACTCGTGCACACACTAATAATACAATTGTACTGTATGTTCTGCAAAATGCAGGGCTGCCAGTTAATTTACCATAAACATATTCACTCTAGACTAAATCATTGAATAACATCCTCTGGCCAAAGACACATTCCCCCTCTCGAGAGTGCACAGTCCATGTATTTTTAAATGTGGTCTGAGATTGGAACAGACAAAAAGAGCATGGAATAATGATTTAAGCAGGGTATTGTTCAGCTGTAAAAATATTGGCAGCCTGCAAAGCACCATATTAGCAAAGTGCAAGAAAGGAGAATAATGAATGATGTGTATAGGGCTCATTAAAAATGGAAACTGTCTCAACTTCCTGTTGCTCTGGGTTCACGTCTTCTGCACCGACGACCTCCGCTCCTCTTCATTTAGTATTCTTACTGCATGCCCTCCCCTCTCTGACTGACACCTCTACCTCTGTTATGCAGCAGATTGCTCAAAAGGTACAGGGGCACACACACACGTGTGCACAGACAAACGCACACACACACACATGGGGCTGTTTCTTAGTTTATTCTCCTGCTTCTGATTGAGGATCCATAATATCGAACTCCGCAGCAACAGAAATAGCCAAAACATTCGCAAATCTTTATTTCAAGTGCAGAGTGAGCACTAATCTCAGAAATAAGCTGTTAACGTCATCTTGAATGTGCCTCTCTCACACAAAACGGCAAGTGATCCACACTGAAGGTTATTTTCTGACATCTTATATTAAAAAGAGAGGATATGTTGGGCTGGATAAAGGCACTGTTTTCCCACCACACTGACACCTGTTGACCTTTCCAATTTGCCATGTCAATCACCCTAACAAAGGACCTGCTAGCTGCTCCCAAATGTCACAGCATTTTGACATTTCACCCGTTTACCGTCTCAAACAACATGGTAATTCAGATTTTTTTGTGCTATTCGGCTTGAATAGAAGCAGTTTGGAAAACTCCTTTTGATTTTTTTCAGGTTTCTGTGGTTCAGCGCTAAAACCCAGCGAAACAAAAACAAAGCAAAACTGTGAAGACACACATCCAAGCAATAAAACAACTTAAAATTCATTCCTTTCTCCCTTAAAAAGAATACGGCCTCCTGTTGAAATCCCAGGGTGTTAATAAAAGATGACCTCAGAATGTAAATAACTCTGCTCATACATAATAATTAAACGCCGCATGTGTTACAGTGTAAGACACACACAGGCGCCCTCGTCCTCATTGTTCTACCATTATCTAGAAAGGCTTAAACAGTTCCAATCCATAACGCTTCTTAAAGCCAATTAAAATATATGCTCCCTCCACCTACATCCCGTGGAAGGACGTCTCGATATAATGTAGTGAACGTAAGATAAACTTAACTCATTCTCAGACAACATGCAGTAAGGCAGGCAGAAGCTATTCTGGCTCAGCAGGTCCTTACCGAGGACCTCAACCTTCTTCACCATCACAGAATAAATTAAAGACATTTTCCCTTAAAAGGAGGCCAGAGGAGCACTCTTTAAATAGACACAGTATCTCAAAGGGCAGAACGCCAAGACAGTGTTGTTTCAGTTTTCACGTGGTATTTGTAGTGCCGCTTTTGGGATGCCAATACTTAACATCTCCCCAAAGCTGAACTTCTCCTATGGACAGTAAGAGTGATTCTCACTGTCCTTGTTGGGCAATGTATGACAAAGGAAAACTATTCCTAAAGCGGTCATGCAAAATGGAATGAGAAACATAATGCAAAATAAAATGACGTTGGCAAAATAACACTAACACCCAGAAAAACAAATAAGCATACACGCAAGAGGCACAAAGAGACTGAAATGTCTGCATCACCAGTACTGTCTGCACGTGAACTCCCTGATTTTTCAGGTAGTTATGTAGCACCTATTTTACATTTACACCACATTTACATTCATACATTCATTTTGTTTTGCATTTTGCAGTTTTTGTTTGCTGTGTGTGAATTTTGACCTTCTGACAATATAATTACGGAGAGATTACGATTCACACAAGCTGCACTTAATTCAGACTGAGGTACACTTAAAGCAGTTGGTCCAAACGATAAAAAAATGAATAAAATGATAAACATCCAAACAACCAAAGAAACAACTGTCCATAGTCTGGGGTTCTCTGTGCTGTTACTCTGGCAATGGCCTTTACGGTCATTGAAGGAGACATGTTCCACGTTCCCCTGTAGCTGCTGTGTGCCTGAGGCCTCCAGTCAGCACTGACAGGTGACTTTTTGCTCTAGGGTATGAAGGTGGAGCCTTGTTTGGCCACATTTATACCAAGCAAGGCAACACTTATGGCATACACTGCTGCTGATCTGTCCTGCTTTAAGTCTAATTATGCTGTAGTTACACTGGTAAATTTCAACCGTGTCAGTCCAAAGCATGACTTTCATGCAACTGTGCAGCCAAGATGTACCAACGGTGAGGCAGCCTGCTTTAGGTAAGCGGTTCTCTGTTTCCAGCTGGAATGCACCACACCTGATCCTTGTTTATTCCTGTCTTTCAGGATTTACTTGGTTCTTATTTCTCAACTGATTTTATTTGCTTTCTACAAACTATCCAGCTCTACCCTCAGGAACATTTTTTTTCCACAAGACCAGGCCATGCAGCGAATAAGATTTAAGATTCATGGATTTCTTCCCACATTGTTCTGTAGCGCTGAGCAGACCGGCCAACTATCAGACAGGGCACACACATAATCCCGTGCAGATATTGGAGAGGCTTCAGTCGAGATGTAAACACACTTGTCAGGCATTTGGACCTATGAATAAAGACATATATTAATATTGCATTCATCAACATAACAAATACTGAAGATATGTGTAGGCTGAACAAAGTCTATTAGTGTACCACCTAGAATGTCTCCCGAAGCCAAGGCAAGCACTGGTCTCTCCCATGCCTGTCACAATACCGCTGCACAAATAATAGAAAACCATTACAAAACAAAACATCCATTAACCCTAGCACACAATACAAGGAACGGGTCACATAAAATACATGTTTTAATCAAACCAGGACATATGAAAGGAGAACCACATGACTGCTATACACTGGCAACTTGGTGTGCTCTCTGTTGGCGTGCCTGAACTCCTTAGACAGGTAGAAGACGTACTGCACCAGCAGCGACTACTGTGGGAAAGTAGTGCAACTCTACAACAGGGCTCAATATTAGTGGATGCCCAGTTGCCCAGGGCAACCAAATCTCACTGATCAAGAGGTTTTGGCAACCATTAGATGTCACCTGTTTTCCCATTTTTGGCAACCCAAAAATGTATTCAAAAACTGCAAACTATTTTTCCTCTTCCCCTCTTAAACTGTTTCCCCTTTCATTCCCTTGCAATGTCACCAAACCTTTACAATATAATCTCTCACCACTGCAGAACATCCACCATTAAAATGTTATCTCCTGGCCTCCTTAAAACCCAACTATATATTAAAAATATGGTGGCATTCATAAGATCATATGAATCCCATGTGTGAAGTTCTTGTAATTGCTTAATCTAGTGATTCTGTACTTAACAGGACTGCTGCCAATCAATACATGAACACTGCGAATGGAGCAACCTACATATCCGTATAACATGTATATCTATATATCTGCCTGCCTATGTGCTGTGTATCACTCTTGACTCACACACATTAACTTGCAGTACTCCACCTTGTCGTCAGACAAACAAAAAGTCCAGCCACACATTTTATTCTGTAGATGTTACCGTATCAAAAGTATTTCATTAGAGGAGTAGCATTTCGATTGCGTTGCCTTGGTCGTTTTGAGGTTGAATTGCGTCAACTGAACTGAGCTACTATCAGTAGTAAGCAAGCTAGCTGACAAGTGTGAGTATAGTTAGCTGCTTCCCAAAGAGAGAGGCGGCAGGGAATTATTGAGTGTATCAGCATGTAGTGTGAAGAGGTGAAATAATTTTATTTAGCCCCCTAACTTGGTTTTACATCTAGCCAACTGGCTTGCTAGCTACCTCTTATTAAACTTGGTTCCACCACTGCTGATTTTTGACAAAAATGTGCACATATTGATAAAATGATTTATAGTCAAATAATGTTTCTAGTAGGGAAAGCACTACACACATGTTGTGTTTTTCCATTCATATAGGCTAAAAACAAAGCAACATAGCATAAGTATACAGCATCCCCTTGTTAATGTTATAGGCAGTTTCCACCTTGTGAACTTGAACTGTATTGTAAAGAAGCAATTTGAACTTGAAGAGAGAACTCTACAAGCCTCCAATTTTCTTCCCCTGAAATGGCCTCGAGATGGTTGGATATTATTATTTTATAGCTTCTAAAGTGTGATGAGCCCAAAGAGAATGAGCCAAAGTTTGGATGCACTTATACTGCAATAAAAAGGACAATAAAAATTGACAGCTGAACTTGACCATATAGCTGAAACAAATTCAGTTGAGCATTTTCTTGTCAGCAATTTACTGTGGCAAAGGGGTTGGGGTCAACCAGCCGGGAAATGACATTTCATAGTAAGCGTCAAGCCCTGTACAATATACAGTGCAGACTGTTTTATTTCCTAAATTGCTTAATTGAGTGCACACTAGTCAAAGCTAAGGGCAAAAATGAAATTTAAAAAATAATACATAATAATGTAAAATACTTATTGCATGTCCCTAGCACAGCTACAGGTAATTACTTTCTCAATATCCACACCTTGGAACCTGGCTCTCCCATTGTAAGATCTGTTTGTACTAGGCATGGGCTATACAGATTAAAAGGCCAGAATATGATGGATAATTTCAAGACATATCCTGACTTGAAAAGTTTACAAAAATCTGAGGAATCCCTAAGATGATGTGGAGAGACTCCTTTGCCTTGATCACTTACTGCTTAATGGGAAAACTTCTGCCTTAAACACTTCCTTGATTTTAATTTGGCACCTGGCTGTATTAAATTAAATTGTATTCACTCTGATGGAGGGAAAGAATACACATTATTAAATCAAGGCAGGCCCAAAAGCGAGAACAACAGCTGCATTCTGACTAATTAATCAATTTAACACATTTATCAGAAATAGTGACAAACAGCATTCATTTGACAAATCATTTCTTGAAGTTCTGCATAGAACCCCCCCAAACCTCAGGCCTGACAAGTCCATTAAAAAAAGAGAAGACATTAAATGACAATTATATGACTACTTAGCAAGACAAACACAATAACACTCAGTCACAAAAAGTGTGTCAGTGCAGACAGTGTACACATGTGTACCTTTATTTAATGCCAATGCCCATTAAATAAAAGGCCGCCTTATACCAAAAACATAGATCATAAATAAAATACAACAACAGTATCTGAAAGTTACATCTATTCATTCAAAGTTTAGAACAGGGTTCTGTCGTTCGCCTTAGAGTTAACTATTGCCGGAAGGATATAAAGGAAAACACTTAGGAAGCTTTCCATTCATCATAATCACACTGAGCAAGCACACAAACCATCACTCTGGAAGAATGGTATCTTGTTTATGAAAAGAAATCTGTTGGGAAAAGAGACAAGCTAAATAAATGAAGCCAGTTCTGGCTGCTCTCCTTAAAAAAACAATGTGTAATTAAGAAATGATAAGTCCCATCTCAAATGGTCTTCTGCCATATGTCTGGGATCATGCTCTGTTTCCCACTACAGAAACAATGAATGCCTGCCTTGCCGAGGAGGTCTGGGACTGCTGGAAATGAATAATTGCTGGCCGTGTCAAGCGCTTGAGGAAAAGATATGTGGAGCTCTCACATCTGGGTTTCTTTTCCCAATTAAATGAAACGGCTTTATTGTACATCCAGGTTCCGGAAGATGTGGACAAATACAAACTGATCTGCGGATATTCAACATTTTGAACAAAAACTGAAGCATGAAATCAGCTCATTTTTCTCCAAGAGATCTGATGGTAAGGTTGTGACGATGTCTTTCTCTTGCTTTATCAAATGGCAATGTGAACTGTCACAAGTTTCAGCTAAAAATACTGACTGTGAACATGTCACGAACACGTCAAATAATATTTTCTGTCGTGAGAAGCAAAAAAAAAAAAAACTTTGATGAGACTAGGGATACGTCATGGTTACGACAGAACTAAGACCAAATTCTGACACGTTTCAACATATAGCATATTGCACACTTCCATCCAGTGACTCATGCTTAGAAAACTCCTTGCTCTTTGTGGTGAAAGCTTCAAAGTCCTGTTAATACCCCCCCTGTATGTGATTCAGTAACATCAGTACTTTAGGTCCAACTGGCCCTGTGAACAACATTATGATTGTGGTTTCTTTTCTTTCTCTTTCACAGTTACAACCCTCTGTGGGAGGATTACATAAAGTATTGAGAGACATACAGAGACCCCTGATCTTCACTTGCACCCTTCTTTCACTGTTTTTTTTATCTGTAGTGATTCTTTTAATTCCCTTTTAGCAAAACGGTAATGACCCTGTACCTTACTCAAGCTGCCACATGGAGATACAGTATCGCTTGTGTGCATCAGCAGCTCCTGGCAGCTGCTTACAAAGGCTACATGTGTAGAATGCACAGGGCTCTGATTGGACGAGGACACTGTCCTGAACAGTGACTCTTCACTGAGAAGGAGCAGTCCTGGCAGAGTGGCGTTTCCTTTCAGGGGAAAGATGACGGAACATCAGGGCCCCCAAAAAAGAGATAACACAAAACCCACCACCTGAAAAAACAACTCCAGGCAATGCAGCCCCTGCTCCATCTTCTGTTCGCCTGTGCTGGGCACTGTATCCACGACTCTTACTGGGTCTTTAGGGATTTTTTTTTTTCTCTGAGTGAATTTTCACTTGCACTAGTAAGCGCTCCAGGGGATTTCCGAAATCTCGGTTTTACAGGAGTGTTTAGCTGAAGGATATGCTTTCTCCGAGGACATCCTCTAAGAGACGTGTTTAATTAAACAGCCTTTGTTTCACTATTACTAATTTGCAACAAAAATCAGCAGCTCATAATGACGAGCAGGTCTGGAACATGGGCTGTGAATGTGCTGAAATGCCTCGCAAGCAGCCAAGGGTTCCCTGCAGATTACTCCACAAAAGTTGCAATCTTTGTTTCCCTCCTTCCTTCCTCGAACGCCTCTTGTTAGGGTTGAGGTATCCTCGAGGCGAGGGTCAGGAAACAATTTTCTGGTCTCTTAGGGAGGTAGACGCTTGGGCGGTCAGCTCCTCGTCATGAAAGCAGGAGCACAATTAACACTTCTCCTGCTGCGAGCAGGAATCTGTGGTCTCAGCTACCTTGGCGCAGTTCGGGCATCAAACAGGCGCATGTCCTCCTGCAAGTTCCTGCCAAAAAAGCGCTGAACGACGCCACTTTCAGAGCGGGGAGCAGTCAGAGGTGCAATACCCACTGGTGTTCACCCTCAAATTGAAAAATCAGCTCCTGTAATTTAGCGGCCACACAAGCAATTGTGTGGAAAATAAGGGTTAGCTTTCTTTTTAAAGGGATCTACACAGCACACAAGGTAAAATAGGGCTCTCTGTTTACGAAAACTGGAAACATTCCCTGTCAATTAAATGACACTTTACAAAATAAACACAAATATATGTCAGCAAAAAGCACGTCCTGCATGTATAAGGGATCTTTGTGTTGTGATTATCTGATGTAAATATTAACAAATTTACTTTTTTTACAGAAAAACTACAGGCATGCATGTATCCTCCCCATGTATTAATTTCACAGACTTAACATGATGTAAAGGACATTCTCAAAACAACACCAACTCAGAGTAACTTCCTCAGGAGAACACCTTATCATCATTATCATCATTCTTCCATTGCTCACAGCAAGTCCATATGTTTATTTATGGATTTAAAAACCGTCACTCAATACCTAGTTTCAATAAATCCATACATCTGCAGCACAGTCACCTCAAAGTCTCTCTAGCATCACTGGAGTGCTATATGGCTGTGGAACGTTAAACCAATGGCACAAATGCTGTTTGCAAAAAAGTCAACAGCTCAGGAAACCCACATTTTGATTATTATTGCTGCAGTTGCCTTGGAATGGCAGTGAACTGCAAAATACCAATAATATAAATGTAAGTGCTTCTCAATAGTCAATGCATTAATATCCATTGTCTCAAAGACCATTATGAAATGGCTTTCTGCAATTTCCCACTAAAGTAATGCAGGCAGGCTAGTTTAATGACAGATCTAGAGTCCTATGGACAGAATACAAAAAGGGAGACTCAGAGAATAGGTGCCTTCAGTACTCCAGATTCTCCTATCACATCCATTTCATAGGAGATCATAAAACCCACAAGAGTACAAATAATGTGTTCTGTCTCGCCTTCAATTACCAACAAGTGGACTTGCGAAGGCCGAAAAACAAGGCAAGCTAAGGCCTGCCCTTAGCAACACTGCACTCTGAAGCCTGCCAACCACACAATCGCAGTTTATGAGGAGCACATTGACAGAGAGCGCTTACTATTCTGACATGACCTTGCCATTACTAATGCAGCCTAAAGGCTTTTGCAATTAAACCAGCAGCAATCTGTAATTACTGTGTCGACTATGCGCAATACTTAAAATGCAGAGAACAGGGGTGGGGGTTACTTCCTAATTTCCCACTTTATGAAATTAAATGGGTGTATAGGCATAACCATTAGCTTTCCCTGCATATGATGCGATAATAATTCTCACACAATAAAAGGAATGAAGGAAATAAACTCGACCCAGTGAATGTAAGGTATTGATAAGCAATAAAGGTGTAAAATGAGTCTGAGTTGTGCATGAGTGCAGTGCATGTATCGGTCCCTTTCTCACAGCAGATACAACACCACCTGAAATGTAGCCTCACAATTTCTTTGCAAAAATCTAATTACATCATCACAGAACACCATCAGGTTCCAGTGTTGCTGTAGACACAATAACAGCAATTTCATACCAAAAGATAATCTCTTCACTGGTGCATGTGCTTGTCAGTGCTATTAAAGGTCTTACAGACCTCATACATCAGGCCACATCCGATCATCCACAATGACACTTGAGGGGAGGCAGTTCTGAATTCCAAGAAGCAAGTGAGGATATTCAAGGTGGAAAAACAGTGATGATAATGAAACCATAAAGCCACTCTGCATCTGAACCACCCTAAATTGTCACTGAAGCTTCCTCCTTGTACCATAGGTAATTGTTTTGTCACATTTCACCCATCCTGAACCTTCTGTCACATTTCACCCATCCTGAACCTTTATAGTTATCATGCTGACAAACAGAGAGACAGACACAGGGACAGGCAAACTCGTAAGGACTATAGCACAAGGTCTGCTTCATCTTCAACTGTGACAGAGAATTAGACGAAATCCTGGCTCTGTGTGTGCATCTATACAGCCTCCCTGAGCTAATATTCAAGGCACACCTTTGTGAAACCACTGCAATTAACTTCAGAAGATTAATCTCTAACATTTCAGGATGCCTGGCAGCAACATCCCAACAATACAAATGATTATAGCAGAATTAGTATATTATCTGTTATTGAAACATACAGACTATTACTCAGGGTCACATCCGATAGCTGTATTAGCCTGGTAGGCAATACCCCTTGCAATTGCTCTGAGTTGCAGATTCCTCTCCTATGCTGTGTATAATAGCGTTATGCAACCTGCATGGTTTAATAAGAAAACAGGAGGAAAGGAACACCTGCCAAGCTATTTACTGTTCAGCCCCTCAAAGGCAGCTATCTCAGAACTGGACCACCTACTGCAAGGCACGCACGTGCTCGCCAAATCAATAGCCGAATCCACACGCTCCCAACTTCAGAGGATTCCGTTTAATTCATTTCAATGATGACTGCGTGTGGATAAAATAACTTTTTTTTCCTATTGGTGCTCCTGCAAGTTTTGAAATTGTTTCGATGACAATAAAGCCAGGGGAAGACTGTGGGGAGGCATTGCTGAAGTGATTGCGGGCTCTTCCCATACAAAAGACAAGGTTCACTGCACGCATTGACCCCTTTAAGAGCACAGCCAGGGACTACTTGGCCTGGAGGAGCTTTCTTTTAAGTCTATCTTTCAACTGTATGGAAATGTGAAATGGGATCTAAGGATAGGGTATCTGAGGGACAGAGAGTGTCCTCCGGGCTCCAGAGCTTTAGGCCCAGAGTGGGCTGGTGGGCTGGTGAGCAGATAACGTCCTCCCTCCACGGTCGGGAAGTACGGAAGCTGAAGAAATCTGAAGGTCATTTCAATCATGGGAATGCTCTATGAAGTCCCTTCAAGGTCCTCTCTCGTTTCCGATTACCTCCGCCATTCTGACCCATCCCTGAAGGCCTTTAAGGGTTGTATATCTAATGGAAGCTGAATGTATTTGGATTTGGCTCCTCCTTAGCTAGAGCACAGAGTATAGCACCAAGCCCTAAAGCACCTCTCCTACTGCATACACCTAGATAAAGCAGTGAGGGCCCTGAAAGCAATTTACCGTATGAATGGGTAAAATGAACACAATCCTGTACACGTTCCACATGGGGGTCATTAGGAGAATCCCAGACACTTTGCCACGCCGGCAGAACCAACAGCAACACATTTACCGCTGATAAGTGAGTCGCGTTGAAGAATGGGAATCCTGCCCAAACGTGCAGCCGGAGTCCTTCTGCGCCACACAAAACATATATATTCATCTCGGCATCTGCGCTCCTGAAGAGGGACACATTTAAAAGCCCTGCCGAGGTTTACTGAAATTAAATTTTCTTTATCATCGTTTCCAGGCTCTGCAGATGTATTTAGTTCCAAAATATCCCACCTGAATGCGTCCCTATTAACCGAGCCACCACGCTACGGATAGGCCCGCAGCTGTACAGAGACGCATGGGAGTCCTGGGCTTTCTCCAGCGCACACAAAGAGGCCTACCGGCACCAATCCTACTCATTTTTTCCCCCCTTTAAAGGCCTTTTGTTAACAATTCCATTTGTGGTAACAGAATAATTACACAATTCACCAGGGCAGAAGGTCTTATCTGCTGGTGGAGATTTACATAGAGAGCTCATGCACACACCCCAGTGAGATGCTACGCGGCAACCCAGACAAAAAAAAGCACACCTGCCGATTTTTACTCCTTTCATCGTAGCCAGCACCTCCGCTGGCCCCTTAGCCTCTTCTAATTTTGAAAATGTATATAAACCCCTATTGTTTCTGGTGTTCTTGCTGATTCCATACCTCCAAAAGCAGAGAAAATAAAGGCTTGTACACTCCTTGCACAAACAGCAACCTTAAGTAACTCTGCTGTCTGGCTGCCAGCCATGAAATCAGACCTGGTGGGATGCACTGCGGTTATGCAGAGAGGGTGGCATCCACATGTGAGGAGCACAACACACTACAATGAAACTTGCGAGAAAGCTCTTCTTTTAGTGAGATACCCACAAATATTCTCCATGTTTATTTTTATATCAGACATTCATGAGCATCCAGATCTCACACGCTCAGTAGTCCCTTTACTTCATAAATACAAGCTTGTGCTTTATCAGTTATTGCCATGCATTATTAGGGAGTGGGAAGCCAACTTCCCCGCTATGGAATACACAACTGGAGGCTGATATCAGAGCAAAGTTGTTCTTTTTTTCCCCGCCACTGCATGCAAGATAACACTGCAGCTACTCAATCCTGACCTAGTTAAATCTGCCTTAACATTCTCTAAAATATGATCAGCATGTTTAACAAGGTTAAAAAATGACTTAGTCACACTTAATAAAATGCCTTTGATTTATTCATTTCTACTCATTTCCTCTTGCTGAGATTCAATTACAATGTACATTTGTACTGCATTTGTACTGTACGCCAGAATCCTCTGAGGCGCACCTCATTGATCTCCGTTGCTGGCATTCAGAAGTCATAGACTTCGGACCTGCTTGATTTGCATTTGAAAAACACACAACATATTTTCACCATCTCTCTGTAATAAATACCACGCCTTTCACATGCTTCAGATTAAAAAGTGATATTATTTTCTGGCTTCAGGTTGTTGGGTTGTGAACTGAATACTGTTTACTTTACAGGGTAAGTCAAGATGATTATCTTTTCTGAGAAGTAATATGTTAATGAGTTAGCTGATAGCATTGTCGGGTTTCCTGTCCTAAATGAATAATCATGTGATCTCCGGGATAAGCCCTCTTTGACTTGATAATTTTCATACACTACTCTGTATATAGTATTCTCACAATGATGGGATCAGATAAATCCCAAAGATAACTTTGGATGATTTGATGAAAAGGAGTTATAAGGAGAATAAAGCTTCACACATCTCCTGATTAAAGTGTTGACACGTACTTATCTGAGCTCAGCTATGTTACATTAACCATGACTGCAGGTGACAGAGTTTTACTTGGTAAATATCAGAGGGGTTACAGTGAGCCAGCAGGTTAAGGGACTGGACTTGTAACCAGAAGGCGGCAGGTTCAATTCTCCGGTTTAGAACCGTCAATCTCCCTGGGCAAAATATACTTAACCAAATTGCTTCAGTGATAACCCAGCTGAATGCATGGATAATATAGAAAATATAAGTTCTCCTGTATAAGGGCCTCTCAATAAGAAGAACAATATTAGACAGACATGTAGTCCTTATGGCAGCCAATAACAGGGAGACAAGCAAATACCCGTTAAGCACATTACATATCACAGCCTCAAAAACCACTAACTGCATTTTCCTCTTTTCAAGGGTTCTGTTCAAATTATGGGTGACAAGTTATCAAATCACAGATATTGCAAACTAAATACATTCTCTCTGGGGACAAATACATGGAAAATATAGCCAATTAAAGGCAGCAATGAATGTCAGGGACGGGACCTGCAGTATAACTGCAGAGATAATTTAATACTCTAAACACCTGCTCAAGACTAACATCTGGCTCAGAGAAACCAGAAAGGGAAACAAACAAACAATAATAAAAGAAAAGGAAGACATTATCAAGGTAAAGGAGGCAACTCTTGCAATTTTTTTTCCTCCGCAAGTGAGCTTTAAAGCAACCGACATTAAAATCATCCTTGGTCCCTTGGGATAGCTTTCTGTGCAGGAAACCACCGTTTGTTTGAGTCTAATCTGCCACCAGGAAGAGCCTTATGAAAAGTTTATGGAGGTGTTCATGAAATCTTAACAATGTGATTTACATCTTAAAGTATTCGACATGCTGTACTTGTCTTCCCCCTCCTCCCTCTACGCTCCGGATGCGCCGTCTGTTTCCGCCCCGAC
This sequence comes from Megalops cyprinoides, assembly GCF_013368585.1. Taxonomy (NCBI): domain Eukaryota; kingdom Metazoa; phylum Chordata; class Actinopteri; order Elopiformes; family Megalopidae; genus Megalops; species Megalops cyprinoides. The sequence continues at coordinate 30,286,997 of NC_050583.1, forward strand.
ACGCAGCCGGTCCCGAGTGCAGAGCCCCGGCTCTCTCCACGTCACCTCGTGGCACGCGCTGCTTCCCGGCCGAGAGTCACCGCGGGTCCTCCCTGTGGTGCACACCTAAACCAGGAGCTCCACCAGCTCTGCCGAATGATGGAGGTCCTCAGGGCCAGACTACCTGGGGCAGCTTCTCTGTGAACTGATTCATTACCAGAACCACTGCTATTCCCATGACATGATAATTCCACCATTCTGACATATAACGGCATTGTGCCTAAGTTGAATTCCCCCCCCCCCCCCCCCCATTGAAAAGGACTGCAGTTGAGTAAACTGCTGTGCACTCAAGATCAGCTTATAGAGTTTTTTCTTTCATCGGTGGGTGATTTATTTGTACCCACCCTGACCCCCAATCCCTCTACAATTTCCTGCGCTCCCCAACAATGATCAAACTGGCCTTGGAGGCAGAACACACAAGGTCTAGACTTCTTTGAACTCTGAAATTCAATGGAAATCTATTTCTTTTAAATCAACATGCCGACATGGATGGGCTGGAAGATGTCTCTACTGTATTTAATAGACAGACTCATTTAGAAAAGAACAACCACACAATGTTTTGGGATTTGAGACAAGGGACTTGGCAGTGCTTCTGGAAGAGCGACGTCTCATCAATATTTCATATGCATCTGGCTCCCATTTTGGTTTTAATTTCATTTTTCATTTACAGTGTAATTCTTTGTATTTCTCATCAAAATACCAAACTCCATTGACAGCTTGACAGAAGGCAACATAATCCATATCAAAGTGAGACCAGTTTTACACGCTGTCCAAACTGTCAACTGGAAAACAAATATATGAGAAGGCAAATATGTAGGCCAATACCCTGGGTGTGAGGAACAATGTGTGTCTACAAAGATTGCCAAAGCATTTCTTTAGCTCCATCCACATACACTTAACCTTGGTACAGACAGCCTTGAGGAAAAACAGAGCCCTGATCACCACAATGATCACACAGGCAGTCCCCTTCACCTTGCAATCTGGTCCACATTCACAGCATTTCTTAAAATACTGCCATGACTGTTATACAAAACAAAACCCTTACCTGCAATGAGGGAGAGGCTGAGTAGTGAGAACAATGATGAAGAAAAGAGGTTTTTGTGAAAGCAGGAAAGCAAAAAAAAAAACCCATTGTAGGTGTTGCCTTAGTTTGAGCTTGTTGAGTTCAGTTTGTTGTTCTCATTCAGTGAACTTGTGACGGGGAGTTGAGGAGGATTTTATTTATTGTCCTCTATGAGTGTGTATGCTGTCTTGCTCACCCTGTGGCCTAAATAAACACCTGTCTGACGACCGTGATTTGCCTCTTGCTGATCTCCATATGCAGTCATTGCCTAATGTCACACAATGCATATTTATCATAGGTTACTTCAGCTACATCATGCTGCTACATTTAAATGTACACACACACACACACACACACACACACACACACAAAACTATATAGTGTATTAATATCTTATGAATATTGTCTTAATCCCCCATTTATCTTTTTGTGATATATTCTATTTCTGTCTGTAGGAATATATGATTAATTTCCTGACAATCTAGCATATGGTGAGGTTTGCAAAAATGTGTGAAACCATAAAAAAAGTGAACTTCCTGTACCAAATATCCATTTTGGGTAAGAGTTCGGAGGAAAACACAGCATTAGAAGCTTTTAACTCAAGCTCCTTATTGCTGCCTGTTTTCTAACAAAAACATGTTGTTGGCTCGATGCGGTTTACTCCAAATGACAGGGATGGAGGGAAGTTTGGATGAGAGAATTATGAACCTTTGTGAAGTATAAAAACTATGCATTGGTAATATGGTTGGGATAAGACAGATGACAGATTGCCCCATCTGCTCTGCTGAGTGGGGACACAAGTGCGTCCTCAGCACAAGGAAGAGGTGGTAACAGGGACAGGATGAAAGGTGAGCATGCAAAATGAAATTGAGATCGAGATCTCTCCTGGCAGTGCAGCTGAAGCCGTGCCACTTGACCGAGAACAAAACTGGGGGCTGTCCACATTCTTATTGCAATTTCCCCTCTCCCCCTAAGCCTACGGGCAGCCTCTCCATGCCCTCCGAAAGAAACCTTAGCGCTTCCTGGTTGCACCTACGCTCTTTTAAGTTCCCGTTGAAATATTCACAAGACAATATGCTCCTAAAGAGCCAAAGTACATCCCCAACATCTGTGAACAGAGTTGTTCACTCTCTCCTCAAAGACAACGAGCCTCCACTTGCTCGCAGCCAGCCGACTTGCTAAATACTGCATGGCCCTCCATTGGGAGCTGGTTGCCTTTCCACTTCCCTGGGCAAAGTTTTACTCAACCTCCCAGAGTCCTGTTTGATCACTGTTGCAAAAACTGTTTGATCACTGTCTAAACTTGCTGCCATTTCTTTTTCCCAGAGTACAGAGAGAGAGAGAGTTGGGAAGACAGAGTTCTTGTTCTCCATAGCCAATCATGGCCCCTGGCTTTGAAATTCTAAAGAAACAAGGCTGAGCTGCAGAGAGAGAGGAGTCACAGCTTCCCATTCACAGATCTGTGAGCACTGTTTCAGGATTCCCACATCCAGCCCACAGGCATTTCATCAGGCACAATTCATCCTACTTCATGACTTTGAAACACACTGACCAGCACAAGTAAAGTTTACTGAAGTAAAATGCCTTTTTTTTTCTAAAAACCCATGAGTTGGAAATCAATGAGGGCGTAGCTCCCAAACCTGCCATGGCTGGTTTACCATAGCGGACCGTGATTCCAGCAGAGAGAAATGGGCTAATAGTACACACCCAGCTGCTTGTATAAATGAGATCATTAGTATCAGCAAATAATGACTGAGTAGGTTAGTCTAATGCTATTTCCTTTCTAATACCTCAAAAGTCACTGCATGTTATATTTAACGAGATGTTCTGGCCAGTTCATGTCTGGTTCCAATTTAGACTAATGGTCCGAATCAAGAGCTCCGAAGTGGAATTTACGCCAGGCGGTCACCATGCTGCTGAGTCTCAGAGCACCACAAACATACAGAAATAAACAGAACAGGGCAACAAACCTGACACAAAAACTTACGTGTCAGGAGGATGTGGGGGGGGGGGGAGCAAGCTTGTCTCGTTCCCTCATTTAAACCGTTCCCGCTCTCAATTTCTGCGTGTTATCATTGTATTAATCCCAGCGGTGGGCTCAACATCTCGGCGGGGACTTGTCTGCACCGCACATCTTTTTCAAACAACAAAGTTTGTTGACAGAGACGGTGGAGCAGGGACATGAAAGTGCCAAAAACTGCGGCAGCAAAACAGCGCTCAACTTCCCCCACAACTGGAGGAGACTCCCCTCGCCGTCTCCTCGTGGCGACGCACGCTGGCTCCGCCGTGCCGCAACCGGGAGCTATCTTTGCTGCACCTGACAGGGAGCTACTTCAGGCTAGGAGTGACTCACAGTCAAATTGATGAGCTGAAAAAAAATCATTGCAATCTCAAGGATTCAGGTTTCCAAAGAACGACAAGATTTAATTAAAGCACAAAATTTTCTCCTGCAACTCCTACGGGTTGCAGGCGTCCATTAAAGGTGTAACTTTTGACTGCTCTACTCCCCCAGTACCACTGTTGCCTCCTGAATGGAGAAAATAAATATCTCATCTGTATAATGGGCAATGCCGCAAGCAGGTTTTGTGAGGATTCAGCCGGTCCTGACCGGCTTTGCCTATCAGATAACTTGTCAGTGTGGGAGACAGGACATGTGGTGTGATGGCCACAGGTGAGCCGCAGGGAGGGAGCCTCAGTCATTGGACTGAAGCACCCCCAACCCCTACATTAAAACATCCACGAGGCCAGACTGGAGCACACATGAATTTAGATGACTTGACATAACGTTTCATTTCTGATCGACGAAAATTTTGCTTCCAAATAATAGAAATATGCATTATTAACTATACAAAAAAAAATCATTTTTGTATGATCTGGATAATGATAGTGCACTACTTGTGTTGAAAAGTAGAATGACATTTGAAAATGAATGTAATGCAAATCAGTCATGAACAACTGTCTTCAAATATTTCACAGCATGGCTAATGACTTTAAAATCACAATTTTAATGTAAAAGGTGATTTTTTTTCTTTTCTGAAATGACATCTTATCCTTCATGTTTCAGGCTGCTAAAGAAACCAAAAGTTCAGTCGGCAGCATTAATTTAAAATCTCATTTGCAGCACAACAATTTCCTTTACTGCAGTGAGCAGTTCTCGTCAAGCAATAATTGCCATTTTAATACTGAAACTTTGTGCAAGTTCCAGTTCAAATTTTATTTCTTCTCTCATAAGGGCCTCTCATTGAACTAAGAAATACCATACATTTATAGTAAAAGTAAAATCTGAAATTTTCATTAAGATTGAGATTTTTACACATTGAATCCTGTTCAGCTGCTCAATACTAATCATTTGATAACACTGAAATGAAGGGGTGGTAAGAAAGAAAGAAAAAGAACCACACCTTCCTCCAAAAGGTTCTCATAAGGAGTGGTCAAACACTGACAGACATTCTGCTTCACTAAACAGCAGCAATTTACTGAAAAAGAACTAAATAAAAGCATCACCGTTCATTTGTTTCAACAAATAGGCTGTTTTTTCCAAGTTTGTTTACAGCAACATTGCCACTTTGACCCGAACCATTTCGTGACACCTTAAGGCCCCTGTAATGGTTTGACAGATGATATGACATTTTTCGGGATGCACCTTTGTGGGTTTCATTACTCACAGATCTGCCGGTTTAACAATGTTACCGGGGGGAAATGGTGCGAGCCGCTAAATTTGCAGCGGTACCAGTGAACAAAGCCCAGCTCCACGGGACGGTATAAATCACACGGCTGCATGGCTCTGCATGAGGGTCGGGGCATTATTTTGCACACCATTCCAGCAAATGCCACGATCAAAAGCCCAGACAGGGAGAGAATGAAAAGCACGTCAGCGGTGGATGAGGTGGAGGACACGCACAGAAAAGAGGCTCCAGGTAATAAAACCTGACCACCCCCACACCTCCCTGCTCATCGAGTTTTACTGACAGGAATAAGGAATTAACCGAGCCAATCCGAAACAGGAGCCTGGTGTAAATCATGTGGCAGCTGAGCTGGACACCAAGAAGGTAGGAACAAATTCTGGCTCAAATCCTTAACGAAACACACAGGCTAATGCTATTCCCTTCACAGTCACCTGTGAGAGTGCTTGGGCAGTCGATGCCTCAGAGTTGTTTCCTTGCCAAACTCTGAATATTCCCAAAATTAAAACTTTCTGATGGGCTCCCCCACAGTTGCCCCGCACTCTTCCCATACCATATCTTTAACTTTAAGTTGGTAATTAATCCTCATTGTCCCCCCCAAAAAAGTGACATCTGTAATAGCCATTGAAATATCGCAGTCAGTCTGCAGTCTGCTCAGTAACTTGTCTATTAATCTGTTCTCTTCATAAAAAATGTCTCTGACATTGACAGAAACCGCCCACAGAATGCTCAGATATAGCACAGGGTGTTCCAGTTTACAGAAGTCGAACAGCAAATTTAGAACTGAGAGGCCCAGGAATGTGTGTGCAGACATGGATGTGACCATTCTCTAAACATTCGCCTTGTATCATGAGAGAAGAAGAGGGATACCTACCAAAAAAGCAGCCAGGAGGATTCCAGTCAAGCACAATTACACCTGCTTATGCCTGCTTACCCCACACACTCATTTTTTAGGCTGTAACTCCTTAATTAACACAAAACTGCCACTTACATTATGCTTGCCTTATTAACCAAGCAGGAGTCCTCCCACTCACCTCCTTGAACTCCCTTTTATACAGATGACCTTACCTCACCCAAATGACAAGCTACAGCTAAGAAATGTAGGCTGGAAGAAATAAAATAAGAAAATTGAGAAAGGAAGAGGAAAGAAACCTCAATAAATAAGGAAGAATGGAAGGGGGGAAAAAAACAGCATGAGGTAAGCTCAGGCTGCAGCCATCTTTGACTTTGTTCCCAAGCAATAAAGCTCTTGGATCTCATTTCTTGGTCAATAACAGCATCTTGCTCATGTCATCTACAAATAGCCCCTGGCCTAAAAGGAGCAAGTTTGTGTTGATTTTCTTCTTTACTTACTTGCTATACTCAGGTAAATGGATGGGCTTGTCTTGTTTTCCCCATTCTTTTCATTAACTGCCTGGACATAGTACCGTCCTGCATCGGCTGCGGCTGTCGACAGTACCACAAGCTGATTGTCCAAGGTTATTGCTCTGTGGAAAACAGAAAAAAGAGAAAAGCATTTGGGTTAGTTTTTTATAGGCAATTAGTGCAATGTTTCCTCAAACAAACAAAAAAACAACCTTTTTGTATCACGCCGTGTCAACCCATACCGTTTCAGTATGGAATGCTGTCCCATTAACTGCTGCTTATTTGCCATTTAGTTATTTTCCACATGTATTTTACCCCCACTGTGAAGCACAGATGGCGTTGACATTAATTCCACGGTGCCGCAGCATGTTTCCAATGTACTCGATTTCTCATTCCAACAGAAGCTAAAAAATCAATGAAGTCCTGGAATCGTTCAACAGCTATTACTGATAGAAACTGAACGAATCCTTAATGTCAAGAGACCAAGCTCGCCATCCACCTCACAGGGACACAGGCTCTCTATGGATAATCAACGTTACCAGCCTGTACTGGCAGCTAGATAAGCGAATGGCCCAAAAACTGGAGGAGAAGACCAGGCGATCTCGTACAGGCAGAACATGGGACATGACGTGCACATATCGGCCCGCTCCTGGGTCTGTACCCCTGCTATAGGCTGTCTTGCAGAGAGGTAGCTGCTGTTTGCATCTTCCCTTAACTCTATTTAATCACCGCATCAATTATGCATCATCACCACCACGGAGACTCCTGCTTCGGTGGAGAGTCACAGAGGAATGGTGTGGCACGCAGACACATGAGGAAACAAATTGCATGTGGCACGCGGGCTGTTTCCCTCCAGCTAGAGGTGTAGCTCTACGCTGCTCTCCTGCAGAGATATGACTGCAAACTGTCTGACCTTGGCGGGAGTTCCCCACATTCGCCGGTGCCTCTAAGTGCATTAGGAAAAGCTGTCCTGTGGCGTGACAGATCACCATCCGTAACGTTAAACAAAGTGAAACGTTTTTCAGTTTTAGCGTCGATTCCTGTGGAGCACCTGCTTCAGCTGCATAAAGCGTTAAAACATTTAGCTTTGAATTCATATCAATGATATGTTAGGAAAAAATATTTTGTTGACAGAACCTCTAGAGACAGCCAATTTACTGGGATTTGGCCCTGAATTGGTTCCTTCACTGTCACATACAGTTTGTTGGATTAAAACAAATTAAAAGCATCTCCCTGTTTTGTTCTTTTTTTGTTGAATACAGTATGCAATATGTCACAGCGTAGACATAAACAGTGCCTCTTTTATATTTCATGAGCTTTCAGCAAGCTTAAAAGTAACTTTTATTTTCGGTTCTCTGTGATTAAATCAGGTTTATGAAAAAAAGCCTATTGAAACCAAAAAAGCATCTGAAGGGGAGGCTGGGGCGGAGGCCGGGCAATGCTGATGAAGATGTATTACTGTTCTGTCTGCACCTCCAAACCTGGCTGAACATCTCGTCTCCAAACAAGGAGTGCCTGGGCTTTAAAGGCACCCTTCACAGATGCCAGAGACAGCTTTTAAAGGTCAAAGAAGCTGGCTTTGATTAACTTTTAATTAATAATGGTGCACAAACGAAAATTGCTTGGAAAGAGACAAAAAAAAGAACGGCATTTCCTGTGCGTTTCTAATTTTCCCTTTTGTTGGAATGATTTAAAAGCTGAACTTCAGAACGAGAATGGCTAATGTTACAGTTTGAGAGTTTGCCAAGTCTTTTGTCTGCCAAAGGACAGAAGGTAGCAATTCACCTGGTTTGCTGAAGAAAGCATTGGATGCCATCTGCATATAAACCGATTTTATGATTAGTTGAACCTGTTTAGATTTCACTAATACAGTTCTCCTGACGTATGGCAGCTGCCAGGAGTTCTATAAATAAAGAGCACAGTGAGAGGGATAATGGGCAGTCTTGTCTTGTACCCCTGAGGAGTGTGCAGGCCTTTGATATCATTCCAGTAGTAATTACACAAGCAGCAAGGGAGGTATATAAAATTTTAATCCAGTTAGAAAAGGTGTTACCAAGCCCTAGGTGATCTAAATCTGCAAATGAAAGGACACTATTTCACTCTGTCACAAGCCATGCCGGCATCTGCTGAGACCACTCCCTTACTCTAAAACTGACTGTGTCCATTTGCCCGTTTTTTAACCCACATCAAAATGCATTATTAATACATACAACCCAAAACTGCCTGTAAGTGCATAAGTACAGAGTGCATGTTTTAGAAGTTGCTGGTTGGTGTTTCCTGATGCTCCGTACTACTTTGTATTGAAAGTGAATACATCCTGTGTTCACAAAAGTCAGAGGGGCTGAATGGGTACAGCTGTAGAGACTATGACTTCACTGTGACACCTCAATATTCCACTAAGGGAGAGAGTGACATATTCCGCATCAGCTCACCACAGAAACACCTAGCTCACATTATGAAAGCCACTTTTCAGTTCATACATCTATGGCGGCAGTCTTGATGGAGCTGTGTGGTGCCCTTGTGAACATAAACCCCTATAATGTGGTTCGTATCTAAGCAATTTGATAGTCCTGTAAACCGTAATGTTAAAAATGTGGGCCAACTGAACGTTACCCACCTCATTGCCCCACCATATGTTGCAAGTGAATTCTACAGTAGTCTTTTTACACAAACTTTCAAAACATCCTTCACAAAAGGAGATTCTATGGGGAATTAAACTAGAGTGAAAGCTTTTTGGTTGGCCATGCAAGCCTTCATGAATCTGCTTTCTAAAGGCCACTGCCTTGGATTGAGCTTGGTCTGTCCATATATGGCATTTTAAAATTCAGAATTTTTCTGGAAAAAAATTCAAAATTTTCAAATTTCCACCTTCTGACAGATATGAATTTCCAATGGTTACAGTTGGGTAAAACAGGTATAACTGTTAAAACCAAAAAACATGCAACACGTCCAGTCATGAACATATAATTTCATATGTCACTCTCTACTGGCACAAGACGGAATGACAGATCCATGTGCTACACATTGAAATGCTTTCTAACATTTCAAAGTACACTGATGGTCACTAAAATACAGTCAAATTGACCACATTAAAAATCAGTCATTAAAACAAATAATTCCTTCATAAAATCTTTGTAAATGAACTGTTGAACAAAAATGGCATATTAGCTGGTGTAATATAAATGACATGGGGTCTTATTTCTATGTGCTGTACATTGTGCTATGTTTGTCATCAATATCCCCTATTCCACAAAGCCACAAAACTAACCCTTATGTTAGACACAACATGTGTTCCAGTGTACCTCTACTGTCACATTTATACACAATAACATTTGTCTAATGCTGTTTCTATCAGACTGCAGTATGTAAAATACATGTGTTTGCCCAAGCTGGTGTACATACAGGCACTAGCAATGAGCAAACAAAAAGCTGTATGCACTGTAATTTGGTGAAAAATGCACTGTCCTCTGAGGGAGACAGCCATATTCTGTTACAGTGCATGCAGTTGTGGAAAACAGGTGAACTCTCATTCATCAGAGCTGCATGTACCTGCATTCAGAATTCATTGTTTTCATTTTTTTTTATTTACTGACCCAAATTATTGTTTCAGTAGTCCAGGGTGCACACAAAGGTAATTATGATGTCAGCAGCCGATACTGAGTGTGTGTGTTTCCTCTGAGCATTATGCTGTAAGCAATGTCCAGTTTTTACATTGTGATTTATGAAGATGACTAATAAATCCCAGTTAAACAGTGCTAGAACTGAGTATTCTGTTCTGGCTAAATACAAATGTGAGTCCCTTTAGCTTAATATTTATTTATTTCAACTACCAGAGTTTAATTTCAATTCCTTCAATTCTCCAAGTCCCTCTGCCTGTGCTAATGGGGTAACAGGTCTTTAACATGGCTAGGTCTCTGAGTATAGTGAAGGAGACAGGAGAATGAATGAAGGGGTAGCAATGGAAAAGCACTAACACAACACAGCAGCTAGGAGGATGGTTCCCTTCTCTCCATTTTTCCTTCCTTTACAGTTTATTCTTAGACTTAAACTATCAGACATGACAATTACATTCAGGACAGCAAGAAAAGCCTGGGCTTCTCCATAGACCCACAGAAAGTGAGGAATGAGACGCCCCTACACACCCTCAATAGAGATGACGATGTTGCCACTGTTGTTTAACATACATGACTCTATCTGCGGTAATAAATAATAAAACCAAACTCTGTTTACTATATGCCTTTAAACAAAATAAAAACAAAACAGAAAAGACTTCACCGTGTTCAGCAGCTCTGCTTAAATTTATATTTGCAGTCTTTGGTAAAATTTGGTAAATTTAATTTTTTCCACCCTGTGTCCTGGAGAACAGAGAGGAAAACAACAGAAATTCTCACAACTGCTTTTTCTAATCTTCTTTGTCTGACAAAGCCTACCTCCCTAGAACTTCTTAATGAGTGATGCTGGTTCCTGGTAAAATCTCTAACATTCCTTTGAGGATTTCATCTAGTATAAATGGTTTTGTTTCTCTGCTTTTTCACACAAGCCAACAGAACATGCTACCAGGACACTGCAATATCCTATATTTAACTTCATATTCCAGTTTTGCCTCTCTATAAACCAGTGATTCATCATTTATGTGCATCAATTACTTGGCACTAATGGTGGTGGTAAAAAAGTAATGATCTATTGTAGACGCTTATGAAGAATTAATCTCAATACACTAGCTTCTTGCCACAATAAGGTTACTGGAAGAGTATCTGCTGTTCTCTTAATCACCATATAAGGTAATCTTCACTATCTGGAGGACATAACAAATGTTACCAAGAATTATAGTGAGAAAACTAAAAGCACAAGTCAATCCCAGTCCTTTATCTACCTCACTACACGGCTCATGAACATAAGCGTGTTATAGTATCCAGATGTACTGAAGTGATATCTTTTGTTTGGCAGTCTTGCCATTCTTTATACTCAATTCTCATTAGGTCTTTTCACGAGGGCATCTAGGCTTGATAGGAGCTTAAAACGCATTCAACAAGAAAAGGGACATTCAGAATTACAGAACAATAAGCCATTTAAATGCATTTAATGACATACTATGTGGCCAGTCTTCTGGACTCTTCAACTGTCTTGAACAGGAGCCAAGGAGAACTTTGAAGCTGACTCCAGGTACTTTCGCATGTTTTTCATGTGTCTGAATAATAACTAAGCAGTTTGGGACTGTGCTACAGGAGCCATATCACAAAGCTGCCAGTGAACAGAAACCAGTGACAAAGGTCTAACTGGAACAGCCAAGTGAGTGAGAAATGTCTTAATGTCAAAAGGATATCAGACAATCTATTGGTAAAATTCAGAGCAGCAATTAGGTACTTTGGCTCTCTGGCCATAGGCTGACTGCATTATCGATCGTTTAATCTTTGATTTAACATCCAATTGTTTCGATTGTTTCTAATTCATAATCAGCTAAAATATGTGCTAATACAGTAGCTTGTAAGTGTGTTAAAATATCTGTTCTCCAAAAAGTTCATCACTGTTCATTATAGATTACATTGCCAAGCCTCAACTGGCAGTGTTTTAAAGTAAGCACTTTTCCTCCTTTATGTCAAAACTCAATGAATGCTAGCACATGCCACTAAGCCAGGAGAGTCAGTGATTACCTTAGCACTTGGGTAAGCAGAGAGTTTCAACACTGGCAGGTCTGTATAGACAGTGGTATCTAATAACCAATGGCCATAACAAACTTTGTAGAGAACAGCTATTTTTTAGCGAGCTACAAGTACCTATTCTAGATGGCTAATCTCAGGACCGCTCAAAGATAAATACTTCACTCTGTTAGCCACCTAAGAGCAGGCATTTCTAGAATAATCACCATGGACTTCTCAGCATTTTACACAGGTAGACTGCCTGCTTGTTAAAGAAATTTGATACCTTTCAATCTCCCCCTGCTTGACTGGCCCTGGTGGTGGGTAGGAGTGGCTCTGTGAGAGCACATACAATGGAAATCTGAGTAGGAACCCTGTCTGCTTTTTGGCTCTGCTCCCCCCTGGCTCAGATACTGATGGTGGAAATGTAGCCTGAAGCCTTCACCTCACAAAAGAAAAACACTAGCATTCTGTGCTAAGCAACCTTTTACTCGGATACTACTGTGTTGTGAATTCACCCTGCATAGCATGAGACAGCTTTGTCTTCCAGTTTCCTGCAAAGAGCAGAAAATAAGCACCTTGATAGATGAAAGTTTTACTCTACATGGACCTGCTGAAGCTACCTGCTGTCAAGCATTGAATCAACAGTATCGTCTGTAATTAATGATGGTCTTACACCAGGAAACAGAACGAGATGATTCCCATGAGTTAGAGAGCTGCAGTCACAGTGAGCTTTACAACCGAGGGCCTAATCATAAAGCTGCGTTACCCTGACAGCTGCAGGTGAGCCCGTGGCTGGAATTCTTCCCATCTTGCTTGATCTTGTTAGGTGCACCTCTTCATTGAAATCAATGCAAACCTATGCTCATCCTTACTTTCAAGTGTGCACTTCTTTAAAGTACAGTATTTATGTTCCATTATGGTGGCAGTGGAAGTCAGAGTTTATTTTTTCTAATTGATATATATTTTTAATCAACTGAACAGGGAACACATTTTATATAGTTTATGAAAAACAGTGTACACCTTCAGTTTTGACAATAGGAACAAAACATAAGACATGATAAATATTGCTTTGCTGCTTTTGGGGGGTTAAAAGGAACACATAAGTCATCTATTACCAGTAGAAATTAAGTGGACGTGAAAAAACAAGCCTTACTTTCACACAACCCCCTGAGGACTGTCTGGAACAGAGAAATAACCAGGTTGGTGTGTCATTAATAATGTAGCCGCAGGATTCATTTTATTAAAACTCAGTGGCATTCAATTAAAGTTCCAAGTAATAAAGACAGTTGCTCCTACCAGGTCCCCAAACTTATTAAGTGTCGCAAATGTTAAGGCTACAGGACTAATTGAGAGAGTGCAGTTTGGGACTTTGGCGTCAAGCTCTAGCCAAAATCCTTCCCCTTCTGCAGCTCTGTCATCAAGTCTGTAGTATAAGTACAGTAAATGCCTACCTCAGTACAGATTGACTGGGTGAGAGCGCTGCAAAGAACACCGTTCCCCTGCTTCAAATCATATACATATCCAGACCCAGGGTCATAGCTCTACTGCTCTGCACGGAATTAATTATACCAAAACACAAATAATTTCTGATTCTTTACATTCTGACAAAAGTAACTTTCAAATGTGCAGGCATTTATTCCGCCCACACCACCTCCGTGAAATAAATAAATTTACTGCACAGTGAGAGAAAGTTACGTCTTTCAGTGTTTGCAAGGCATACCTTGGGGATGGGGGTTACAAAACACTTCAGCTAAGAAGCAAACAAAAAGCAGCCAGTTCCTATCACATTCGTCAATAGCTGTATTCTCTTCCACAGAGATAGAAGAAGAAGGTATGGATCAAAGAAGAACTGAAATTTAAGGCCTTATGAGCTCAACGGACTGGTGAAAAACATAATTTTAAAAAACAGATATTCTGTAACAGAATCCTTTAAATCAGCATAATTCCCAGCTCACAGCGCAGATGGGAGCGATCCCAGTTCGACCCACCGATATGCGCAGGCTGGCCGAGGAGCGCGGGGCCAGGCCAGAGAAGAGAACAGCCTCATGGCGTGGAAAGCCCTTGGCTGTGGGTCCCTGTCACAGCCCTGGCATGAGTCTGCTCTAATCCTCCACAGCTTCCCCCGGGCTGCCCGGCCGTGAGGACAGAGATCTGCAGGTTGGGGAGAGCTTTGTCAGGAGGGCTGGAGCAGGTGGTGTGACATCACCTTTTCAACCTGGAGCCTCCAACAGCGCTTATCCTCCTCAACAGCACCTAACCGGCCCAATGGAATCAGGCCCTGGCAGAGCTGGAGCCAAAGACGCTACAGGCTAAAGCGAGGGCACTCTCAAGGGAAACTGTTGCTCGCACTGCAACGGCGCCAGAAACAATGGCACAGACGATATATGCACATGCGCAGAAACAGTTTTGTCTATTTAACCCTTAGGGGGTCATTAGAATATTTGAATATTAATGAGACATTCATGACCCCATTCTGTTAGCAAGCAACTTGTATGAGCACAGTAGAGTACTGCAGTAAAAAATAAAAACATGCTCAGTTCTCATGACTCTTAAAAGCTGCATGAAACCATACAGTAATACAGAATGGTCACAGTAAAGGGGCAAGGTGTAAGGTGAAGAAATGCTCCAACAGTCGTTTTTTCCAGCTGTCGCCAGTGACACTACAGTGTCTTTATGATACATTAAATAACAAAATATGATAACAAAAATGATACCAAACACACTGCTGATTTTCAACCCAAGACTTAAAATAAATAAATAAATAAATAAATAAATAAATAATGCAATAGATCCAGCCACCCTGTTCTCTGTAACATTCTCTGGCGCTCTTTACCTCTGAGGAGTCGACAGCAGGCTGCCGTGTCAGCATATTCCTCCCTGTATGGATATGCATAAGGCATTCTGATGACCACATGCGCAAAGGAGGTACTCCTCTGACATAAAGGCCCCATTTTTCTGGAACTGACTGCAAAGTTAATCTATTCAGTTTATTACATCCAGAACACTTTACGCTTCATGGCACACTTGTGCAAAGCAAGTGCCAAGCTTTCGACCGCGGGGAAAAACAGTGGTGATATGGGAGAGCTGCGACAACCCCCAGCTGAATTCACTACAAAGAGCCATGCTCTGGGCAGACTGAAGACAGAAGAGGAGCTCAGCGATTTGGTGCTCCTGCTTCTATATTCTGCCTGGCAGTGCACCATCAACCTCCACCCACACTCTCACTACCAGCAGACTGGCTCTATGTACCATTTCATAAATATTTTAGCGTTACAAGGACCCAGGCGAGAACAACATCTGACCATTCTGGTAAAAGTCCTTATGAGTGTGATTGAAAATCAGATCAAATTAATGTAATAAGTCTCTAGTATGTTGTTTTTGTAAAAATTGCCATGGGAACTGCATAAACACTTTCATTAGTTTTGTTTGCCCGTTTCAGATGATCAATGTGCGGAATAACTTTTTTGGAACTGGACCTGACATCCAGCCAGCCTGGAAAAAAACAGGCTAAAGGGTGGGAGGTGTCACGCTCACACCGCTCCCCATTTATTTCACTCCGCTTGGCGGTGTGGGCATGGTCAGCACACTGAATCCTCCTCCAGTGCAGCCACAAGCGCTTCAGTGTGTGCTGGTGGCGACACTGACAAAGTAAGATGGATATTGGGGCCACATCCAACACCTCCCTATCTTCACACGCGCTTTTCTCCCACACTGTGGGAGTGGAAACTTCCAACTCCAGAACTCAAGGTCTCAGCTACTTTTTTCTTACAATACTATTCTAAAACATTAAAAACACAATGAATTGTTATATATATATATATATATATGAAAACGGAAAATTATTTCTTGTCCGCACTATAAATCAGGTGACCACAGCACCAGGAATGGTCTCTGTAGACTATCAATAATGTAATGAGAGTCGACTGTGTGTGCTGGCCATTAATTGGCTACCATTTGGGATTTGTCTATGTCCAGTAGCTGGTGGGGAGTTTCTTCTGAAACAAGGCCAGGGTGATCAGCACAAGCACTGTGCTGCAGTTTTTACAGCGCTGCCACTTGATTGGTTTATGACAATAATACAATAAAACAATGTGACAATTAAAGCAGAACATGTTAACAGAAAATATGCTAAATAATAAAACAATAAAGACCGATGAACAAGTTGAGGAGCCATTGTATGGTTTTGTTGTGGGAAGAGCCCCACTGTCTGGATTTAGAGAAATAATCAATGAACAGAATAGCATCTCACTAGCAGTTTGGCAATGATGATTGTTGTTCCCTTCAACCCTGCAGAGATCGGCATGCCCATATTGTGAGGCCACTCTTACTCCTGAGAAAGGCCAGGCATCAGATGTTACGATAGTACGGCGGCCAGTATGAGTCAAAGCGACAGCAGAACAAAGCGTGTCCGAGGCCTTTGTTGTGCGAGGGCTTGTGGGAAAGTGTTGCCTGTTATCCACAGACATCCTCATCTGAAACCCTACGGCCGTGTATCTGTGTGATGCCACACACCAAAAGAACAGACAATAATGAGCATTCCATTTGAAGAATCAGGTTCTGGGCCATTTGGTCTCCGGACTACAGAAAACAAGCCGTCCACTTGAGGGGCTGTGAGCCTGCTTGCAGCTCTGGGGTGTCATCAGGGAAGAAAAGAAGTTTTTTTTTGTTCCTTTTTTTTCCCTTCTGTGAGCTGAGGGTCTTGAATGGATGTGCACGCTTATGTGCTCCCAGAGCAGTTGCCTTCGAAAACAAGCCCAAGAACAACTTAACAACCCACGCCCATTCTCATCAAGACCGAGGAGAAGCTACTTCTCCCTCACTGACAGCGCTACAAGGGCCCACAGTCAGTCCAGATGGGCATCCGTGGTGCCAGCTACTGATAGGGGCAGGCTGGGCTCATGCAGAGAGAACTCCAGCAGATACAACCAGCAATGGAGAGCGGGGCTCAAAAACCATCACAGCCATAGAATGCAAATTCATTTCAGTCCTCAAAATGAGATTAATCAGAGGAGATTCAGGTGGAAAAAAAAGCCAAAATTTGAAGGCCTGAGCCGTTCCTTAAGTTCCCTCATTATTTCAACATATTTCCTCTTTCACTACAAAACAGGTGCTCTCCAGTTCTACCAGCCTCCCTGTAGTTGCTCGATCCACATTGTTCTCAGTGACAAGGTTTATCTGGTTGCCTGGTAACCAGGTTGATGCCAGGTACTTATCTGCTGCTCCTTCACCCCAGCCTTCATCTGAAGAGCGAGGTGCCACTCTCATGTCTGCTGAGCGACTTGAGGCACTGCTATCTGACATTTCAAAGACTTTCTGTGCAATTAATTATGGAACACTTCCAGGGCCTGATTAAAATGATTTGCTTCATAATAATATAACCTTCTGATTTTACTTCTGTGAACCTTACAAAAATGTCTATTGTATGATAAAGTGTCTGCTGAGCAAGAGCATGGGTGAGAGACAGAAAATACTCCCTAACCTTATACCACATTTCCTCGCTTAAGATAAAACGAAAAGGAGAAACATTTTTTTTTTACATTATGGTAAAAAATCGCTTTTGAGTGGTGAAGAGTTATGGTGAACAATGACGGGCAGATTTTAGTGTTCTCAGAAAGTCAAGCCCAAGCATCTCTTTCATCACTAGTCTCTCAGTAATGTAATGTGCTCCTCTCATGTCAACTACTGCACAAAGTGCCATTCCCTGCTGCTATATATCTGCTGCTATATCTGTCTATCATGGGGACATGGGACCCAAAACCTGGAGCGAATGCATGAAACCTACATGCAAAACCCTCATGTGAAGGTATTATGAGTGCCAGCTGTGTTTTTCCTACCTTACTACATAGTATTTTACCTTACTCACAGTATTTTAATGCAAACTCTTCTATGCAGTCTTCTGTCATAATATTCTAATACTAACTCTTTGGATGCAGAATTCTTCTGTAATGTTATAAATCCAACTCCTCTGTCTTAAGTAATCCCTGATCAAAAATTATGCTTATGTGTTTCAATAAAAGCTGCATCACCAATATACTTTATGACTTTCAAAAAAAATATAGAGATTGGATCAATTTTATTCAAATCTCGCCATATATCAAATTCTATCTGTGGAAAAGGGCAATCCTATCTCTGAGATGTGCTGATCTAGTGAGACTCAGTATTGACTTAAGTTGTCTCTTTGGGTTTTTCTCCACATGTGTCCTTTACCCTCAAACTTTCCCCCCAGTTCCACAAGAAAGGAGAACTAATTCCACTGTAGATGTGAGAGGTGACTGTGCGTTCTGTGGGAGTTGAGCACGATCTATACTTCCTTTCAAAGGCGTGCCACCTCCCAGCACATCTGTACCAGAGGTTGCATCCCTTTGGTTGCATCCCCATCTTCGCCATTACCCCCCAGTTCAGAAAAGAGCTCACATTAGAGTGCATGGCACCAGAGGGGCACACAGATACAAAGAACAGAGAGAATAAGCGCTGCCACCTCTCCCCTTTCTTTGCGGCTGCCGCCTCTTTCCGTTATCACTGCTGCTGCATACCCTAACCACCCTCCCCCAAGTCGTGAGATGTGTTCTGTGACTGTTTTGGCATTCTGAAGGAGCACTGGAGGTGGGGGGATCCTAAAACAGTGGCCTTGTCAAATATGTCTGAGCTGAGCCCGGCATGGGCCCGCACCAGCCCTGTCACTCTTCACAGAGCTCTGTGATCCTGCTGCTGTCACTGGTGACATCACGTCCAGCTGCATCCCCTGTGAGCCTCCTGTCATGGGGAAGAAAGCGCTGGCATTCTCAGTGTGTCCCTGCCATTAAAATGTAATGTGCCACTATTCAGAGTGAGGCACACGAGCTGAGCGCTCAAGAGGGCTCTGAGCCAGCTGCCAAAATAAGACCAACAAAAGCAGGGAGAAACAGATAGATCTTTGGAATGCCTTTGGAAAATGGAAAATTTGTTATAGAGGGCTGTGACTGTCGCTCCAGCAACTGCTATGACCAAATGACTTTCACAGAATGGATTTCCAAGCTGATGAGTCAATAGAACCAGATTTCCTTTACAATATTGCTTTCTTATGCCTTTTCCCTGTTTTTTCCATGACTTTAGAGTTACCAGCTCCACGCATTAGGCAGGTCTCAACAAAACATCCTCTGCAGTCATGCAGGAGTGCTTAAGTATTATGAATTTAAACTTCCAATGCAGTCACATGCAGCCAAGTCCCACAGAGCACCATAGGAGGGAAAATGCAGTACAAAGGATGGGCACATTGCCACTGACATCTTCTCAGCAACTCATGGGCACCTTAGGGGTCACTAGAGGGTGCTACTGAGCTGACCCTGGCTGGTGTAACCCGCCCTAACTCCAGTGGAACTGAGCCAATTATGTTCCTTCACTGCGGACTACTGTTCATTGCTGACTAATGACACAGGCTAGACCCCAACCCAGGGCTCAGCCAGAAATCAGTGCAAGTACCTTAAGCAGCTGAGCCAGTAGGGAGTCCAAATATAGCTTAACAATAGAACTGTCAATGAACACCATCAGAACAATGTCTGTTATAGGAGAATATGACAGGAAAGCAAGAGCACTTTAAGTCATTCTGCACAATGGTGATTGTTCAGTCTTTTTTCTTAGCAGGTATTACAATTATTTCAGGTAACTGCATGTTGATAATGGCATACAGAGACAGAAACCACAGAAACATTTTAGAGGGAGAGAGCAGATGCTGAAATTCAACCTGCACAAACATTGGTCGCATTTCTCTCCACAATACAGTGCTTAAAAGTAACACACCAAGATCTCCCCACCCACCCAGGGAAGCATGACAGTTCAGCTTGGTCTGAGTTCTAAACTCAACGCGTAATAGTCTCTACGCATTGTGAGGTCTTTCCAAACTGCAGGTACGTGCTCTTGTTTGAAAACCTGTAATATCTTTTTAATGGCCTCATTTTGCTCCATAATAATGACTACTTTTCTCAAATACACATAAAAAATTCCAATTCTGTGCCTGACAAGTCATAAAATGCACAACACGTATTAGAAAAGTCAACTAATCAACTCAATTGCCAATGGGTCACTCTCCAGTCAAATGAAATGCTCAGCATTTCCAAACTGCAGCACTCTGGATCAATTTTGGAATGTGATATTAACGATTCACAAAGATTAATAATTGAACTCCATCTATTTTGCCTTTTTATCTCCCCTCTGCCTCCTAAGACACTGGAGTAACTTTCTATCAACACATGACACTCTGAAGAGTCATATTAAAAGCTGTCTGCATTCCCCAATATGCGGTGTTAGATTTGAAATTCTAATATTCAAACATTATTTTTTAATACGTACAAATATCAATCATGTTTAAAAACAGTTCTTTGATTTTCCTTTTTTAGCAAGATGAAGCAATGATGCAATTTCAAGAGGGATTTTCTTATAGCATAAGCATTTTGCATTTACAAATCGTTCCTGCTTCTCTGGGAGCCTTTGTTCTCTGTAGTTTACTGCATCTACAAGAATTATGAAAGGCAAAGAAGTGATGGATCTACACAATATCACACAAATATTCCTTTCTACCTGGATTAGCAACTGAAATAAAAATGGTAATGACTCCTATAGGTCAATGGATGGAAATTGTTAAATTAGAGGATCCCCTTATCATACCATGCATCACATCTCTGAAACCTTCTAAAGCAGTAACACTCTGAAATGCAATGCTTGCTACATCCTACCACAGCTGAAAAAATACATGATGATACTTCAGAAATATTCATATATATATTTTCCAGATTTTAGTGATTCATATTTGCACATTGAAAATGTAAAAAAGTAGGAAAGGAATTTATTACCTAGATGGTAGATACCCTTTCAATTAACCATATCACAAGTGATTAGAGCTGTAACTTTGCCCTTGAAACATGTGGCAAAAACAAATCATGACACAATTTCACATAAAATTAGGGAGATAAACCTCCAAGCATCAGAGCCAGCAAGGTGCTTGTCTCAAGTACAGGCTGAACCCCGCAGTTCCAGTTTGATTGCGGCTGTGTCACTTGCTGACAATGACCAGGAGCCCATATCAGCAGATGCGGATGGCTTTGTTCAACGGGATAGGGGTAAGTCAGCAGGGTCTCCTCATCTCGATGTCCTCAGGAACCCTTCAAGTTGTCACACACCTGTGAATTGCTTGGATGATAGCTGTAGAATAGCGCCTATCCTCCAACTGGCTTCCACTTCATTGTGATGTACCGTTGGACAAGCAGGGTGAAAAACAGCCTTTAGTGGCTTACAACCATATCAGAGGACTACATTCTTCTCACCTCACAGAGGTTGCCATGCTCAGACGAGCCTAATGTGCAAACAAAATTACAATATTGAGCTATTCCAAAATTACAAAAAAAAAAAAAAACAGTGGAAAAAGGTATAAACAAATTAACAGACAATAGGTTATACTTCTTTGTTACACAACCTTAGATTGTAGGCCTCTTGCAGTTTTGCAACAGTATAAAAATGTGTTTGGTTCATATAAATAATTTTAAAACAGTTAACTCTGATTGTCACTGCACAAAGGCTTCACTGTAACTATTAACTGAATTACTTTAAAAAGGACATTTATCCAGTGTGATCAGCATTAAGACCATTAAGCGTCGATCAAAGTCACAGACGAGCATGAAAGACAATAGGCTCTAATTAAATGGAAACTGTGGCCCGCCCGCTAACCACGAGTGACAAAGCTGATAATGACGGTGGCCTCTGTGCTTGGCAGTGGGGTAATTTCCATTCTGCCCAAGATGTTCCCCTCATCAGCAACTCGGTGTTATTTATATGCACCATTAGAACGATAAACACTTCAAAATCCATACATTATCTGCACTGTTTAGCTCAACCTTGCTGTATTGTGTGGTACTCAAAAAGACGATTGGAATATTAATTGTTCTCACACCTTTTCTTTGTCGCTTATCTGTATATTATTTGTAGTGTTGGTGGTAGGAATTTGTTCTTGCAGCTTACTGATTATCTCTATTTTAGTATTTACTAAAACAAGCAAGTATTGTTCTGATCCTTAAATAATGGTACAACAGCAGATCTCCAATTATTCAATTCAGTTCCAATTCAAGAGTGTGACTTTCTTTCAACAAGTTGAGTTCCCAAGCATTGTGCTGGTTTAAGACAACTACCCTGACCCATCTGGGTGAAGTATTCACAGCTCTTCCAATGCTGCGCTGCTGCTACAATCGAACGAGAGCAGGAGTGAGACATCAACCAGGATAACAGATAATGACTTCATCTCCTAAAGAAACATCGCTGCCTTCCCTTGTGTTGATTTTTACATTCCATTTTGTTATTCTGTCATCCATCTTCACAAATGTCAGTTGCCCTGTCACACAAGATTATGATACGCACCTATTCAAGATTACAGCTTTTTCATGTAAACACAGTAAAAGAATGTCACCTCCATACAGTAAACGCTGAAAGGAAATTTGGAATTCTTGTCATGTTAAGGTGTAAATATGTATGTATCACGGTCTATTAAAAACAACACCAAACACTCAATCCAATCAGCAATGCCTAAGCGCCATGATTACTGTTCATTAATAGCATTAGGGGTACATACATGTCATGGATTAATTGCAAATTTGAAAAAGAAAGAAAGAAACACATTTCCATTTATATACAGTATATATATATATATATATATATATATATATATATGTGTGTGTGTGTGTGTGTGTGTTTATGTTGTTAATCTGAGTATAAAAATCCCACCATCCTTTCTGCTGCCATTTCATACTGGTTTAATAGATAAAAATAGAAAAGAAAAACAGTCTAGTTCTTTCAGCACAACACAGTAAACTGATTCATAAAGTTCATTAGAGCTTCTCCTCCCTGTGGAAGAATAAAGTCTGCACACAAACACTGAACGCTTTCATATGCATGTGCGCCACTTTGGGTGTGGGTATATATGCTACATTTCATAATAAGACCTGACAATATTAAAATTTTAAAGTCTAGCTTGAATGAAAAGGCCATATTTATGGCGTAAAAGAGCCTCAATGTTCCTCTAGGGTGTTTTCAATTACTTTTACACTCACATAGCCCACATTTTCCAACAGTTTCTGCATGGCTTCTGTGTACTTACGATTACAAAGAAACCTACTGTCTGGAATGAATGAAGGAATGAAAAATAATGCCAGAGAGGTGTACCGTTGAATGAATTAAAGATGGTAGCATGAGAGTTAAACATTAAATTCAACACAATCACTTATACTCATATTTATAGATGCATATTTGTTACAGGGTTCAAACCTTTTTTTAAAGGAAGACATTTCAAAATGTTACTGAAAACATTTACATAATTCATTGAACACATTTCCATGGCCATAAAAGTACACACTGAAAATCAGCTCATAAGAACAGAATGTTGTGGTTTTAGGGAAGATTTTGAGAATCACTCACTTACTGGTCAAAGAGGCTGAGCAAGAAGGCAACCTTTAATGGTGACCTGCATGAATAACAGGAAAAATCTTTAAAATTAAGAGAGATGTCTCTTTAAGGTTTGCTGTGATCACAGTTCTACAGAACATCTTACTAGATACAAAATCCTCAAGAGGTTATTTTGTTACAAATAATAATGTTTACAATTCCCCAATAAATTAACTAATAAGGCCAGTTTTGTGGTGGTCACAAAAGGACACACTAACACAAATAAGGATGTTTGCTTTTTAGTCCTTACAGCGGGAGAGAGCTCTAAGATATGTCAATCAATATTTATTAGCTAACTGCAACATAAACACATGACTAGTATCTATTTGATTCAAGTTTTAAAGTGCAAACTGTTTTAAAATAATCAATATTTATTAGCTAACTTCAATACAAATTCATAAATAATAGTAGGTGGTTTCAAGTTTTAAAATGAAATGAATGAAAATATTAGGGTGTCAGTATCGTGTGGGGCTTAAGGAACCTGGATGGCAGCCAGAAAATTGTAAGTTGGGGGATCTTTATTGTGCTTTTGTGGAATGTACATAAATGGAGTTGCCTCAGTAAGTATTAAAATGGATAACATGGAAGTTATGCAAATTGCCTTACTAAGGGTATCTGCCAAACAAACATATAATTATCAATCACAAAATAACTAAGGCAAATGCATAAGAAATATGCTTGATGTCTTTTTGCCTGATTTGAAAGAAAATGTGTTTTTGGTTCCTCTGTAACATTAGCTAGCCGATAATTATACCATCAAGCAACAAGGGGTAATAACTGAAGAGAAGACTCCAGATGCATGATCTGATATTAAGCATCAAATAAGCCGGAACCTTCTGAAGAAAAACATCATCATTTGATGATCCTTCCAAGTACAGTGAAGGTAAAACTCTCAAAGTACTGGCTTGTACCTGTTTACTCAAAACACCTATTGTATAGTTACCGACTGACTGGTCTGCCACAGAATAGCAGATGCATATTGGTGAAGAACTGTAAGCATCATTTGATTCTGTAATGCATGTAAAAACGTACTGCAGCGAGGTGACATGCAATTATACCTTAAAGAAGTGTGGACTGACAGCAAGACGTTCCAATCAAAGACACCTGCTACATAATGCACATCACAGAGACCAGACCATTTAATATAGGAAATGCCACTATTACTTTTCCACATCTCTTACACCTTCAATGATTTTACATAAGATGTCAAGGCTGACAATCACTTTGATATTACATGACTTTTGTACTGATTCCAAATATCATTTTTAACTGATTTAAAACCGGATGCTACTGAAAACACATCAAAAAATAAACTAGAACAGCTTAAGATCGTAATGATGCACTAGAGTATTTACTAAAAAACTGTAAAGAGAAGCTGCTGTTATTTCCATGTTTTTGGCTAACAGTCACCATCCACTGGCCCTTCATCCCAGAAGCAGAGGCTTTATTGTGGACTTTTATTTTCTGAAATACATACCAGCAGTTTCAGTTCTTACCCTTGTTCTTACTCCGGTACTTCATTAAGTATGTAACATAAAGTTCACCAAAGTTGTATATAATTTTGTACAGCTAATGATTCCCAGTAAACATACAATTGTGAGTTTGTTTGTACTGTAGCATGCTTGGCTGTTGTTGTGAACACGTGGCATTTGCTGCCTAGACTTTTAAGTGATATGTTTGGGAACTCTTTGGCTTTGATCCATGCCTCTGGGGTAAAAACCAACAGTGCGTCTAACCCAAATTCAGAAATGGCATAGCATAAGTGGTGCTGTTTGCACACTGTACATCAAATACAGTATGCAAGTTATCTCAGGCAATAAAAACATACATTCCAAAATTCACAACTACCGCAAATGAAACTTTTCAGACATTTAGACATCTGTGTTACCTCATGACTTTGGGATGCTTCAGAATCATTACCGAGTGTGAAAGAGAACACCGTAATAAAGCATTAATCAGAAACAACAATCCCGACTCTGTCAAGGCAACCGCTGTTCAATGAAAATCCATGCCCGCTCCAGGTTGTATGGCCACTAGGTGGAGGAACGCAGACCAGCCGCCTTCTCCTTTGCCAGACCTTGCAGTGGAAAAGGAGAGCTGCCATTAATGGCACGCATGAGAGGCAGTGCTGATCAGGCAAGATGGAGGATAGCCATGCTTCCTAGCCAGCTGTGTGGTAAGTCCCCCTCGAGACGCCATTAAAGAGACTGCATCCTGGAAAGCCCGTTCACGAGCAGCCAGGGCGTGGCAGCGAACTGTCCTGACTGAGCCTGCACCACCCCTCCCCTTTAGCAGCACAAATCATCCACTAAAGCAAGAAGGGTGGGAGACTGCCAAACCTTCCATCTTTCCGTTCAAGAGGAGAGTTCGCAAAAATGCTTACAAAAAGGAAAAAAAAAAATATCAAGGACCACTGAAATAAATAGATCACTCTCTTAATCACCATTATTATGTGAAGTATTAACATACATTATTGCTATTCTGATCTTTTCTCCAATTTATGGCACACTGCTTTTCCAAGAGACTAAAAATAACATTACATGATGCACATTGAAACTGAAGATCTATTTAAAAATCTGCTTTCGTTCTTTCTCCCAGTGAAGTGGAGACAGGCTCTGAGCCCAGAAATCTTGCTGAGCTCCAGCAGCAAATGCAACAGGCCCTCCATTTGAACACTACTAAAGCTGTCGATACTTCCAGATACAACAGTAACAGTTACAGAGGTTCCACTGATGAGTAAAGAATGCAGATCACAACAATCCTTCGAATGGTGTTAAAGCCCACACACACTGCGCAGAGTTTGCCAGTGCTCACAACCGAATGGACTGATGTCAGGGAAACAGTGACCTTGCTCCAGGATCCAGTCATGCCCTTACCAGTTTGCTCCACACCAGCTTGTTCAGCGGGGCTGGGTTCCAGCACCTGATGCAATGGCAAACGAATGCCAAGATATGCAGGAAACAGTCTGTTGAGTTAATGTCTGACAGCAGCCTGGGACAGCAACATTATGGAGACTGAAAAAACAGGAGGTTCCTGGTAAGGAGGGTGGCGGGGCATTGCTCCATGCACAGATTTAACTGACACCACAACAGGGGGTAGCTTGTTTCCATGTTTATTACACTAAATAATCCAAAATCCAAATCTAAAAATAAAACTGTAGTCACATACTACTTTTGGGAATCCTACAGTCAACTCTGCCTTAAGGAAATTAAAGGAAATTGAACATATGAAGTTCTCTGGAATAACAGTGAGACTCAAAGGAGTTTTTTTCTCAATGGGGAATATTCTCTTAGAAGCCTGTTTTCACTCCTCCGCTTGCTGCATTGAATTAAAAAGCAATATTCAGGTTAATGTCGTGCTATTTCACACATTCACGCTCATGTCCTATTTTTGTTAAATACTCTGTCAGAAACGTGGACCAAGAAACCTCCAGTTCTCAGCACCGAACGATGGGTCTTTACTGTAATTATCCTAATTAGAAGCAATTATTGCCGTCTTAAATTCACAAGACAGAATATGGACATTAATGTAGTTGTGTGAAAGGTGTAATTTACTCAAGCACGCCCGACTGTTTTGATCATGCTGCCACTTCATAATGTGTCACCATAGGAGGGAGGGCATTGAAGTAAATGATTCGCCCGAGACCCGTGCGTCAGCACTAACCACTGAACGGGAGTGACATCCCCTGCCCGGCCTGCTCCCAAGCCTGGTCACCCTTTATGCTTCACACATCAGTCGCTATTGATCTGCAGGACCAGGTATTTAATGACTCTTCTTGGGGAGAAAAGGGCAACATCGGATAGCGATGAACATATTACGTGATCTTTTCATCACACATCGACTCTCTTTGGATGAAAAATGTGGCGCACGGGGTAGAGACCTGCAGACATTCTATAAATGTGATACCGCGGCATTTGACATGGTTTCTTATTAATTTTCTTAATTAGAACATACAGCATTTGGGGCAGGGAATAGGATGGGTGGAATTTAAATTGCTTGCATTTTTAAGATCTATGTTTGAGGTATTAAGAGGGAGAAAAAGTGCCGTTACAGAAAAAAACAATGCAGTCTGCATAACTGCCCATTCTTCATGATGATTGATATAAACATTAATGAATGCTCCTAGCAGATTATAACCCACAGGCAATGCTACAATAAGATGGCAGGCCTAAATTCATAACTTATGATGTCACTTGTTCCATGCTTCAAGAATGAATGCGTATTCACAGCATTATGAAACATTTATGGAGACATTATGCAAGCATTGCAGTTTGAGTTGAATGTTACATTTCAATTCATAAAGATCATGAAAGGACTTATTTTAAGGCAACAAACAACACAAAGCAACAATCATATCATAACACAATGGAGCAGGGAAATATACGGCTTTAAATGTGAAGGAAAAATGCAAGGCCCAGCCCATAAATCAAGCACAAACACACAAACACACACATTATGGTGTTGACATTAAGTATGACATCATACATCCTAATTTAGTTTGAGGCAAGGCCATCGATCCTAATCTGGTATACATATTTTTTTAATCAGCTATACTTTATGTGATGTTGTTTATAAATGTTCTTCAGCTCAGTTCCAGAAATATGAAGATTTCACTTCAGAGTGACCAATTACCCTTCAATTAGCCATACACACATATGCAGTTTTACTACTGTTGAATGGGTAAATACTTGCTTTATTGGGAAGTATGTGCACATTTACAACAAGTGAAATTTAATTGGCCTATTGGTCTGTCACAACTTTTGTTTCAGTCAGAGCAAAGACATGCTCCAGGAGAGGACTGGAGAAAGAATCAGAAGGAGAAGAAGAATAATAACACTAAAATAAGATAAGAAACCTCAGAGAACCCTAATGGGATATAAATCAAGAAAAAAATACCATATCTGAATAATATCACCATAAATAATGTAAAATATGAAAAAACCTGCACAAGATGACATCCTAGAGATAAAATAAAGGTTTCTTGGAGAAAAACTCACTGGCTATTTCTGACACACAAAATCAGATAACTGAGCATTTAAAAAGACACATGCAGTAGAAAAGGGGATTTCCTGGAAACACTGTGAGTGCACTGGAAGCACAAAATGTAACTGAATGCCTGTGGGCTGGAATCCTAGGTGGGATACTGCTGTTGACCCTCGGACAAAGTGCGTCAACTAAATCCATGAACGAGGGCAACCACCCAGCAAATAACAGTAAATGAGTGTTGTAGTGTTGTAAAAAATATATATAGCATGTTATATTTTGATGTTCACAGCCTTCCTAAGTAGTGTCATTTTCAAGAACAGCAAAATTTTAATTGAGACGCCACAGACCTGACTACACACTTTTAGGGACACGGTAGTAGTTTCTGTTATTAGCAACTTGCAATGCACGGAGTAGAGTCAGACCTCTGTCTAAAAGCTGGACTCAATACAACACCTTAATGTATTCAGCTGATGATTTTGGCCTGATCCTTCTGAAGTGCTCCGCAATCTATAACCTGTGATTGAGGCAGGGCTAAATGAGGAGAGTCAGCCCCGCCGACTCCCTGGCCAAAATTAGTCCTTGCAAGCTGTTTGTGGATTACACCGGGAGATGCAGCTTGGCCATCTGAATGAGCTTATAGGTAAGTCATTTACGGCCATGCAATGTTTTAAATATGAGCCGGAGGCAAGCCAGGGCAATAAAGAACGTTAGCTGGCAGAAAGACAAAAGTAATTTGCTGCAAGGCCCGAACAGCTTCCCCCAAGTTGGTGTGTGGTATGAACTGCTGCAAGTGTGCTCACTCTACTGCATGCAAGCATTAAAATGACAGGATTAATGATGCCGGTGAGACAGATAATTTATTGCTGGTTAGCTACAGTATGTGGAGCATTTTTCACTGCAAGGGGCATATGGAGGTCTTCATCTTCAGCGTGGTACACGTTAAAAGGGGTGAACACCTTAACCTCTGCTGTGGATGGAGCTGAACATTTACTGTGCCTCATTTTCAGACTAAAAGGCGATGATACACTGAACTATTCCAATGGCTGAATTATCCAATTATCAGAGTTTGACATGACATTTAAAGTAAGATGTATAACTTACAAAATGGGATACGATGTAATGCAATCTAGGTACAGAAAACACAAAACATTTTCATCCTCAAAACTTACGTATTGTGAGCATTTAAGTGTTTTGTAATGTGTTGAGAACTGTTCAACAATATCTAACCACGGGCTACTTGTTTCAGGGAAATGGTCATCAAAGGGTGCGGTAGCCCATGATTTATACCCCATGCTAACCACAGGTCAGCCTGCACGTTTAACAAACAGATGACAATCAACAGGGGCTTATTGTCAGTAGCTCTTCTGTAAACCACATCATCAGGTTGACATGACAACTGTCCTGCTGATTCTAAAATATAGTTGAGCATAACAACTACTGTATTGTGAGCAGGGGTCAATACTTGTAATCAGCATTCATACAAACAACCTTTCATGTGAAGAGTCAATAATTTAATATGTTTAACTTTGTCTATTTGTTGCATCTGCAGGGGAAAAATCCAGTGTAGCACACAAAAATAAGGAATCAACCTCAGTGAGAATAAAGACAATTCAAGCAATACGTATTACATGGCTTCCTACTCTTTCAAGACAAGAAATGAAAGCTTTGTTGAACGTTTAGCATTTAACATTGAAATCTTTTGAAATCATAGATGGTTCACAGTCCAATAAAGACTTCACCTCTCTTTCAGCTTAATAGCAGTCAATTTGCATATCATCAGTGTCCATGAAACAGAAAGTAAAATGAACATTATCGGCTTTAAATGGCTTATTTGGAATGGACACGGTTACTTAGGAAAGGCTTGGGTGGCTGCTTCCTGTCTGACGCATTTCTCAGAGCTTATTTGCTTACTTGCAGTTTCAATTGTTGCAGATGACAGCGTCTGACCGGTTTACCAAATCCTTCCAGCCTGCCTCCTCAGCAGGTATAATTCATTGCTATCCTTTCAGCCGTGGGTAACTGGGAAGAAAAAGGGGCACTGAATTACCAGTGTCATTCTAATTATCCGCTGTGTTTCAGCTGTAATATAAAGAGGAAAGCAAGTGGCACATTCCTCACATGAAGGTGCAGCCGCGTGCTTCCATTACTTCTCAAATTTGCCTGTGAGAATGTGTCCTTGGTGACACCTCGGTCTCCCCAGGGACCAGGCCGCACAGCGACTGCACAACAGTGGCTGGTGCTCGCCTTGTTTACAGTATCTAAAACACTAAAGACTAAAACACAGCCGGACATCAAAATGCCAGCTCGCTCTGAAAGCCTCTTCCACCTGATGGCTCCGTGAAAATGCCTGCGGCGCCTGGGCGTTATGGTCCCGTTTCCTGCTGCTGGATGTGTGCATGGTCTCATGAATTTCACTGCCAATTACTGTACCGCAGATGTGGCGGGGTGGTCATTAACACAAACAGTTGCATATTTCACGTTTACGTCTGCGGGATCTCGCACAGAGCCTCTATCGAATACCAACCACCTTTGTAATGAGAACCATAAAGGGGTCATTTTATGCATGTTATAAACGCTCAGACCTCAGTCAGCACTAACTCACGACAATGAAAAAAAGGATAGTCTATTTCAGAAAGGGTCAAGAGGTGATTTCACAGGCAAAAATACAACCGCATCAGGCCCAACTGGCAGGTCTTATGGCCGAGAATAATCACAGAAATTTAGGGAATTCAGGGTAAATCTGATGAAAGCAATCCTCTGTGTCAAAAGGGGACATTTCTAGAATATTCCACCAGCCTTACCTCACCTCATTTGAGCATACTGGTAGCAACTGGTAAAGGACCAAGCTATTCAAAGCAAATATTGCAATGAAAAGTGAAAACACTCAGCAGAAGAAGAGGATCTTTATTTTGCAGTTTATTCATTGGAAATGTTAGAACCATTACAATTACTTTCTTGACATTTGTTTTTAAGGGACTGTTTATTTTCCTAGCTGTCAACCACTGTCTGAGGGGAGAAATGAGGTTTCTCTGCAAATATGTTCCACGTAGCAGTGC
The DNA here is from genome assembly GCF_013368585.1 of Megalops cyprinoides. Classification (NCBI taxonomy): domain Eukaryota; kingdom Metazoa; phylum Chordata; class Actinopteri; order Elopiformes; family Megalopidae; genus Megalops; species Megalops cyprinoides. The sequence goes on from NC_050583.1 coordinate 30,318,288, forward strand.
TTAGTTTGTTGATCAGAGAGTTCCTCTAATGCAGTGTTACATTTGTCAGCTCTTTTCCCCACTCTTCTTTTGTTCTTTTGAGTGCCAATGTTGAAAACTTAAAAACTCTGAAAAGTTGAAAAATGTACGTCCTCAGACATCCATCTCCGAACCCCATTTGTCTGGTTTTTCAGCCCAAGCATCAGGGTTCATAATAGTAAATTGTACTTTGCTTGACAGCAATCCCGATCCATACGGAACGGAAGAACTGCAAACACACATCAAATAATCTCTCAAGTGAATGTGTCAGGCTGTGGGGGTAGAGAAACCAATGTAATTTAGACATTGTCTTTTAAATATAAATTACATTGATTCTCTCTTTGGGCATGTAAAAAATCTTTGATGGAGACTCTTCCGATGAGTGTTTATGACACAAGTAAAAATGAAATCGATGGCTTTACGCTTAAAGGAAAAGATAATCAAACCTTGTGTCTACAGTTTGTGCTAGTCTAGTGTAAGTGCCAGTGTGATATCCCCTCGCCTCTCCTCTGGTATAAATGAATGCTAGTCAGTCCCAGGATCCCAAGAATTAGAGGCCAATTTATGGATCGATCTATTAGGGTGACCGGTAATTAAAAGACAGAACAGCATCTAATTGAGGATGTTTCTGCTAGTAGTCTATCAGCAGTACATGGAGAAGGGCTGCTGTGTTCTCACTGAATGGGTGCCGACTGAAGGTTGTTGTGTCTGAAATTTGAGCCCTCGTGATACACTGTTGGTACTGTTCAAACTGAAAATAATAATTCAAAAATAGTTATGTTAGTTCAAAATAATAATTCAAAAATAGTTATTAATAGTTATGATTTACCTATGGCACAAGATCAAGGAGGATTAGGAAATCATAGTCATTTACTTTATTAAAAATGTACTCTAAAATGCACTAACTGCATCTACTAAATGCCAATAATGTAATGTAAATGTAGTTGTTGAGGCTGACTATAGAAATAAAGCATATACAGAACACAGGGGCAAAGGGCACACGCTGTCACACCAGCATCTGAAAGGAAAATGCATACTCCCTATCTGAAATGAGTTATACATACACAGAAAAACCATACAATTTTCTCTACATCCTCTTGAAATTGTTGTTTAGTGTTTTTTGAAATTATATTATATTATGGATAATGATTATAGTGATTTTCCCATTGTCAGTATAATCTTCCTTTTACTGTAATTCAAAACAAAAACAATGCAATAACCATTATGCAGAAACAATGCAGCTGCTAAATACTGCAGATTGGTACCTTTTAAGTATATGGACAGGGGGACTTATGAAGCTGCGTTAAAGCTAAACGTTGGGATGGGTGCATATAAATACCTCTGTGGGTCCTGTGACAGCACACTAGGTTTCAGGTTAAGAGCAGCCCGATGTGGGGTGGAGGGGGTCAGGGAAAGTGACTGGTGAAAAAGGGCAGATACCACCCAGTGCCAACTGCTACATTGGCAGGCCCAGGAATGTGCAGCATCAGTGAGCTCTGGAAAACAGCCTGGTGTCAGGGGGAGCTGACAGTATGCTCAGGAATAGAGAGGGGGGAGAGAGAGAGATAGGGAAGGAGGGAGAGAGATAGAGAGTGAGAGACACAGGGAGAGAGCGTGAGAGATAGGGACGGAGAGAGAGGGAGATATAGAGAGGGAGATATAGGGAGGGAGGGAGAGAGAGACAAAGAGAGTTAGGGAGAGAGAGAAAGATAGGGAGAGAGAGAAAGAGGAAAGGAAAGAGAGAGAAGGAGAGGAAGGAAGAGAGAGTAAAACAGAGAGATTAATTATATGCAAGAATGTCAGATACAATAAATCTGAAGCAGCCAGGAATGTGTTGCACCGCTTCTCTCAAATCCACATTTCCAGAGGCTGAGGAATGAGGCCTGGTCCTTTTCCCCATAAAAGGTACACTGAGAGCTGCTTATTTATCTGGTAACAGAGAACCTAATGTAAATGCATGCAGGTACATATCAACAAACAGTGTGTGCATACCACACACTCTCTAGCTGTGGAACCGTGCTGTGTGTCCACTAAGCACAGAAAAGAAAGTAACTACTATCATCTGAAAACCAGACTCACAGATACACAATAAAGCTGTTAAAGCTATTACTAACAGCAACTCCACAAATTTGCCCACGGCTTGTTGGGGAATGACTGTGGTGGGGAGAACTCTCTGAATTTTATGAGGCAGAACGTTCTGCTGTTCAACTGATGACTGCAAGCATGCAGTACAGCTGTCTTACAGTAAACTTTGGTTAGGCCCCTGTAACACTGGAGTTAAAACAGTTGGGTCAACAATCAAGTCAATCAGACGGCAGCAGCATCACCTCTATAGGCCCTCAACAGCCAGAGGAACACAGACTGTCAGGCGAAAGAATCCCACATCCCACTATTCACTCCACAACTCACTCTACCAGAGCTATTGTAATGCAGCTGCAAAACGTTTTGCTAGTAGGTATGTTTGCCAAAGGCAGCTGCTTTTATGAAGGCCTGCATTAAGGGGCATTTGCCAAATTCAATGCCTCAGTGATGTTTTAAAAGGTTTCTGCAGCACACATTATACTGCATTGCTTGGTTACTTTGCAGCCGCCTTTATCTAGAGCGACGTACATACAATAGATAGGAACTCAGGTTAAGTAACGTGCTCAGGGGTATAACAACAATATCACATCCAGAATACTACATAAACCTACCGCCCTCCCAAATAATACAATCTCAATCATGTACAGCAATGTTCTGTTTTCAAAAAGTACAGTAAACAGGACTGCTCCGTGCTTGAAATAATGTCACTGTCATATTAAATGAGTTGACATTAGACGGCAAGGCTGAATAGTCAGACAATAAGTGAGATTATGGCTTTGTCTGTTTCCAAATCGAGGATAATTGCATTGTCTTACTAATGGGCATTTGTTTTGATCGTACGCAGCCTGTGTGACATCACAATGAAGCTTGTTTCACTGTTCATCATCAGCATCCTACTACATCATCGGGGTGTTTCAGCAACCCAGATGGTTCACTGCGTTCGCAGCTCGATGGGATAAAAGTGGACATCCTACATTTAATTACTATTGACCTTTAATTACATTTTTCTTTAGAAGTGCTTTGTAATTGCACAAAATTACAGTTTAATGAATTTCAAAGTCTGCATAATTCACTTGTGCGCTGGCTTGATAAATGGATTTTGCAAATGCAATAATTAATAGTTAATGCCGAATCTTCTGAAACTGCGATTTCCGTCTAAAAATAGTTTCTTATGCAAAGTTACATACAAGCTTCATTAAGCATGTGGAATATAATTGGCTGATAATTTCTAGTTACTGGGAAGGCGGTGTTTCGGGCACAACTCGGTGTAGTCGCAGGGGCAGTCCAGATCATGTGCCTGTTCATGGATCCCGCACTCCTGACTACAGGGCAACACTCCACAGAGGCTTCCACAAACAACATCAGCATCACAGAACAAAGGGTGACGGCACTGAAGGCGCTTCGCTCTAATCCCAGGTTCTGATTAAAATGCTCTAATGCGCTCGCAGCCAATGAGATCTCAAGAGCCCAAAACAATCACAGCTATGGAATTATCAGTAATAAAAACAACAATGCAAACCACAGGCAGAGAGATCCAACAATACACTAGACGGCACTAGACAACACGGCTCTTTCTTCTGTGGGCACAGTGGCATGCAGCATTGATGCCACACTAATGAACACACAGTAGTACTCGCGCATTTCAACACTAAAAATATTCCTGTGAGTGAGAAATCTTCACTGTAGGGCACACGTTTTTGTGGCTTTTCATAACTACACAACATTGTAACAGCATAACCTCAGGAAGAACAACACCCTTCACTGTGGAGAACCGCCCACATGCACATACATAACATACCCAGACTAATTTTTTTAAGAATGATAATATTATGTTCTGCCTTGTCATCGGTTTGTATAAGATTAGCATAAGTTATTGCGACAGAACTGTAGCCATAATAGGTTTAAATTACAAACTAATCGGAATGGACAAAGGCTGCAGACCTATTTCAGACTGACAAAAATAGGCAGACTCACATTTTTCAAAGGATGGGGGAAAAAGGATACATGTTAAGCCTACGCATATCTGTCAGCGCTGCTTGCTTGGGAAATCTGTTTCATTTCAAATCAAATACGTGCGCCTGCAGCAATATGTGCTTGTAGTGAGTCTCCCGTTTGCTTATAGGCACTAATGTGAGCTAATCCCATTTTACCCATGTCTTCCCACTAAGTCATGAAGATAACTCTTTCACGCCTTTGAAAAATGCATTTTAAACTACTCCAAAAATGCACCACTTCATTCATCACACCTGGAAAGCACGCCGTGCATTTGTGTCTGGACCTCTCTGGCATTTCATTTCAAGCATTTCTTCGGCGTGGCCCCAAAAGGGACAATCACTCATTCCTCGCCCTTGGACTTCTAAGCCAATCTCGTGGTTCAAAATTGAGGATGAAGTCTATAAAGTCTTCTCCAAGGGCATAACGTTTACAGAGCTCAGCTTTACACAAAGTTCAGGGCTGAATAACATCGATCTGTGAGTCTGGATGCACGGACGAGAGTTAGAATAATGCTGGGATTGATGTAGATACATGCTAACCTTACCTGGCTTTGACGTTGTTACAGCTGATCTTTTCTATTGTTTCTGTTTCCTTGGAAATCAGGGGGGAAAAAAGCAACAAGATGGAAAAAAAAAAACATGACGCATAATCAGACCAGATGACTTTTTTTGGAGCTGTCGTTATGAAATAGCACCCCGGTGACTAACAGCAGAGAGGACAAAACCAGGGTCATTACAGGAGAGATTATTTTCATCTTAATGGGGTGGTTATTTTGCATCTCTTCTCAAAAGGCCAGAGTAATCTGCTGGTGCAGCATCCCCATCTGCCTCAAGTTGTCTTAGCGGTGCTGACTCGTTCACACAGAGCCGCAGCGGCAGCGGGCTCGAGTGTTTCAGCGCGTCACGCGTGAAATCAGGTGCCTGATCTCTCCCTCGCGGAACAGATAGCTGTCTGTCGTGCCCACACTGCTCTGTCACTCTCAGCCACCGGGAGATAGGCCCGCGCGTCTTGTTACATGAAATGAGGGCTGGGAAAGAGTACATCACATTAAAGGCCTGTCTGATACAATTGATGATCTAGTCCCACTGGGTACGGCTGGATAAGTAATACACAGAGGGCCCATATCTTCCCGTCTTATTATTGTTGTGGCCCACAGCGCAGGGTCTGTAACTGGAAGTCGAGTGAACTGTGAGAATTCCAGACACTTCATTTAAGTTGCCTGTAACGACGGCTATGTCTATCATAACCACTTACACAGGGCACCAATTGAGGAACTCCATTAGAATACACAAGCCTCTTTTAAATCTGTCAGATAACCCTGAGCAACATACTCCAGAGCAATTTACCACACTGAAAAAAGAAGTTTCTAGCGCGCTAAACTGCATATTAGTCACATCTATCCATTGTTAAATAAAGCAGTCATCCCACTGAGGTATTAAATAGAGGACTGTAAAATTGCTAAATGAAAGTCGTTCCGTGATAAAACTTCACACTTCAGCAGTCCGCTCAACTCGCCCGTTATGGGTATAACTTTAGAGGCAGTAGGCCCTTTTCAGGTGAGCACAAACTGTCCCGTAGGCTCCTTGTCATCTGTGCAAGAGGCCCTGATGTGTTAGATTGCTTTTGTCATCTGGAGTGGGGAAATATGCTGCAATTAGACGGGAGATGAGAGGGCTTTTGAAAGTCCTGCAATAAAAAGTGACTTGCTATCCATCCGCGGAGGCTATTGTCATTGTCAGGTTTCTAAACGAAGCTAAAGAACGTGGTTCCCTGCATGCAGAGAGGAAGGGAGGACACTGCCAAAACCCCCCTTCCATGCACCCCCATGCGTTTGCAAGAGAGGAACTCTCATTATTAGTGTCATTACGCATTTAAATTGCAGTTGTGGGGACAGAACAATGGCCGCTTGACATCAGAAGTGGATCCCAGAGGAAAACTACAGAGAGGTGACTAAACAGAATTGCCTGTGCTTTTTTCTCTGCTGCACTCTTCAGCTTTTTCTTCAATGTCAGTATTTTTTTCTTATTTATTTATTTACGAAAGAGACGAGCGAGGACATTACAGACGGTTGAATTTATTTCTTTATTTTGCTCTGCTGTAGCAGAGTAGCTCCCTGTCCTCCCACAGCTGCAGAAGTCTGATTTGACACACACAGTGCAATAGGAGACCCTCCCTCCATTACTCTGGCATGAGAGACGCTAACCCTGGTGTCACTCAGCTCCCCTTCCTGTCACGGCTGTGACTCAGCAGATACCTCGTGCTCCGGTGTCAGAAGCACTGCGCTAACCCTCCCCCCATCAGCCACACGGCCTGCAGCGTGCACTCGGTATCCGAGCTCATTTAACGGCTGCATTTTCAGCACAGCTAGGGCTGCAAAGCTGCATTTAACAGAGTCCGGAATTAAAGCCCTGCTCTGTGCAAACTACATTTGTGTTTGCATTCTCAGGGTACCGGGGCTAATTCATTCCAGGATGAAGGGTCGGGGGAAGGTGAATGTGGACAGAGGCATGCAGAGAGAGAGAGCAAATCCACCCTATGGACACCCTGGCTAACTGAAGACAGCTCACCGGCATTTACTTCATAAAGGGGCCCTCAAAGCTACCTGACACATTAAAACGACCAATGCAAAATGGCATTATTGAATTAAATCAAACGGCTTTTTATTTTTTATCAGCCATGGCAAGCACGTCGGCTCTGCTCATCTCCCTGGCCCTGAGAAATGGGCCCATCCACCAAATGGTGAAACAAGCTCAAGAGAGAGCCCTCCGAAGTCACAGAAAGGCGCAAGCAGGTTTATTTTCACCGGAGTGGTTCCATGTAGTCGAATGCCCTGACCACAGGTGTTCAAATCCAATTTGACAAGCCTGCGATGGGAATACACACAACACGACAGCACAGTGTAGCGCATTTTAAAAATGGGCGAAAAGCAATTGAGAAAGATGTGGTGCAAAACGAATAAAATAAATAAATAAAAATGAGGCATTCCCTCAGATGAAAACAGAACCTAATGACCTGTTATTATCAGGACAGCAGATTTGCCACAGAGAGGTCTCCCTGACGAAAATGGCTTTTTCCCCCCATATAGCGATTCTCGCGCTGCCTCTCTCTCCTCCATACCTGGCTTGGCTCGTACTCTGATATTCCATTAACTGCGCTGTGCTCCTGTAACAGTGAACGCCCCGGGAGGTGATGTACGCCTGGACCGGGGACTCGCAGAGCCTCTGATGCAGACACGCAGTGACTAACATCTCAGTGGATGTTCACCTTGATTTCTACAAGCTGCCCTTACCAGAGGCTGCCCTTCCTTCATAGGGACTCTGGAATGAATTCAGCCGGACGCATAGAAAGCAGGTGGAGGGGTACCTTCTGACAGAGTGTGGCTTTGGGGACAGCGGTAGGACAGCGGTGGCACGATCACAGTGCTCTTTCTGACACATTTAAGCATGCTTTGTGGAGATTCTGCTTTGCTTCATGTGGCAGCGCTGCGTGTTCACGGTCCTTTTGTTCCTTATTCCCCAATAACAGCATCCTGGCTGAGGCCAGATAAGCGCCTTTCCAAAAAGGCGTAGTGCGTCACTGAAGCCAGCCCTGCGAACTCACACAAATGCTATCACTATCATACGCTGTAAAGGAACCGCCGAAGCTTCCTCATGACTAATGCTACAGCATCACCAACTGAAAGCAGGAACTGTAGCTAATGCTGCTAATATCCAGCAAGCAGATCGTACTGCAGTTCTGAGAACTTGTTTCAATTCATTTGTTGACTAATGTTGATGTTATGTTGTCTGTTGCTACCTGCTTTTTTGTATAGCTTCTGCAGACGGCACTGCCCCTCACAGTGTGTATGGAGGAGGTTAAGTCCCGGTTCAGTTTCAGGCATGACAAGTGATACCGCAAAACAGGGAGGGCGAGCGAGGCCTCGGGGACACAAGGTCAAAGCAACGAGACGAGACCGTGGATAAATCCAGCGGTGGTTTTGGTCTGAGGGTGGTGACAGCAAGTATTCCTCAGGCCTCGGTCAATCACCAGCCCCATGGGGAATTAATGAAGCCTGAAGGTCAGCCTCAGACCAAGTCCAAAGCACGACTGTCACCCACAAACACAAAGACTATGCTATGCCTAATATGCCTTAACTACAGCCTTTTTCTTTCCAAACACAAAATTAGGCTGTCACCAATGAAGTTGATCTTTCCAGTGCTCTGTGTGAGAGGAACACAATGAGTGAACAGCATGGGACATTAATAAGAATCACACAGAGTGACTTCTGATAACGACACAGAGGGTCCTGCTGCCATTTCGTGCAATCTGTTATTTTACGCTACATTAAGAGACCAAAGGGCCAATTCAATTATCAGGAGGGAGAGGCACACTGGGAACAGACAAGTTTAAGAAGTAATCAAAGGAAAATCAGCTTTTCCTAAGTCAAGATCACAAGGGGTATTCTAATAAGATCCTACAAAAAATATGCACACATTCGCTCTTTTTTTCCCACTGAATTTGTTTTCTTAAATTGCTTCTTTTTCCCCCCACAGCAAAATGTAAATGATCCAGACCAGGTGCTTCAGCAGTTTAGGATATTTAATCAGTGGGTATAAAACATAAAACTCATCCTTGTAGGCATTCGATTAGCATATAGCCGGCACGCCAGAGACAATTCTACTCGACTGGTAAAGAGGCTTTTTATGTGTTCGGCAGAATCACTTCAACCACCACAAAACAATGTACGACGAGCAGCTAGAAGTGTCTGATTAAAGTGTGATGATGACATCTGTAACTGACTCATTTACCTGGTAATATCAGCTACTATCAGCATCACATTGATTTAAGTGGTGATCACGTGGCTGCGTCATGTGACCGTCTATAATTAGACGAGCTATCACGGGAGGGGTGCTGAAATATGCATCTCTGAAAAGAAGAAGAAGGAGGCGACACGAAGCCGAACATGAATCCAAATGAGAGACGCAAATGAAAATGTCACTTTAATTTTGAAAGAGGGTTGTCTGCAGCCCCGTGCCGGAGACAGATACAAACAGCATCTGCTCTGAAAGTTCGGGCTCCAGTTGCCAATTCAGATAAAGGCGGCGAGAAAACTTCCCTCTCAACTCCCGTTTATTTCCTTCTCGTTTTTTTTCTTCCTGTCGACTGACTGGTAAGAAATCTGCTGCCCTCTATAAATCATTTTTCTTCATTTGTCAAACACCTTTTTTAAGTGAGGAGAAGTTAATTAGCTTCTCTAAAACAGATGGCTCCACGATGCTTATTAGCCCAGATCTATGAGAAAAATAATAATCACAGGCCGCTGTGATGATTCCCCGATGTGTTTTTGCTTCACTTGAAAAGCCCAATTGCAGTCACACAACTCAAAGCAGTGCCAGGCAATCAGAAATTAAGCAGCAAATTCTCACCTGTGCTCAGGGTTCAGTGATGATCCATCTCTACCATTAGTGCTATCATAAATGTATGCTCTGGAGGTAGTAGGTTTATCACAATCACAAACTCCTCCCTGCTTGTAACAGTCTCTTGCAAACCTTATTTCTGTAGCTGCTAGCATTTGCATCACTGTAGCCTTGGGCCAGGGAAAGAGAATAACCTGTCCAGATGTAGTAGAGGTCACTTGAGCTTGGTCCCTAAACCCTGTCCTCTGAAAATAAGACAACCTTAATTGAAAATTTGGGTAGTTTAATGGAGTTGTTTCCTGTGCTAAGCATCTGTGTTGCTCCAACATCGGAGAGAAAATATACATGAAACCTGAAGTATGTTTCAACCTGTGGCCTCTTTCCAGCATATCTAAATGCATTACTGTACTTTCTGCTTCTTACCCGCTATCATCTATATTTCTTTCCCTGTGTTTGCTATGTATGAGGAAAAGGAGTATTAAAATGTCAAGCTAACTTCAAGCTATGTGTGTGTCCTACACTGCACATAGAAGTAAAGACTGTGAGTAAGACTGTGAGTAAGTGTAAAATCAAGCACCTTAACCAGATCAATAAAATATTCGAGGAAGGGTCCTGACTTTCAAGGCAGGTGAGTGGTTTTTCAGCACATACTCATTTATGTCCACTCCAGAGGTGCCCCTGCTTGCCGAATCTCTTTGAATGTCACATTTGAAATGCAAGTGCCCGTTCGCCAGATTCACAGGTGGGGAGTGAGACCCAGAGCACTGAGGAGCGGCAGTGAGGCGAGCGCACGAACAGCATGAGAAATCACCTCCCCAAACACTGCCCGCAGCACCAGCAAGGGAGGATACCTGCTGTGCGAGAGCCGGAGGGGGGCCTGGGTCTCACTAGATCGCCAATTTACAGCACCAACATCAGGCCTCGGCCCTCTGAAATCAGAAAACCCGGATCCCCTCTGACAATTCCGCGCAAATGTACACCCGTACTGAATTCATTTATAATTAAAAGCCACATTTTACATAACTTTGAATAATCCTCATTCTCTCAGGGGTAATCGACATTTGAATTAATTGAAATCTCTTGTATATGAAGCGGTTTACTGATTACCTCAAAGGGACTTATTCATATAAATACTGTTGTATTTCAAAAGAAAGGGCAAATTAATTAGGACGCGTATGAGCTCTCTAAATGAAGTGACCTAAATAGAACTTTTAACGAGTTTAGAAATAAATAAATAAATTGGGAGTCGGAGTGCGAGGTGAGAAGATTATGACATGAGATATTTCTAGATGATTTCTCTTCAAGCATCCAGATGAGGGATACATTATAAGCCATGAAAACAAGGGAACAAAATGCTAACATTATGCAAATGACAAAGATAATTCATTAAAGCATTTGCTTTGGATGTTTTAGGTGTTTGCTCCAGCAGTGTGCACAGACTGTAATGAAATCAGGGAGAAGATTAATATCCTTGTTGAGAGACGCTGGTCTTGTAAAACAGACCTCCACAAATCAACCCATTTCATAACAATACAACCACAAAGAAATAAAGCAATGAAACCAACAGAAAACTGCACTCACTGCCGAGTTTATGTTAAATAGTTGTGTGACAAGAGACCAATTTTGTAAGGCTCCTTCGTTAAAAAAAGCATAAATATTTATATATACATACACACAAACGTATAAAACTGTAGGAGCCTATTGCGTGCACACACACACACACACACACACACAGCTGTAGACGTGGTCACATTGCTTTCATAATACTAGAAATCAAAACCAAATGAATGAATGATATTGGTACAGGCAAAAATATGAGTGTTACTCAAACTTCATTTCAGTATTCAGTGGAGCTCAGCTTTCAATACCCCTTGTACGACATAAGAGGAAAATGAAATACTTCAGCTACAACATATTATTTAGATTAAAAAAGTCTGTCATACGAGCGCAGTTGCCGAGCGACACCTTGATGGACTGTCAGGAGAGAAGTGGAAGGGGCACTTGGTGCATGGCGTGTGCCGCAGTGCTGACAGCTCGCAGGGCTGAGGGGCCCGGGATGTGGGATTTTGGTTGCGTTTGGGGTGGCCATCTTTATTGGATCGATAGCTTCATAAAGCGCATCATCAGCACCTTCTCCAGGGGATGCGTGGAACCATCTGCCTGGTGTCTCGCTGGACATGGATTAATACGGCGCGATGACAATAATCCAGGACGTGTCTCCGCCTGCTCTCAGACACCAACAAGGGTCCTAAGAGCACAGCAGCTTCTCCGTGCCAGAGAGACGGCACGCCCTGAGAGAGAGAGCCGGCAACCAAGTGAGACGATGGCTTCACAGGGTCGCTGTGCCAGGCCCTCCCACCATACTGGAAATAATGTCTCGCTTTCGTTTACTGTACTTAGAAAATAATTAACTAGGGGATCTGTCATCAGAGGCCCACAGATTGATTTGTGTTGCCTCATGTTATTCCAAATGGCTATTGATCCCAGGCAGTACAGTCCCTCACATTTAATCTAAGTGTCTGCGAGGCCTGTTAATTTCATCATCCTATATCACTTGTAAAGTATAGCCCCATTTTTTCCCCCCACAAAAGTCTTTCAGAGGGATTTTTCCAGGCCATTTGACGCACTGGTTTATCCAACTAAGCTGATTGCATTGTTCCCCTCTCTGCCACAGAACAATTAAGAATGTGACATCACATCCAACGCCGCAATAATGGGCTTGGCTAGAGCCCCGACTTCCCATCGCCCTCAATCGCACACCGCGGCAGTGTCTCGTGAGCGGGGCCCGTGGCCGAAAAACACAGGCTCTGGCTCCCCTCTGTCACGGCTCGCACGCCGCAGGATGTGAGAGGTGTGCAACATAAGGATCGGCGAGAGGGTGCCAGGGACTGCAGAAACGCCGCTGGAAACTCGCGTGCTTGCAGGCGAGACGGGCGCCCGTTTTAACATATTTGACATACGACCTGCGCCAAATGTTCCTCCTCTTGAATTTCATCCTGGCGCACGCGGCGGATGGCTGGCGACCGGCGGCGGCATATTAAGTCCTGCTCCTCTGGCTTCTGCTTATTGAGATGCGGTGACAGTCACAGAGCGAGACACATGTGCTACTTTAATTCACACTTGTGGGGGCAAGACCCAGAGCTCCCCGGAGTGGGGAGGGGGAGTCCCTCCAATGGTAGAGAAAAGCGAGGCCTTGTCTAAATACTAATAGCACTGGCCAATGCTGGTGTCTGTCCCTCCCTCCTTCCTTCCTCCCTTTCTTTGCTTTTTCAGGCTGTGAAATGAATGAGGGGGTTTAGCTTGCAAGCGGCATCACCCTTCTGACTAGACGTTCTGCAATTAGACTGGAATAGTCTGTGAATATAACACGGAGCTGTTTAATCACGGAGCCATAGTCGAGAGAGCTTTAAAATGACGCACCCCGGTCAGAATTTCCCTTTTGATGTCACAATCACAACAGAGACTAAAGATGCTTAGGATCTTCAATTACGTATCCTGAAATGGAGATAATGTGTTTTCCCCCCAGATAGAGAAAAGTACATTGGTTGTTTGAGAGGCACGTGGAAAGAGTCTCCATGCATGACTGAGAACCTTTCCACCGTTCCCTTTATGCTGGGCAAGTGCAGTGCTCTTTTCATCTTGATGCAATATTCTGCCAATAAAAAAGGCAGGAGAGAAGTGTTCCAATTACGGAGCCGGCCTCTACCTAATGAACCTGGAGAGCACCTGTCTGTCGGCTTCTCCTCAGACTCCTTTCTTGACCTCCTCTTTTACCCGAACTACTTGCATGCAGTTATGTTTTTTTTAGAATGCAACGGTACACAGACACGCAATCTTCTCTCCCGCAAATCAAATGCGACTCCCTTCCACTTTCCAAAAAAAAAAAAATTGAGTCATATCTTGCTCCGTTCCAGTAACCCACTTACAGCGCTGGCATTTATGGAAGAAATCCTTATCCGGATGAAAGTAACCATTACTAACAGCACTTGTGCTTGGCTGATGAACCCACTACATCACAGCTCAATTTTATACCCCCACAAAAAGCAAAACTTTTCTCTCTGGATTTTTTTTCCCCCTCAACTCATATACTGCAAGATTTACCGAGTCACATGGTGTGAATTTAATTTCCTCTGCTAAAGAAATCACAATCCATCAAACATTTTCCAACCAATCTAACTGTGAGACTGAGAGACAGCATGTGCATGTGTGTGTGTGTGTGTGAGAGAGAGAGAGAGAGAGAGAGAGAGAGAGAGAGAGAGAGAGAGAGAGAGAGACATACAGAGAGAGAGAAAGAGGGCCAGCTGTCACATTGTCCAGAAAAGGAGCACCTCTGATTTGGTCCCCCTCTGAATAAGACACTTAAGCGGTGAAAGAGAATCAGACCTGCCATGGCTGCTGCTGTGT